>NC_061119.1:4701990-4853575 GCF_002878395.1 Capsicum annuum
TGAAGCCAAGGTTGTATTTAATACAGGTGGAGGCAAGATTCGAGCCAAAAGGGCTCGAAAACATAGAATTAGGACAGGTGAAAATGGGTCAAAATCCCCAATTAGATTAGGACAGGGCCGATGATTTGGGCTTGAAAGCCTAAATCACTACTTTCCCGCTTTTCTCCCATTTTCCTTTCGTTTACTTGTTTACGTGCTTCTTTGTGAACCTAGTTAAAATCCCTAACTAAGTCGCCTAAAAACTGGTTTTGCATAAACACTAAAATATCACTAAAATTGCTTTTCTTTTCAAAAATCTATCTTTCAAAGTTAGTCAAAAATGATTTTCAAACAGTCCGGATAGCCGCAAGTTAGCGGACGTTTTAGGTGCCTAACACCTTCCTAAAATGATAATAAGAACCGCTTGCTCAGAATCTCTTAACTTAAATGATTTTTCTATTTTGGATCGTTTGAAGTAACTCTCTAAAGGTTTCTTAATTCCTTTTCAAAATTAAGTGGCGACTCTCTCAAAAAGTCAAAATTTCTCCGCAAAATAGGATTCTCTAATGAATGAAGTTGGTGTATTTTGTGATAAACACGAAATTTTGGTACGTAAGATAAATGATTTTTATCTTCTCGGAAAGTCAAAGCGTAGGCCTTCTAGTGTTACTTACTCACATCACTTACGTGTTGAGCTTTTTTATGCTATAATTGACTTGCAACTTCAAGAGCTTAATAATCGTTTTGATGTTGTGAGTGGTAACTTTCTCCTTGGTATGGCTAGCTTGAATCCAATGAATGCTTTTGCTAATTTTGATAGGAAAAAAATAATAATATTGGTCAAACATTATCCGGATGAGTTTGATGAATCAAAGCTTCGAGAGCTTAGTTACCAACTTGATACTTTCATTATACACATGCGGCGTGGTGATCCTATATTCTCTAATTTGAAAGGAATTGGTGATTTGGCAGAAGCATTGGTTAATGCAAATCTTGTGGAGACTTATTCTCTTGTGTACTTACTTGTGAAGTTAATGTTGATTTTACCAATCGCCACTGCAACGGTAGAAAAAGCTTTTTCATCCATGAAGCATATCAAGAATGAATTGCGTAGTAGTATTGGTGATGCATTTTTAAATGATTGTTTAGTTTGTTATATTGAGAAGGATATATTTGTAAATATAAGCAATGATGTAATCATTGACTGTTTTCAGAATATGAAAACACGTTGATGTCTAGTATGCAAGAATGATCTACTTTTGTTATATTAGTTCTAAATTAATATCATTTGATCATTTTGAAGTTTATACTTTGCCCTTTTTTAAAAAAATAATTTTTAAGTTTAAAAGATTCATATTTCAAATTGTGTAGTTGATGTTGACAAAAAAAAAATTATGTAGTTGATAATCGATATGACTGTGTTAAAGATAATGGTGCACCCCTTATCTTCAAATCCTGGGTTCGCCTCTGATCATAAGAAAAAACTAATAAAGAGCTTAGGTGTGGGTTTGCACTGGCATGCTATTGTTATTAACGGAGAAAGACAAAACTAGTACAATAACATACTCACTAAAATCGCACGTATGAGGTCTGGGGACGCTAAAGTGTACACAAACCTTTTTCAAAAAATCCTCGGCTCAAGTGTAGTAAATTCATAAGACAAAAATAGTATAGAGCTTAAATGTTGGCTTACACCGACATGCTATTGTTATTGTATTAACGGAGTAAGACAAAAACTAGTACAACAACAACATACTCAGTAAAATCACACATGTGATGTCTGAGGAAGATAAAGTGTACACAAAACTTTTTCGAGTACACTTTACCATCCTTAGATATCACATGTGTGATTTTACTCGATATGTGATCGTTGAAGCACCAGATTTGCCTTACTCCATTAATACAACAACAATAGCATGCCGGTGTAATTCCATACTTGAGCTCTTTTCATCTTTGTCTTATGGATTTGCTACACTTGAACCGGACGATAAAATGTATGTAAACTTTTTTCAAATGACCCTCGATTCAAGTGTACCAAATTCATAAGACAAAAATAGAAAAGAACTCAATTTGTCATTTTTCTAAACTACATGGACTCATATGCTATTTTTAGAATACAATTTTTTCTATAAAATAAAGGTCCCGCTCCACCATTCTTCCTCCACTCTTTCGATCTCAAAAAAAAATCCCTTTCTTGGTATACCGTTATTAGGGTTTATCCAAAAAATTCCCATAAACCCTTTTGGCTCTTTCAATTTTCAATTTTATTAATCAAGAATTTGGTAACCCAAGTTCAATTTAGTCTCAAAAATCAGCTGTAAGTATTCACTTTTATGCATTTCTGATTGTACTTTGGGTAATTGAGGTTGTACTTTTTGCTTGTTAATGGAGTTTTATAGTTAAGGTTTGGTGAATTAGGAAAGTGGAGTTGACGAATCTTGAAGAATTTGGTGATATTTTTGTTCTGGGGTTGATATTTATATCATAAAGTTGTGGTTTTTTTTCATGTCTACTTGTACTTTGGGCAATTGGGGTTGTACTTTTTTCTTGTTAATGGAGTTTAATAGTTAAGGTTTGGTGAATTAGCAACTGGGGTTGTGGAATCTTGAAGAATTTGGTGATTTTTGGGTTCTGGGGTTGATATTTATATCATAAAGTTGTGATTTTTTTCATTTCTACTTGTACTTTGGGCAATTGGGGTTGTACTTTTTGCTTGCCAATGGAGTTTAATAGTTAAGGTTTGGTGAATTAGCAAAAGTGGGGTTGAGGAATCTTGAGAAATTTGGTGATTTTTCGGTTCTGGTGTTCTCATGACTACTAGTGTTTTGGGCATTTGGTGTTGTAGTTTTGCTTGTTAATGCTGTTTAATAGGTGAGGTTTGATGAATTAGCAAGTGGGGTTGAGGAATCTTGAGGTTTAGGATTGGTTTTCTTGAAGAGTTTGGTTGATTTTTCGGGTTCTAGGGTTGTCATTTATATAACCAAAATTGTTCTTTTTTTGAATTTTTGGGGAAAGACAGGAGTGTGATACTTTAAGGTTTTATGAATTACCTAGCGGGGTTGAGGAATCTTGAGGTTTGTATTTGGTTTTCTTGAAGAATTTGTCGATTCTGGGGTTGTCATTTAGATCACCCAGTTGTGGCTTGTTTGCTTTTTGGGGAAAGCCTGGAGTTTAGTCATTCTTTTACTCCTTAATGTAGCCTAAATGTATAGGGTTTACATGAATTGCAAATGGGTGTAGGGATGTTGAATTGCATAGGTGAGTTGTGGAGTTTTTTGTAATGTTACCAAGTTGTGAGCTTTTCCTGTCGAAGACACGAGTTTGAGCTGAGTGGTGAGGTTTTTGAGTAAAAACAAGCTGTAAATCTCTTAGGAATTTGAATATGATCGTTGGAGGTAATGCTGAGGATAAAAAGGAGAAAGATAGTACTGTTGATAATGCTAGGGAACAACAAAGAGCTGGTTCGGACGAGTTTGGGCGAGCAATATCAAGGACTGCGGTGGCACAAATATGTGAAAGTGTTGGGTTTGAGATCTTCAATGAATCTGCTCTTGAATCGCTTGCAGACATTGCGATTAAGTATATACGTGACCTAGGGAAGACAGCTAGTAGTAGTGCTAATTTAGCTGGAAGAACACAGTGCAGCGTGTTTGATATTATTCAAGGATTAGAGGATATGTGTGCCTCCACTGGTTTTCAACGAGCGTCGGAGGTGAACCGTTGCGGGTTAAATTCTGGTATTGTTAGCGAGATGGTTGAGTATGTGGAATCTGCTGAAGAGATTCCGTTTGCTCAACCTATTCCACATTTTCCCGTGGCAAAACATCCCAAGATGATACCCAGTTTTTCACAAATTGGTGAAACACCGGCATTTAAGCACGTACCTCCATGGTTGCCTGCATTTCCTGATCCGCATACTTATGTACGTACTCCAACGTGGAATGAGAGGGCATCGGATCCTCGAGCTGATAAAATTGAATTAGCAAGACAACGAAGGAAGGCAGAAAGATCTTTATTAAATTTACAGCAGCGGTTGCTGTGCAATGGTTCGGCAGGGGCATCAACTTCTGGTCAGCCAGATGACGTTGCTATCACTTTAAGTGTTAGTAAAAGCGAAAATCCGTTTCTTGCAAAACCTTTTCAAGCTGGTGAGAAAGATGTGGATCCAGTGGCTCTGCCAGCTAAACTTTCTAGTGAGATAGACAACAAAAATCACATTTCTTTATTGGAGACGTTCTCTCCTGCAATTGAGGCGATGAAGGGGCTTTCCGAAACAGTAGATGGCGAGGAGAAAAAACTTCCGGACAAGAGGCCTGCTGTCTGTTTAGAGTTTAGACCTGGAAAGAAGGTGGTAGGTGATTCTTTGGATCTGAGGCTTTGGAAAAAGGGCTCTGGGAGAAACGCTTCCTTGTTCAGGCGGGATGATGATAGAGATGACAAGAAGAGGAGAGCTGAGTTGATACTGAGGCAATCTAGGGAAAATCAGCAGGAGTTAACGCAGTTGTAAATTAGTTGGTTAGCTTGAAGGGGTACTTCCGTCCCCCTGTTCAAAACAGCAGCAATTGATTAGGTTTAGGTAAAAGTCGGTCATACTGTAATTCTTCTGTGGATGTCACAGTCTATTTGGATGTCGAGAGATGTAGTTGCATAGAACATTTTTGCGAGGTTAGTCATTGTTCATTCTCCAGTGAATCTATTTCAGTGAGAATATTTTTCTTTCGCAAATGAAGTTTCTCCTTATATATCTCCCCCTCCCCCGACAAAAGAAAGAAACACACACACACACTCACAAACAGCGGTAGGAACACAGGTATTTAATAACGGTGATGTTGATCATGCATCTACTTGCTTTCGGTGGCTGTGAAATTTGGATTGATGGATGAGACATGACTGTTGATAAGAAATGTCGATTATATTTGTTCTTGTTTTCTCTTGACGTGCTGGTTTAAGCTGGGGTCTTTCAGTAACAGCCTCGTATCGCTATGAGGTAGAGGTAAGGTTTGCGTGCATTCTACCCTCCGTGCATTCTACCCTCCCAGACCCCACTTGTGGGATTTCACTGGGTCTGTTGTTGTTGCTGTCTTCTCTTTTACACTGGGCATGTTGTAGTTTCTCTTAATTGGGTAAAGGACTAAATTGGCCACTTTTACATTCTTTTTCTTCATTTCATACAAGTTTTAGTACAGTTATTATTGTGAGTGCAGTAATTCACAGGGACAAACAGTAGACTCAAAACTATTATGGGTATCTTACATGGCCAGGTCTATAATATAACTATTATAGTCATCTCATCTAGTAAGTACTAAGCTATAATTCGTGTCCTTCGCAATGTCCTGTCTACAATGTTGTTGGTACATAGCCGAGGAGCCGAATTTGAAGAAGGGCCTTTCTTGCATAGGTCTTCATTTTAGCTTCCCTGGAGTCATGCATCATTTCAAATCTGTTCTCTGTGATTCAATTATTTTGCAACTTCTGCAAAGTTAAAACTTAAACTGTTTTTGCTGTTCAAATCTTGGCATCAATGATCATATTACTGTAGGTACCACTCATCCTTTCAGAGGATATTCCCCTACATTCTCAGTAGAAAATGTGAGTGCCATTGGCAAATGTACTGCTTGTTGTGGTAGTGTCTTCCATCTTCTACTTACCATGTAGTGATTTTTAGTTCCTTTGATGACTTGCCACCACATACCATTGATCCAACATCAGCCATTTGCTTGACCATCATTATAACTAACAATCTTTCTAGGTGCTTACAGTCCTTGGATTGGAATCAGCTTGACTAAGATAGTTGAAAATGTTTTATGATTTGATTGTTTAAACAGAAACTATGAAGTTTTGGAATGTGTTATATTGATTAAAATGAACCCCAAGTTTTAGTGGGTGAAGGAAAGGTGATAGTGTGGTTTGTTTGAATTGTGCAAGGATGTTCTTACTTATATTAGTATGGATGTCATACATATCTTGCGTACACACCACCTCCTCGCCAGACCACACTTGTGGGATTACACCGTTGTTGGATGTCACATATCTTGCGTAAACACCACCTCGCTAGACCGCATTTGTGGGAATAAACTGTTGTTGGATGGCATACATATCCTACATTACAGATGTCTAAACAGAATTTCACAGCTGCTGCACTGGTAAATATTTGTTTTCAAAGACTTTCATGTTTGCATTGATGGAGAATAAATGCTAATAGACACTGAGATATGTTCTGAAAATCTGAGTTTAACATACAATACTAAAATTTAAGCAAGCAAAAATGAAAATGTGGCAAACTCAGAGCATCTTTTTTTCTGTCTGCTCTCTAATAATTAACATTCCACAAGTTGACTACTGCTGCTGTAGAACGATCCTCTCCAAGAATAGTCGCGAAAGATGGGGTTGTTATGGAGGATGACAGTTTGTTGAGTTCATGAATGCCGAATTAGTACAGACCATCACTTCAACTTCAACTCAGTTTCCAGAGGAAATATTTTTCCGCGGTGATTAAAGATCATAAAATCCAGGTTGGCAGGCAAAGCGACCACCCTGCATCGTAGAGATACAAAAGATGTCAAAAAACGACATTGCATATACTATAAGAGCAAATGAACTGACTTTTGCTACCAAAATGTCACTTAGCAATACATGAAGTTAAAACACGAGAACAACAAATGTGCTTTTCACAAATATTTTTCTTTAAATGAGCAAATAAAAGCTTTTACTGAAGTGTTACTCAGTGCGCCAGTAAAGTAATATTATAGATGTCCTACAACCATAAAGACATTGAACAAATGGTAAAGTATCACCCAGAGGCAACCTCTTGATTCCAGTTTTCAAATACGACTGTCACCAGACATTCCTCTACCCCTCTCCTCTTTACTTTTCTTCCCTTCCAACTACTGCAGCAAGCAAAGTTATCTCCAAATCATGTAATGGTTTATCCCTATTATAGGATCGTAGAAAGTAGGAAATCGCTGTAAAATATGTGTCATAACAGAACCATGCGGAAATACTCTTAACGATGGTGAATGGTCCAGACCACATCGACTTTTAACCTGTCAGGAAACAAGCAAAGTCTCGACTCGAATTATACAGTAAAAACATATCACCGGACTGGAATACCTTTTTCTCAATCTTCTTGTCATGGTACAACTTCATCTTGTCCTTGTACAAAGAAGCACTCTCATAAGCACGGAGACGGAATTCATCTCTCTCTCTTTTCCACAATTTTCATTGTTTCTTTGGCAGCTAATTAAGGTTTACTTTAGCAAAATAGTGAAAACAAACCAATTATCTCCATTTCTCAAAATTTAACCAATTCAGTCCTTTTGTCCACTACTTGCTTCAGCACTGAGGGATTGCTAAACAACGAAATACTTGGGCGTTATCATCACAAGTTCCCAAGTTAATATCGAACTACTTTTTCTAACTATATACTATGCTTTCCATGATCTCTCTCTGCATCAACTTTTTCTTCTCAACATTGCTTACCCAAATCACTAAGAAGAAACCTAGCAAATTCTAGTCTTTTGTAGATTCACTAGCCATGAATTTAGTCATTGTGGCTTTAAGAACAACAATTATCTGGTTAGCTCCACCTGGGTGTTACGGACTATAAGCAATAGTTTACACGCCGTGCACAGGTGTGAATAAAGAAGTTGGTCATAACTCCTACCAGATCAGCATAGTGGTGATAGAGAGGATTCTGGTAGTTCGCGGAGAAAAGGATTAAACAGCTAGACCAAGAAGGACATAACTTGTTCACTGAAAGTCATAAAACTAGTGAGCCTTAAATAGAAGGGACGTAAATGTTGTGTCTGGCATCCACAAGAGACTGTGGACAGGGAACAAAAGGTCGAGGGATCAAATAACACAAGTCATAATGTGATGTACTTCGGGGTAGAAACAAGTAGGAACAGAAAAAGCACATTGCAAAACTATAACTCAAAAGTAAAGTTTGTAGATATAGAGTGAAGTAATGATAGGATAATCAAATCAAAATCAGTGTGGTAAAGTAAAGAATCAACATCACTAGTCTGTAGTGTCTATATTCAAAACTGAAAGCAACTTTCTGTACTTCAAAAACTGGCTTAAAAGGAGAAAAATACTAAATTTTGGAAGTATACAGGTATGTCGTCCAAGGATTAAAAAAAATGACTAACATATCTTTATTAGGGGAAATCTGATAGATAATAGATAGAGATCATGGTGTCGACCAAGTACATCGAGATGTGGTTGCGGTAACTAAGAGTTACTTGGTATCCCATGTCGGTGGGGGACATGTACTTGGTGGAATAGTTGAGTGTGTGTACACTCACCCGGGGACCATCATTGTAAGGAAAAAAAATTGATGTGGTAGAAGATATGAAAATGAAAGCACCCAAGGTGTGACCAAGTAGTTCAATGAAATTGGGTTGAACACCATGAGGTCTCAGGTTCAATTCCCACCAGAGACAAACACTAGGTGATTTCTTTCCATCTATTCTAGCTTTGGTGGATAGCATTAACTGGTGCCTGTTGTTGGTGGGAGGTGGTAGGTATCCCGTGAAATTAGTCGAGGTGCGCGCAAGCTGACCTAGACACCATGGTTATAAAGAAAAAAAAAATGAAAATGACAATGCTATTTTACAGTTTCCCTAATTTAGATTTAGTTTTAGTTAACAATCTTACTCTAAAAAGAGGTAATTGCACTTGATAACATCCGAAAGACTTCATTCTACCAAAAGAAAAGTCCCGGCCACAAATAGGAATAGGTTATCAAGAGAAGTTCTAACACCTAAAATAGACTGGTGCTCACTGACAAGTGCTTAAAAAAGTGAGCATCGGAGCTAGAAGGTAACACAGTTATCCCGGCATTAAAATGTAGCATCTAGCTATATCTAAAAGTCTTAAGACCTTAACCACAGTAACTCTGACGCAGGATGTACAGGCAAGAGGCCGCAAGGCTATTAATAAAAAGGAAGTTAGCAATAACAGAAGATGGAAAGCCCTTCGAAAAACGTGTGAAGAGAAGCCCGTGATAAATCCTTAGACAGCTTGTACTAAAAACCATAAACATTCATAAGAGAGAGAAATGTATAAGCTAGCATGGCTAAGAGGGATTAGGGGTAAAGACGATTCTAAAAACAAATTACAGTAGGAGGTAAGTAGATTTTTCTGGTAGTGAGATCAAAGAAAGATGGAGAAATCACAAATATTACTTAAAGATTCACATCTATGACAAAAAGAAACATTAGTTCACTCTAAACATCGTGTCCATTGAAGTAAAGGGTGCAATGAAATATGTGAATTAGAAAAATATGTGGTTCAAATGGTATCCTTGTGAAGGTTTGAAAGTGCCTCAAAGAAGTCGGAATAGTACAAAGTCACCAAGCTATGAAATTTCATTTTAAATAGTGCAACAATAACTAAGAAACACGCCACACGAGTGGAGAAAGATTACCTTAGTTCTGATACATAAAAATGAAAGTGATATTCAACGTTGTCTGAACTTCAAGAAAAGATTGATAAAGTAGACATTTAGGGATATTATAAGGGTGACAGAGAACTAGTTTGGATTTAGGCCTGTTAGGTCACAACGAAGGCCATATGCAAAAATCAAGTTGATGGAAATTATAAAGAGGCTATAATTTGGCTTTAAAAAATGATGAACATACATAGGGAGAGGAACGAGGATTTCCACATCATAATCATTCCTGGTCCTTCTTACAAACTAGAAGAGGAACACTTAACAATATAGAGCCAAGGGAAGTCCTTTGTGAGTGCTTCAGAAGAACAAATTTACATCAAAATATAATGTACAGAGGATATGTGAAAGCGAGCATTCGGAACTATGAGATGCGAATAGAATATAGATCATTGATCATTCCATAATTGTGGGTTTACAGCAATGATCTATATTCCCCTCAAGTCCTTAGAACTCCACAATTTTCCGTTACTACAAAAAAAAAAAAACGAACCCAGTGTAAACCCAGAAGTAGCCAAGTAGGGTATGGGGTGAACAGAATCTACGCAACCTTACTCCTACCTTTGAGAAGGTAGAGAGGTTTCCGATAAATCCTTGGCTGAACAAACAGTGAAAAAGAGGCAATAGAAACGAACAGAAACAACACCAACATAATAAGATACCAAGGCGAAACAACAAGTAGTGATAGAAATCTAAAATAAGGGAAAGAAAAGAATAATACTAAACTCTAGGAAAGGGAAAGGAAATACGCCCAACTACTAACTAACCTTCTATACTAAAACTCAACTTTATACCCTTCTGCTTCTTAGTTTTCTTTTATATTTATAAGTATAAGCTAGAGTGAAAATAATAGTTTTGCTACAGATGATACACAAAGATTTTTTTTTTTATGGCGGTTCTTCCATCTAAGGACCGGCATAGCTATGATTCTTTTCTCCAAAATGAAGCAGCAGGCACTGGTCCGTAGAGCCTATAAAAAGGAGATGTTGTCCTCAATGAGCTGAAGTTGCATCATAGTGTGCCTAATCACCTCACCCCATTACTTCTTAGGCCTACCTCACCTCTCCCTAAGCCTAATACGGCCGACCTCTCACACCTCCTAACCGAGACATCAACACATCTCCTCTTCACATGCCCGAATTATCCCAACCTCACTTCCCACATCTTATCTTTCACGAGATCCACTCCTACCTTGTCCTAAATATTTTCATTCTCCTAGTATGTCCATACACCGACCCCAGTTTTTTTTTTTAAAATGAATGAAGTACCTGTTTTCTTCAGAATGAGGATGGATTGACTTGAAACTTCCGGGAGCAGTCATTGCAGCCCACAAGCATAACACTAAACTAACAATCAATTCCACTACAACCTGCACATTACCCAATATTCAGATCAATCATTAACACGTCACAACAACAACAAAAACATAGCCCGCATGATCCCACAAGTGGGGTAAAGGGAGGGTGATGTGTACGCATCCTTACCCCTACCTTGTGAATGTAGAGAGAGTATTTTTGGTAGACCTTCGGTCGAGCAAACATATCAAAAATTAAGTATGCAAAGCAAATACAGTAATGAAGAAACCACGTTGAAAACAAACAGTTAAGAAGAAAACAAGTAGCGGCCACAAATAACACGATTGAACAACAAAAATTTACGCCCTCCATTTTATATTACTTGGCCCCCATATTAAGAAAACGATGTATCAATTTACTTGTCCAAATTATGAAATCAAGAGAATTTTATTATATTTTCTTATTTAACCTTAGTACTTACTCCCTCCGTTTCGGAAATCGTGAATTGTTGGGGTATTTATTGGTGTTTCAAAATAAGTGAATCATTGAATTTATTTCCAAATTTATCCTTATGATTTGACAACCAATTAACTTTTGAAAAGGTATTATAAGGTCAGTTTTTTCTTTTTTAGGGGTAAAAATGGAAAATTGTGTTAAATTTATGTCTTTAATGCTTTTTTCTTAACCTGTGTGCCAAAATCCAACAATTCATTTATTATGAAACGGAAGGAGTATTAAATAACTACATAAAGTGGTAGGAGTAGTAATCAAATTAAGAGTTCCAAAGCATCATTAATTAAGGCTATTTTCGTAAAATACACCCGCAACTAAAGTTTTCTTAAGGTTAGCACAGGGCAAGTAACATAAAACGGAGGGAGTACTTCTTCCTTGAACAACAAACAATTACTACGAGATCAACCATACCACATCACATACAAATAAAAAGTTCAACTTTCTATCAACTATAATAACTCTATACATACAAAAAAAAAGAAGCAACAAAATGATAATGTACTACCAATTCCACTACATTCTGCACACATAAACCCAACACTTTAATCAATCATTACCACACCACATCCTCCCTCCATTCACTTTTACTTGCCACATTTTGTTTCACGAGAGTCAATTTGACTAATCTTTGAAGCTAAATTGAATTAGATCAATTCAATATATCAGATCTTAACTTAGATATTCGAAAATTATACGAAAAAGTCAAGAGTCTTTCTCATATTAATACTACTATGGAAAAATACAATCTTAAAATATTAGTCAAATTGTATTGAAAATTATACGAAAAAGTTAAGAGTCTTTCTCATATTAATACTACTATGAAAAAATACAATCTTAAAATATTAGTCAAAATTCATACAATTTGACTCTCTTGATAAACGGAACGTGACAAGTAAAAGTGAACCAAGGGAGTACTAAAAAATTCAACTTTTAGATTCAGCAAAAAAAGCATGATAAAATGATAAGTTACATTTTGTTTCACGAGAGACGAGAGTTGATTTGGCTAATCTTTAAAGCTAAATTGAATTAGATTAATTCAATATTTCAAATCTTAAACTTAGATATTCGAAAACTATACGAAAAATACTATTACCATCTTTCTCATATTAATACTACGAAAAAAATACATCTTAAAATATGATCAAATTTCATACAGTTCATTCTCGATAAGCGAAACGTGACAAGTAAAGGTGAACAGAACTATAATAACTCTATAGATTCAACAACCAAAACGGGTAATAATAAAATGAGAATTTACATCAACGGGATATTCCAAAACTGTATGAAAAATACTATTACCATCTTTCCCATATTAATACTACAAAAAAATTACATCTTAAAGTATTAGTCAAAGTTCATATAGTTAAACTCTCGATAAGCGAAACGTGACATGTAAAAGTGAACAGAACTATAATAACTCTATAGATTCAACCAAAAAAGAAGATCACAAGATTACAAAAGTTTCTTTATTTTGTTGAACTCCGTGTCAAGTCAAAATAGGCCAACAACAACATACCCAATACAATCCCACAAGTGAGGTCTGGAGAGGGTAAAGTATACACAGACCTTACCACTACCTCAGGGAGGTGGAAAGGCTGTTTGCAAGAGACCCTCGGCTCAAGTGTAGCAATTCTAGGCACAAAAAAAGAGAAAAACGGTAAAGAAAATACGACGACTAACAAGGGAACAGTGTAGAATCTACACAGAAAAACAATAACCAGTCACAAAATAATGCGATAATTGAAACACAATAAACAACAATAATGGTTGATATCTACGGCTAAACCCTAAGCTAACATACTATATAGTGCACGATAACACTCCTACCCATGGGCGAAGCTACCCTTTATATAGGGGGTTTCCGAACCCCTTTGGCGAAAAATCATACTATATTTACATGATTAAAATTACTTTTTATGTATATATAGTAAATGTCAAAACCCCTTTAGTTAGTTCGTATATTCACTCGTGAAACCCCTTACTGAAAATCCTGGCTCTGCACTGCTCCTACCCGACTCCGTCTCAAATCAAAATAGGCCAAACAAATTAAAACTAACGAGAAATTTATAGATTCAACCAAAAAAGGGTAATAATAAAATGAGAATTTACATCAATGGGTGGTCCGGAAAACTCTTCTTCAGTAATCTTCAACAAAGCCCTATCTGAAATTCAACAACAACAACAAAAAAAATTGAATCTATAAATTCAACAATAAAAAAAGAATCTTGAAATTCAAAAAAAAAATTAAAAAAAAAATAAAGGGATTATTACATTGGATAGTGGAATAGGTAGCATGAGATAGAATGAGAACACCGATGAGTCCAACGAGGAATCCGGCACCCATCTTGATCGGAAAATTGATCGGAGATTTTGGACGGTCGAGATTTAAAGTGAAAGTGAGCTGAATTTTGATGGTCTTTTTGGCTTAATTGATTGTACTTTCAAGATTTAACTGTGTTGGATCCGGATTCATATTCGGGTCGGGTATATATATAATAGAGAGATATCATGTATTAAAATAATAACTTTAAGATAAAATGTGAAATTAACTTCGTGTACCAAACAATCCCTAACTAATTAAAAGAGATAAATGAGTTTGTTAATTAATGGATAATTAATTTCAAAATTTGTTGTCTCATTATATATATGAAATAATTTATTTTACTAACGAAAAAGGCTCAAAAATATCCATAAACTATCTGAAATAACTCAAAAATATCCCTCGTTAGATTTTTTGCTCAAAAATACTCCTCCGTTAAATATTTGGCTCAAAAATATCCCTCCCTCTAACGGAACTCGAAAAAAAATCAAAAATATCCCTGAACTACCTGAAATGGATCAAAAATACTCCTCGTTAGTTCAGGGGTATTTTTGATTTTTTTCTCAATTTCGTTAGAGGAAGAGGTATTTTTTAGCCAAATATTTAACGGAAGAATATTTTTGAGCTATTTCAAATAGTTCAGGAGTATTTTTTGAGTCTTTTCTGTTTTATTAATATGATATAAATAATTTTACATTTTATTCTGAGACTATTATATCTTTATCTTATACATCGTATCAAACAATCTCTAAGTGGGGTGCTTCAAATTCTAAAAATTGGTTAAAAGGAACAATTTTTTTCCAGCAACCCTCAAGCTTTTTATTTGTATTTTTACCTTAACAATCGTAGATAATTAGAAGTTGTCTCAATAATTATTATAATTATTAACAACTGTGAAAAGTTATTGGATAATTGAATAGCTGTTGGGATAATTAATACATTATTCGACTATCGTGTGCAGATATTTTAAGAACTTGATTTTTTCTAACTTAATCGATATTACGTAACTCCTTGAGTTAATTTTAATTAATCATAGACTACATTTCTAACTTAATAGTGATAATTAATTTGTCGATAAATTTCATTTAGATATTTAAATTGCGGTTGGTTTCAATGGAATAGAAATGGACGGTAGTACAATTATTTTTTTCTTTTAGGGTGTATTTGGTGTGGAGAAATTTTTTCTTGAAATATTTTATAGTATTTGATTAGATAAAAATTTTAAAAAATATTTATAATAAACTCCTTAAAAATAAATGAAATGACCCTTTTCCTTCGTGAAAGTAGAGAAACAAGTTTTATAAATAATATTTTATGTTTATTATATTCTTTACACATACACACACACCTCTCACCCTATAGTATTTATTTAGATTATATGTGGGTGTTTGCGTTAGTTTTTAAGTTGGTCAAAATAGCTTATAAGCTATTTTTTATTTAAAAAAATGTTTGACAAATTTTATAAGTGCTTAAAAAAAGGTTAATTTTAACTTTTTTTAAGCCAAAAATAAGAAGTTGCATTTCTAACTTATTTTTTGGGTATAAGCTATTAGAGTTGACCAAGTAAATTACATTTATGTCCATTTTCTCTTAAGAAATCTGGACATATGCTCCTCCTTAGGCAAATTGAATTTCAACGTTTCCTAAAACACAATCAGAAGATTAATATTTTAAGATTAACTCTAGTCATATTAGTACCTCTTTTGTACGACACTATTTATCTATTAATGTCATTATAATGATTAGTAACACATATATTTTTCTTAATGATAAGCTCGGCATGTATATTAATACTATCCTCAAAGGTTAAAAGCAACAAGTCCTTTTAATAAGAAAATCAAGTGTCGTCACAAATTGCATCTTAATAATAGGAAATCTTAACATAACCATAAAGAAACAAATAGTCTTTTAATATATAACTATTTTTTTCAAACACAAATATTCAACACTTAAACTCTTAAAAAATGATTTTTTAGCGCACAATTTAATAGTCATTTGTGAAAATATTATATATATATATATATATTAATTTTAATTTAAATCATTTTAGCAATAAAAATTACTAATAATCAACTCTATATATTATTAACAGTTATAAGGATATTTAAGACATTTTGACCCAAAAAAAACGCTTAAAAGCATAATTTACCAAACATAGCAATAACATTTTTTCAATTTCAGCACTTTTATCCAAACACTTAACGCACTTTCAAAAGTAGTTTTAAAGAACTTTTTTTCAGCCTATCCAAACGGATATACATACTTTACATATAATATTTTTATTTTTACTTATTTACTAAATATAAAAAAAAAACTTAAAAAACTAAGCTAGCGTTTGGTCATACATATTCAAGTACTTTTGACAAGTCATTTTTTGAATTAAGATTTTGGTGAATTTCATCATGTGTTTGGCCATAATATTTTCTAAAAATTATTTGAAAAAAGTCCTAAATTATTTTTCAATAAAACATTTTAAATATTTAGAAAACATTTTCAAGAGAAAATATATTCTCCTAGGTACCTACCAAACACACCCTTAATTCCTCCTATTATCTTCTTTCCCTCCTCAAACAAACTGTCATTTTTGTCATCCATTTCAGGTAACATAACTAACTTACTAAAGTTTTATGTATTTTTGCATCATTATTTAGTTGTGTTTAAGTACAATTAATATTGTATTCTGTGTCTGTTTTTATTTTCTCTATCTACATGATATTATATTTTAGTTTTCGCACGGCCAACTAAATTTATTCGATATTAAAATTGTCACTTTAGTCAGCTATGTTATGTAACCGGAGAAACTTAGTACTCCCTCTGTTTCAATTTATGTGACATCTTTTAGATTTCAATATTCAAGCAAGTGTATCTTTAACCGCAAAATAGTTGAATTATTAATTAGAGATAAGCATCCAGCACCTCAAACTATAGTTAAAGTTGCTACGGCACACTTCAATTTTACAGAGTTCCTATTAACCCTAATTCAATTTTAGCATATTTTTGTCACTTTTTTGTGCTGATGTAGCACCTTTATTATATAAAATGAAATCCACGTCAAAGTGTCACTTCAACTAAAAAGGTTAACAAGAATACGCTAAAATCTTGTTCGGGGATAATAAGATCCCTGTGAAGTTGGAATGTAATATGTAATTTGGTCATAGTTTAGGATACTAGATGCTTTACTCTATTAATTATTATGATTTATAGTATTTTTTAATGTAGTTTCAAATATATAAATTTTATTTCATAAAACTTGAAGAAACGGGGGTCTATCGGAAACAATCTCTCTACTTTTTCGGAAGTAGCGGTATGGACTGCGTATATTTTACTCTCCCCAGACCCCACTTGGTGGGTATTCACTGGCTTTGTTGTTGTTGTTGAAAACTTGAAGAATCCATTTCCAAATTCATGGTTAAATTCAATATGTTTTGACTGTCGAAATTCAAACTGTGACACATAAATTGAGACAATGTGAGTAAAGTTTATGCATTTTTGCATCATTGTTTAGTGAGTAAAGCATCTAGTACCCCTGAACTATGAACAAATTTGTTACGACGCGTTCTAACTTCACGCGGTTCTATTACTCTGAACTAAGTTTTAGCATATTTTTGTCTATCCTTTTTAGCTGACATGGGCTCCATTTTATGTAATAAAGGTACCACATCAGTACAAAAGAGTGATAAATTACGCTAAAATTGAGTCAGGATAATAAGACTCCTATGAAGTTGGAGTGTGTCGTAGGCCATAGTTCGGGAGGTACTGGATGCTTATCTCTTGTTTAGTTGTGTTTAGTATCTGTTTTACCTTTTTCTACCCAATTTGAATATTTGATAGTATTATTTTTTGCATCTTGTAGTGTTCCAAATTGATTCACAGTGAACAAGAAAGGATGAGTGGGGTTCTTGATTTCTTCTTAGGATACTCTTTACCAAGAATATCAGATTTCCACTATGGTTGTACAAAAAGATTTCAAGATTTGCCACAAATTAGACTGTGTTTGTCTTATGGGAAATGTTCTGTTGTCCAAAAATGTAAAAAGGCTCAATTTTTACTGAAAGGTTAGTACTCGCTCTGTTTCAGTTTGTTTGTCTGGTTTTGACTTACATAGAGGTTAAGAAAATAAACAGAACTTTTGAATCGTGTGATCTTTAATACCCTTTAGTATTATCGTCTTAAACGTGAAGGGGAGACTTCGAGTAACTGATAAAGTTGCTGCCATGTGACCATGGTTCAAGCCTTGGAAACAACCTCTGGCAGAAATGTAAGGTAAGGCTGCATACGATACATCCTTGTGGTGGGGCCCTTCCTCGGACCCTGCACATAGCGGGAGCTTTAGTGCACCGGGCTGTCCCCTTTTTATTATGGTCTTAAACACATGGAGGATGCGAATCAGGTTAGAGGGCTAGTTCGTTGGAGTGAGTCGTAGCTAGTAGATAGGATTGCTTTGGTGTAGCCATGCTAGTGGTTATAGGGTTGTGCTCGTAGGTTGGAGTTTCTTGTTCGGAGGGGCTCGGGGAGGTGTGTGCTTTCGGTTAAATAGTGTATAGTAATACCCTGTGGGTGTTTTATTTTTGTTATCTTATCGCGTTTTATGTTTTAATATGGCTTTGTTTACTGTCTTCTTATCCTGAGTCGGGGTCTATCGGAAACAACCTCTCTACTTCTTCAGAGGTAATAGTAGTGTTATGGACTGCGTACACTTTATCCTCCCTAGACCCCACTGTGTGTGAATACACTGGGTATGTTGTTGTGTTGTGAAAAGTTAAAATCAAAGAGTTGTCAAGAAAAAGGAAAGAGATATTTTTTTCTAAAATGGACTAAAAAAGTAAGTAGGACAAACAAATTGAAACAGAGGGAGAACTAAACTTGCTGTCCAAAGTGATCGAACAATTTACAGATTGATTAACTATGTTCTCAATTTCCTTTTCCAGCTTTAAACTTGGATCTGGCTGATCATGTTGATTTACATTCGTTTCGAGAGGAGGTATTTTCAGTAATTTTACTTCACTTGCTCCTTCCGTTTCAATTTGTTTGTCTGGTTGTGACTTGACACGAAGGTTAAGAAAGTAAATACTCCAAGACTTATATATAGGTAGAATGTACCAAAATAGCCTTTAATCTTGTGATCTTAAACAGGTCACATGGAAAGTCGAAGTAAAAGAGTTGCCAAAAAAGGAAAGAGACGTTCTTTCTGAAACAAACTAAAAAGTAAAGTAACAAAAACAAATTGAAATGGAGGGAGTACATTTAAAGAAAATACTCGATTTGTTGTTATATCTAAGTTCTTAAAAGTACATACCCCTACTGCTGCATTACCTACAAAATGATGTTCTTATGCTAACATGGACTGCTGATAACGAGGAGAAGCTGACGTCTCATATAAAATATAATATTAACCTTGTAAATGGAGTGTATTTTTCTGGCAAAACTTGCGCCCTCTAGCTCCGTTTGTGCTTATAATTCTTGTGTTCTGAATCCCCGAGAATCAAAGAATGTGCCAATCCAATAAACAGACATATAATGCACATATCAATAAACACACATTAATCGAAGAACTGTGAAAGATCAGATGCTTATTTAGAAAAGTAGGAGAGGAAGGAGAAGATGAAGGGCCTAGAACATGGTTCCAATTGCATTAATGTGGGTAGTTTGGGGAGAAAGAAACAAGAGAGCTTTTGAAGATGTAGAGTCGAGTTTCTTGTAGTTGAGGAGTAGCCTCCGCTCCCTTATTTTCTTAGTCGAGTTTCTTGCAGTTGAGGAGTAGCCTCCGCTCCCTTATTTTCTTTTGGCGTAAACAAAAAGTTCCTTGTTGCTTAGAGGAGTGGAAGGAGTTTGTAGAGAATCATATCACGTAGAGTCTTGATCTTTTGGTATAACCTGTGTGTACGACCTTTTTGGTCATGATTATGAATGAAAATACTTTTACTCGATAAAAAAAAAAAAGAAATTTCTTGCTAACTATAAATCTGAATTAGCCTACCGTTTTCTCTTTTATCCCTATTTTAATGCTTCAGCTTTGGTTATTCTATTTCTGTACGTGTTAACTGTACCTTTATGCATCGTATTCAGTTAATCTGGATGACATTTTTCCTCTTGATATAAACCAATGAGCGTATTTACTTTCATGAATCGTGTATAGACCATACATATCTCTTCTATATATGATTCCTCTTTCTGAAAGTTACTTAGACTAGAAATCGATGTAGGATTTGATCTGATAGCTTAAATTCGGCGAGCTTGTTTGAAAATTTGTTTGGGAGTGTAAAAAACATAAGAAACATGAAAGATAACATGACAATATTTATTGCTTTTTCATGTGCCATTCAGTGTGCTGTCCGTTCTTCTTACCCAAACAAGAATCCACTTTTGGCTGAAGCTTGTGATGGGAGAGATTCAGATATCCTACCTCACGTGCAAACCCTTAAGAATTTCCCAGCCGAGGAGCTAATTGGAAAAGTTGTCATGGTTAGATTGGATGTGACCGTCCTGCTAAGGGAGCAGAAGAAACAACAGTCTCCAGTAGCACGTGTAATTTCAACCATCAAGTATCTACACAAAGCCGGGGCAAAATTAATTCTAATAAGTAGCTGGAGTCTGAGAGCGAACTTGCAGCTTCTCAAATTGGAATATGTTGCAGGTTACTAATTTCTTACTTTTCACTTATTGTCTGATAGCTTCCGAGAGTATGGAAAACGTTATGTAGGACACAACATACTATGCAATGACGAAGGAACTTGCATTGATGCACTTCCTCCTTTACTGTTTTTTTAATGTTTAAAAACATCTTTTAATTGGAGTTCAATTGATCGGGATAATGTGTTCTTCAGAATTTCTGTCGTCGGAACTTGAACTAAAAGTCATACCAGTAGAACTTGGTTCTGGATTGGAGCAGTACGTGTTGGAAGACAGACATAAATCTGACATCCTTCTTCTTGAGAACCTTTCTCAGTTTAAGCAGGAGCAAGCCAATTGTTCAGAGTTTGCACGACGCCTATCATCTGGTGTGGATATCTTTGTTAATGATGCATTTTTCCAATCACATAAGATTCTTGCATCAAATGTTGGTATTACCGGTTTCTGCTATGCCTCCATTGCCGGATTTCACTTTGAGGAGGGAATGTCTCAACTGAAGAAGATAATTGAGATGAACAAAAGGCCCTATTTTGCGATAGTATGCATCCGAAATTTTTTTTCAAGTATTTTTCAGGTTTTTGATTCACATGAGAAAAGGTCTTTTTGGTTCACGTCTTGGAATTGATAATTTAATATGCGATACAGGTTGGCGGAGCTAATCTCGCTGGGAAAGCAGCAGCCTTGCAATTTTTGGCATCTAGATGTGACGGCTTAGTGTTTGTTGGAGATGCTGCATTTCAAATAATGCATGCTTTTGGATTAGCTGTTCCTATGGTGTTGGTGGAACAAGAATCACTAGAGGCAGCCCATATGCTAGTTGAGACTGCAAAGTCGAAGGGAGTACAACTCGTATTACCAAAAGACTTTTGGTGCCTTAATGATCATTATCCGTCGCAGATGAAGATTTTTCCTGCTAATCATATCATGGATGGTAAAGTTGAATCTCTTAATCTTCAACCGAGCCCCAAGGTCTGCATCGTTTCATTTGCTAGATTAAGGCCTAAATGGACAAGAGATTACTGAACAATTCAAAAAAGTGAAAATATATAACAAACTTCATTTTCTGGCTATTGGACCGTCTCAGTTATATTTGCTCGATCATACAGCCAGGGTTAGATAGCCACCAAATGTCAAAGGTCACCGTTATTGTCACTGATTTTGGATCTAGCAACTGAACATTTTGAAGCATTGTGAACCATGCCATTTTTCTTTCTCTTTATTTGTCGTCTTCTTGGATATGAGCTTACCAGAAAGGGCAAAAAAAATACTCATTTCTGTTGGGTGATGCTTTCTGTACAACATCACAGTCATTCATCATTACAGTTGAAATATCGTATTGTTGTACATTAGTGAATGATAAATTCTGATTCCTCTCTGACAATTTCAGTCCTTATTTATGAAACTGCATTCATGTGAGCTCAAGCTACTTTCGTTTCTGAAAGTTTGAGAATATCTCTTACTTACCATCGGGATGATAGTTTCTAAAATATTTAAGGATTTCAAATGTTTTTCTTTAGGATGGAAACCTGTTGATGTTGGACCCAACACATTGGAGGAAATGATCTCCATGCTTTCAAGATGCAAGGTAATCTCTGAAGTTCCGTCTGCTGAAGGTTAGAATTAAAAGTGCTTGCTCAATTGTGAGGTCACCGTTTGCTCTTCTTTGACTTGTTCATAGGATCTCTCTTGTCATAATTGCAATGGTGGTTTTGACTTTTGACCTTTGATTTGCATCTACAAAATTGGTATTAAAACTAAAGTAACTGCTTCGGCTGTAGTACGTGTGTGCCGCAAGTATAACATGCTAAATTTTCCTATTCGCTAGGGTTTATTATTGCGCCTATTCTTTCCTTCCAGTTTTCCGTTAGGAAACCTTCTTTCCTACAAATATCTTTGTGGGTGGTGCTGTAGATACCATGTTGATGCAACAGTGTAGATGTCCTACTGCTATTCTCGGAAGCTGAATTTTGAAGACAACTAGTAGCTTAGAAAATGAACTGAGTAAATGAAGTTTACATGCTCCAGTACTTTCTGGCTGGTAGCATAGGATGAAGTAAACCCGACTAATTGAAATTTACATGCTCAGTACTTATCCACGGGCTATGAGAATTTCTGTGATCTTATGACATATCTCGGTGCAATTTTTGCAGTGTTACTCTCACTCAATAAGATGATGATTTATTTTTGGTAGAATCTATTCTTTGGAAACAATATATGCTCAGTGAAGTATGCTTTCATTGGTTTTCAGAAAATTTTGTTCATTGGAGCTGTAAAGTTCAGCTCATCAAATCAAGAATCTGCTGGAGAGTCCAAATTGGCTGCGATGCTTTATAATCTTAGTCAAAAGAACTGTGATGTTATTGTGGTCGGCAAACAGGCATGTGAGACATTTGTTGGGAAATCAAGCCATGTAACAGTTGATCTGATTGAAAACGCTTCCATTGTCTGGGAGTTTCTGAAAGGGAGAAAGCTTCATGGGCTCTTGGCACTAGATAGAGTAAGCTTTTTCGAACTCAATATGCTGCATTAAAGAAATTTAAAAGTCCTGAAACACATTGTTAGCAATCATCCCACTTGTCTTGGATAGAAAAAGGAAATCGTGTTAATAGAGAAAAGGACGTAGATACATGGATAAGGACAAAGATTTCATTCAACAGGAAATGATACAAGAACAAATAAGTTCATCAATAGCCCCTCTCGTTCATATCTCGACCAATGTTTGCAACGTTGACTACATATTATGCAATGAAAAAATTGTAACTATTCTTTTGTGAAGTGGAGCGTACCTGCCGGGGCGGCAGAATCATATATGTTGGAAAATATTTACTTACAATAGAGTACTAATGGAAGGTGTCAGAGTCTTAATTCCCCATGAACGGACTATTAACCTACTTGCCCCCACCCTGACTACTTTTCTGTATAACTGCATGACATACCTTGCACCTACTTGACTTTGAACATGCCTACTAGTACACGAAGTATGGTTACCATTAGATGTGTGTTAGCTTCGGAACTAATTGAGTGTTTGGTGTTTGTGCAGGCATACCCGTTTGAGTTGAATTGGGATGCTATATATGCCAATACGACCCTACCTCTTGTTGTTGACGTCGGAAGTGGTAAATCTCTCTTTTCCCTGGCTCAGTCTTTCTATAAATCTATCAAGTTATTTTGGTTTGAAACTCTATTTTTACAATGAAACATGAAAATTTTCCTTAAGGCGTTTTGTCTAGAGGGACTATAATTTAGTCGTTCAAATGCTATTATAGTCTCCTATTTGTGGGCAGTGAATCCACTGGTTCCCCCATACTCATGAAGGAAGCTTAAAGCCCCTAGTTTCTCTATTTTATGTACCTGCAAATCAGCCTAATATACGCGCAATGTATGCTAGAATTTCAACAACAAGAACAAGTATACTTCAATCTCAGGCTAGTTGGGGTTGGTTATATAAATCCTCGATGTTCATTTCACTCCATGCTGCGTGCAAACTGTCCCATACACACGATTGTTTTAAACAAAAGGTATATTTCAATCTCAAGCTAGTTGGGGTTGATTGTATAAATCCTCAATGTTCATTTCGTTCCATTTGGACCTGTTTCATTCCACCTAATAAACGTTTGGGGTTCTCTATCTAGAGCAGTTTTAATTTTCTAATAACATATAAATCTCCAAACATCCTAAAAAGACTAACAAACATTGCACATAACGTAAGCAAACTAATATGGCTAAGCCGTAATCCTAACTAGTTGGTGTTTGCTGATATGGATCTTTTTCTTTATTTTTATTTTTTCGTAATTCGCTGATTTCGAGAAATTGTAGGTTTTTTGAAGCAATATTTTTCTGTGTGGTTTTTGATCTAGTTTGTTCCTTTAACCACCTTAGCTATTGTGGTTTGAAAATTATGGGTGGGTGAATTTCGAGGTCTGCAGAGGACATGACTGAACTACTTCAAGCGACCCCTTCTCATGTATCCTCGATGCTTGCTATTTGCACTTTCTATTGGATAAGATCATTTCTGATCTTTTATGACCGCACTCATCTCAAATCTGCATTTCTACAATACTCATTTTGCAGATATATTGGGCCTTAGAAGCCAAATTTTTGCTCCGATATACTTTCATTTCACTGAAAACTGTGGAGAGTATATGTTAAAACTTGTTACACACATATAGTCCTTTCTTGCTGGATTAATTTTTGTACGGTAATAAAATATCCGACGTATAGTGAGAGGGAGACAACCACCTTAATTTAACAAATAAACGTTTATTTTATTTGTTCCATTTCCTAAAACTCACATATCAAAACCCACACTGTTGTGCAGCATTTAAGAACACAATAAGCTCTTAGTTTTCACAGTTGAAATCATAAAATTACAGGCAACGGCTTATTTCTCTCCAGAATGGCAAAGATGAGGAAGGATTGGAACTTTCTCGGGATGGAGATAAATGAAAAGGTTTAGTCTTAAGCAGAATGTTTCTTCTGTTGCTTCCTGTTCTAAGTTCTTAACAATTTTGGCTTTGCATTTTTCCAGTTGGTGAGCCGTTGTCTCGATCATGTTTCTCAATCTGGCATGACTAATGGGTATGTGCTGTCCTGCCTACGTAATTGCTTTATAGGATATGCATTGGAATTGCCCCGAGGATCAGAGCTGAAATTTGTGTTCCAAATTGTTCTGAGTATAAGGCGACTGTTTTAAGTGTATGGCCAACTGTTTTAAGTTGTCAATGTGTTCCAATTCCAAATATATAGCCCCATTGACAACGTAAAACAGTTTGGCATACACTTTTGTTTCCAACTGACTTGTGTAGTCTTCCTTTCAAGATTCTAATTAGCGGGATTCTTACATTTTTCTCCCCGCCCCCAAGGATTTTCAGTTTTGTCACTGACAGCTTGCCTCTTCTTCATGCTTCATACCACCTCTATTAATTGGCAAAAAGCATGTGAGCTATAAAGACCACAAATAACACTGAATTTTTTAGTAAACCATCTTATCATACTTAATAAGGATGTAAAACAAGGGACGGGTGAGATTTGTAAGGGCCAAAGGCTGGAACGTATTTGCTGATTTGAGGTTTAGAATGCATGCTACTAATCATAAGGTGCTGCATGAACATGTTTTGAAATTGTTATGTTTCTAACAAACGTAGCATTCTCCAATATTAGTGGCAAACAGAACGGGGGAATAAAAAAGGACAGCCTGGTGTACTAAAGCTCCCGCTATGCATAGGGTCCGGGGAAGGGCCCCACCACAAGGGTGTATTGTACACAGCCTTTCCTTGTATTTCTGCCATAGGCTGTTTCCAAGTCTTGAACCTATGACTTTGTGGTCACATGGCAGCGGCTTTACCAGTTACTCTGAGGCCGTAATTAAACAATAAGGAAATATGAATTCAGGTCCATTAATATCCTAAAATATGCTGTTGAAGAATGTCAAAGTAGCTGCCTTAAAAGCATCTGCACTTACTACTGCACTTACAATATAGCAGTAGATCGTCCTCTATTTTGCGTGTTCTGATTTTCTTTTTTTTCCTTGTGTGTGTTTTGTTCTTAGATACTTCATCGCAGCAAATGCCACATCAACATTCCGGTCCATTGTTTCCAGTTATCCTGGTGATCTGGTTCTTGTGTCAATTCAGGTATGTGGCATTTTGTTGCTTCTTTTGAATAGAATCTAAGATACATATCAAAATGCCATGGTCAGCGTTGGCCAGGAAATCATTTATATGTTAGCAACAACTAACAAGGAACAATCAAATTTGGCATATAGTTTGTTCCTTTAATTTTGGGAAAAATGTTCGAAATATACCTAAACTTTGGCAAAGTTTGTTGTGACACGCCTCAACTTTGTAGGAGTCCTATGACCCTTCTCGACTATTTATTACCGTATTTCTATGGCATATATTTGCCCAGTTGGATCACTGCGTGAATACATGCATACTGAGCGCGTAAGGGTCTGAAGTGGTCCAGTTGAACAAATATATGCCACAGAAATACGGTTATAAATAGTCGAGGGGGGTCATAGGACCCTCGCAAAGTTGAGGCATGTTACAACAAGCCTCACAAGATGGTGGAACATTTAACAATGTTCAAATAATGAGAGTTCCTATTTCATTTCTTACAAAACAAAAGAAACTAATAAGTTTTACATGTTTTAGCATTTGCTGTTACACAAGCTATTTTAAAATATTTTACTACGATGAAACAACCTGCATCAAACTGATAAGCTTTAGGCAATGGGTGGATTAGCACAAATTGTACAAGACCTTTATAAATGTCCGTTGGTAGAGCTCACAGAATCCGTATGGGACAACTATCTAACTAAACACTCGCCTGCCAAGTAACTGAATTCTGGCATTCACAAGTGAATTTTAGTTTGGATTTACAAGTATTGGAATGAGCTTACCAGAGGTTCAGTGTAATATCACTTGAAAAATCTGAACGTTCAACCAAAACCTTAAGGCAATTGGTAGTGTAGTCCTAGTCTTTAAAACCCCTTTTGCAAGCTTACCAAGACCTTGTAATTACTCTCTATAGCTCCGATATTTCGTGGTTCATTGATTAGCAAACCGCCCGTATTGGTAAGGTTTCGTGGTTCATTGATTAGCAAACCGCCCGTATTGGTAAGGTTGGGACCGTGATCATTTGTCTGCGGTTTGCCATTCATAAGATCTCTGAGATTGACCAGCCAATTGAGTTAGCTGTTTGTGCAAGTCAGCTTTGTCTTGGCTCTGCTGGACGACACAACATTTTCGTTCATATATATATATATAGTGACCGTACTTATTATGCTTCCCAAGGATCCAGAAATTTTGAGTTGGGGAAAAGAAAGCATTGACATTAAATGAGAATGCTTGAATGGGAATCATATTAGCAAATTAAATCGAGTGCTAAAGACCATAAGGGTTCTGCATGTTAGACAAATGAGAAGCCGAGACAAAAAGTCTGGTAAGAATTATGATATTCCATTTCACTTTCATATAGTTTCAAGAATTCAAAATTTAATAAAACAAACTTTGATGTCATGTTTGATAAAAATATTCTCGGATGCCTTGGTTTAATATTATTTTTATACCCTGGCCGATATAATGTTCAAGTTAAATCAGTTTGTGATCCCCCCGAACCCCTGCACTAGTGTGCACCGGGTAAGTCCTTTTCCTTCATGCCACTCAGGCTTTCATATAAACTGCGATAGCACTCCTATGACCATGCAATTCTGACAACTTGGTATTAAACTATTCTTGTCTACTGTGGCACTGCGTAAAAAATGGAAAGGACAAAGTAAATTTGTTTACCACTAATGCAACCTGCTTGCAACTGCAGTGTCCAAATCCAGATTTCAACAAAACAGAACACCGATGGAGGATGGTGCAGAGATCATTAGTTGAAGCATTAGCAGACTTGCTGGCTTCTGATGGGAAGGTACAATAAATGCAGCTCTCCAGCGCTATGCGTCTCTGATATGCATTTGTGTGTCTCTTATTGAATTGTTATTCTCTGTGTGTTTGAATAAGCAAAATGAAACTTTTGACATCATTCGAGTAGCAACATGAGACGGACAACAATTATTTCATGAGCAAAGAGTGCTAATTTCGATCTGTTCTCTTAACCACAGGTATTTCTCCAATCTGATGTAAAAGAAGTTGTAGTGAGAATGAGAGAAGAATTTATGAAATATGGCAAAGGCAAGCTCACAGTAATGCATGATTTGGAAGATAGCACAAGTCACCGAGATGAGTGGTTGAAGGAAAATCCTTTTGGCATTCGATCAGATTGGGAGCAACATGTTATAGACCGTGGAGCTCCTATGTACAGATTACTGCTATTGAAATCTTCGCCTTCTGGTTGAGATAATTGCAACTGGTTGGATCATTCAAGAACAAAATCATTCTTAAAGCGATACCTACAGACCAAACTGTGGTTGTGGCTACTCTGCTCCCTCCGAGGTAACAATTTTTAATTTCTTATCTGAGATCTCTTCTATCATGCAATTTAAAGCTATTATGGTCGAGAACCTTTTTTTTCTTTCAGATTGTGTGGTTTTCTTGTGCTTTTGGTTGTAATGGTATATTTTCTCTTTCTATCTGGGATACGAAATAACTACTAGAAGCATTGTTTTTTCCTGTGCGCTATGCAATATAGCTTGTTTGAAAAGTGTACCCTCTATAAATGGCAGCCCGGTGCACTAAGCATCACGCTTTCACACAGGATCCGGGGGAAGGTCCGCGCCCAAGGGTGTGATGTAGATAGCCTACCCTGATACAAGCATTAATGGCTGCTTCAATGGCTCGAATCTGTAACCTTTAGGTCACATGGAGACAACTTTACTGTTGTTGCTCCAAGGCTCCCCTTCACTGCTATGTTGCTCAAACTCTTCTAAAATGTCACCGGGTGCATGTCAGATCCTCCAAAAGTAGTGCACTTTTTGGAGATCCAACACAGATGCGGCAACATTTTTGGAGAGTCCTAGCAAAATAGCTTTAGTGTAGTACCCTTTAACATTTCTTTACAAATACAGTTATATTCAACTATCGGATAAATATTGTGTGCTATGCGCATATGTGCATAGACAATATCTCTGTCTCTATTTAGTATCTCTAAGATTGTCTCCGTGATGGAAAATGCACTTTTGCGATTGCAATTACCGCACTTTCACTGAACTTTTACAATAATATCTGATGGTTTCTAGACCAGATAGTAGTAACACCGGGCTACAGAACCTGCAACTGCAACTTTATGAATAACTTAAAATGAATGAGATACTCAAGAAAGGTAAAAATTAGCCTCTGAAGGCTTGGGCGAGAGTAGTACTAGGATTGGGATGAGAATAGTACTAGGATGGGTGACCTCCCCGGAAGTCCTCGTGTTGCATCCCTCCTTTTATATTCTTTACAAATACTACATCAAAAGAAAAGAAAATCTCTGAAGTCGAGATAAGTTACTTAAATTAGGAAAGATCATATCTACAGACCTGATAATTTCATCGAATATCCTTATGAAAAGTGCCTACCCTTCTATGTGAATGCAATACACAAGCAAGGTAAAAGAGGTGAAGTAAAGATTAGGATACTTATATTATGATTGAAAGATTATCTTATGTGCTCTTAATTTTCATTAGATGTATTGATGAAGATGTTTGATCTCTGTGTTTGTAGAAGAGTACTGTTCAGAACTTCTGTCCATTGTTGACAGTTAGCATTTTGGTTACACAAACAGATGGTCTCGTAGTCTGAACGGAGGGAGCGATGAAAAGAGCTGGAGCTGAAAACAAGTACCAAAACTAACCACTGGCACCAAACTGAAAGTTCAGGTAGGGAAATAGAGAGCAGTGGGAGATTCATTTCACCATCTTCTTTTGTTAACATGATTGAGTTTATTCTTGATTCTTTCTGGAAGGGGAGCCTTGAAGTAACCGGTAAAGTTGTTGCCACGTGACCAGGAGATCACAAGTACAAGCCGTAGACAGTGGCGGACCCATGATTTAGGCATCGTGGTTGCTCGGGAGGTTGGAACACGTGTATTGACACTCAAAGCTTTAAGATTCTGCATGGAAACCAAAGAACTCAACTATCTATTTGGTTTCGAGGGTGCTTTTTTCATCTTATACCGATTTTTATACATTTTTTACATAATTATACCTATTCTACGTCGAGTTTAACGGGTGCCGGAGCCCCACCAGTTTGAACCTAGGTCCACCCCTGGGCATGGAAACAACCCCTTGCAGAATGTAGGTGAAGTTGCAAACAATAGATCCTTGTGGTTTGACCCTGTTGGATCTCGCGCATAGTGGGAGCTTTAGTGCACTGGGTCCTTCTTTTAGTTCAAACCAATGTCGAGTTGTTTTTCATATGGTCACTCAAGTAACAATTATTATCTCAGAAAGTCACTTTCTTTGTTGAATAAAATTGAAATCATATATAATGCCACTTTTCTTAGCAAACAGCATAGTGCCAAAGAAGAATGCACAAAAATCCTTTGAAGATGATATGTCCTTTCTTCCATGTGAATATTCTATTTTTTCAGCTTTATTAGTCATCCAGTTAAATCTTTGTTGCGTTTCAATCCGTTTCTGAGTCATGGAAAGCTATAATATCCCACAAAGAATTTAAAAAGAAGCACCAATTAATTGAAGAATGTCATAAAAACCAACAATTAGTCTATGAAGCTTTAACATGTTTGGATACTTTATATTTTTAAATTTAATTTATGGTTTTGTTTGATTTTATGACTTTGTATTAAATTCTTTTGTTATGTTTTGTTGGTGTTGATTGATACTGGTTGCATAGGTGTGTTCCCTTAAGCGTAAGTCCTGACTTTCATTTTGTTATTTCTTGTTTTGAAGGTTTGCATTTTCATAGTCAGAGTTAGGAGGTTGTATGTTTTGGGTGTATACTTGAAGTATCTTTCTTTGGGTATTATTGACGATGTTATTTTCCATTGTATCTGGTTCTATTGTTGTTCCTTATCTTATCTTAGATTGCTTTATTTTATTCTTGTCTTATCTTGCTTTAGGTTGTTTTATTGTATTATTTTGAGCCGAGGGTCTATCGAAAACAGTCTTTCTATCTCACTTTGAGGTCGTGGTATGGACTGCGTACACTTACCCCACTTGGTGGGAATATACTAAATATGGTGTTGCTGCATGTATCTGAAACCTATTGGTCCGACTAATCCAGAGCTCCAACCTACTAAGGAGGGGAAAACGCTCTCTAAGAACCATTGCTTTCGAGATAAAATGGCTTCTTGTTATTCATGGAGTCCAGGAATGAATGTTTATTAAGGAATCGATAAGCGCGTGCCACTACTGGAGCTCCATCCTCTAGCCATTATCAACTCGGCCCTCAGGAATGAACAAAGTCGCTTCATTTCAAAATAGAGGTTTGTGGTAACTGTGGACCGATAGATCAGCTCCAAGGACTGAGTGTCTAGGTTGCAATGGCAAGAGTCACTGTCGATGATAGCTGTCATGGTCTTCAATAAGAAAGTGGTGTCTGACTGAACAAAAGTGACTCTCTAATCATGTTTTCGGCATGTCTGGAACATAGCCAGTGTATTCCCACAATGTGGGGTCCGCAGTCCATACCACTACCTCCGATGAAGTAGAGGTTGTTTCTGAACAACGTCCCTCCAGAGCGAATCAAAAAACATTTAATACAAACACAATTTCACAACGTAAAACTGATGACAATTGATCAGCTGATCTCATCAGGCAGTTGGAACTGGGAAATTGGTAAAACCATATATGAACAATGAACAGATCTTTTACCAATATAAATAACAGTATGGCTAGTGAACACGTTTAGTCTTGCACCGCGTACAAGTGAGGAGCCAGCTCGATGAGCCACAAGTAATCGATTCTAGAAACATTACGGACATAACTATGATTAGTACGGACGAGTTCATTGAAAACTATACACTCTGGCTTGGCTCGGAACAAGACAGAAGACGGGTGTATTTGGACCATCAAACCACTTAACGTGACCCTGTCAGTACATCAAATCAATGTCACATACCGGAACAAAATCCAAGTAGATACAACGATTGATGCCAGATAAAACCGCAAAAACTTTACCTGTATGCACCATCAGGCTGCTTCATAGCTACTTTAAGGAAAAACGAGGCGGCAAGGCATCTGCGAAGGAGAAGCATATCATCTTCACAAGAAGTGACGCGGAGTCCCATTTGTTCAACATTTCTCAGAATTTGACTGCAACAATAAGTAGAAAGCTTAAGATATCATTACATGCTCAAGGCCCCAGAAAATGAGGAGAAGAAGCATATAGCCATATACATCGTATAACAGTGAGATACGACGAGCATGGACATAAGAATTTGGAGGTTGAAGTACATAATGCATACCTGTGGATATCACGAGCATGTTTTAGAGAGCGACTGTTAATATAATTATCCTTGCACCATTTTCTAAGATTCTTTTCAGCTCTTTCCTCGCTATTTACCATCTTGTTCTTCTGAAAGAACTCATCAGCAGCGCGGTATACGTTAAGCAACGTCAAATGATCCCCCTCTGGACTTGCAAAACTTTTCAACGCATTCCGTGACTGGCGAAAACAAGTAAAATTGTTCAGAGTGCTTTCTATAAATATTTGATGACAGAAATACTTGACACATGAATAGAGAAAAGTCAATACTTGACAACAGTTGCTAAAACTGCATACAAAATTCTTCTACAGTCCATTCACCATTTCATGCAACACAATTTACTTGAACTTAAAACTTAGATACAGAAATCAAAAGGAAAATGAAACTAGAACAGTTGTACTATATAACTGTTAGGTATTCAACATGGAAGGATGAGAATAGTAGGATACTGTGGGACATTAGCCTTAGAAGCTTTCTCGAGCTGGAGGAATTTTTCATGACAATATTGACGAAGGAGGTGGTTTTTGAGCTGTTATAGCATCTGACTCTTTCCTTGTCTAGATTGTTTTATTTTGAGCCGGGGGTCTATCGGAAACAGCCTCTCTATCTCACATCAAAGGTAGTGGTATGGACTGCGTACACTTAACCTCCCCAGACCCCACTTGGTGGGAATATACTGGGTATGTTGTTGTTGTTGTTGTTGTAATATTGACGAAGGAGGCAAATTACTTACGAAGGAGGGAAGGGGGGCGGGACATAAAAAAGTTTGTCATACTACATAGCTTAAGAGGGAGAACACCAGAGCGATGCGGCCAAGCTAACCTCCAGCAAAAGCATCTTTCTTTTTATAAGGATGACGACGGAGGATGGCATCCAGCAAAAGTATCTTTTTTTGAATTAAAAACAGAAGGGTCAGCATAGGATGCTATCTTAACAGATGGAAGCATCAAACAAAACAATTCGACGCGTTTGACTTATAGAAAGAAAGAAGTTTGCTACAATCCCATGAACATGTTGTCTTTAACTATAGCTTGAACACACAAGATATTCCAGCACAGATGATTGGATGAACTAATAAGCTAATCTTTTTCGTCATATGGAAATACTTCAACACGGACAGAAAGGGAAAATTGGGAGGGGGGAGGAGAATGAATCACAACTAGGAGCACAAAGGACTACCTCTTCCAACTTTTCACGTGGTGCATAGAAAATAGATTCCACTGAAAGCATTGCAACACAGATCAACATTTCTTTCAAGCAGCCGAACTGGCTAGCAACAATTAGAGCCTTAGAATAGACTGGATCAAGGGGCAGCCTGGCCATTTGATGTCCAACATCTGAAAGTTTATTCTCTTCTGTTACAGCGCCCAATAAGTAGAGAGACCACAATGAGTTGACTACAGCAGTCCTGTTCAAAGAGAATCGAGGAAGAAATTATAGTCTAGGATGAAAACAATAATTGCAAGACAACATCCAAGCACTGAATGACTGCATCATCAGTAATGTGATAATGCATGATTTTCAGGTGGTGCAACGTTCTGCTCCATAAGGAAGGAACAGCACAAATGTTAGGCTGTTGTCGAGTAAATTACTATAATTTTCTCTTCGCATGAACAGTGAGATCACTTAGTAGAGGGGTATTTCATAAGACGGCTTTATAACAAGCAGCAAGGATTTTCCAGCAAAATAGAGTAATTTTGGCGATGCTGATGATGCTTCAAATAATTTCACAGGGAAAATGCCGGTTTTCCGGTTATACCAGTAGGACGGATGTTCTCCTTGCGCTTCGTTAATTAACAAAACATGAAATGGTTTTTATACATAAAAAATGGCAGAATTACGTAACATATGTGTAGTGAAACGATATAGTACCACCAAGCTAGAGATAGATACCGATTCAATGGTTAAACACGTGCCAAACTAACTTAAGCCAGACAAATGAAGTAAAAGAAATATTAGTACCAGACTATAGGATAACATTGGAGATTAAGGATTCAAAGAAAAACTTGCAAAATGCACTGAAAAACTTGTCTCACTCACGGGGGTAATCACCTGTCTGGTTTTTCAATGAAGTCAAAGTTAACGACATCATCAATGCCTAGAGCCTTGAGCTGCAATACAACATTCGAGAGGTCACATCTCTTAATCTCAGGTAACGTAGAATCTGTAAGTTTCTCAAAGAAACTTTCTTGATACAAACGATAGCATTTCCCAGGTCCATCACGTCCTGCACGCCCACTAAAAAAATTCAAGAAATTAACCCATGATTTGATATTTAACAGACCATATAGCCAAAATAGAGCAAAAATCCGTTATCCATTTCACCCCTGTATAAATAAATCCTACTGCATTGGCTCAACTTCTAGATCACCATCCTACCATCCTACCATGGATTTTACTTCCGGAGGATACACCCAGAAATTTTTACGTTTAACTTTGTCTCCTGTTTATCAAGCACCTGGATTATTCCACCGGGCACCTTTTACTTCCCACCAATACAAATACGGGATAACTCTGCCCACCAAATATTAGGCAGATGGAAAGAATAAGCTACTTCTATTTGTTGAATTTTTAAAAATTTTAGCTTCTATCTCTTACCAGAAAAGAATCCTCCAATACAGTTCTTCTGCTTCGAAAAGAAAAATACGCTTACAATAACAATTGTCCTATTTCCTATGTTGATCTCATCAACATTTCGTTGGCCGTGTAAACGATATCTGTACCTAAGTGATAGATACAGATCCAAGATGAGAAAAAAATTGAAGAATAAGTACATCCTGGTACGTATACTTAGCCTATCCTATATGTCAAATATGAATATGACACGCATGTGAGGCCTTATGGGTATATGCGCTTCCTTGAACAATGCAAAGTAAGAAGGGATTATGGTTCAAATCACCACCATATATTTTACAAAAGCGGGACAAAAAATGTTTCTGACTAAAGTTAGTAGAGGAAAGAAGGTGATTTAGTCAATCTATCAATGTGTATTGAGATTTAAATGCATTTGCAAGCACCCTACCTCCTTTGCAGAGCTTGCGCTTTAGATGTTGTGACAATGATCAATGAATCAACTCCCATCTTAGGATCATATGTTCGTGCTTTCACCAGTCCAGGATCAACTACGTACCTAATTCCAGGTATTGTCACAGATGTCTCAGCAATATTTGTTGCCAAAATCACCTAAACACCAAATGAAAGAATTATAATCTGGTTTTAGTGGACATAGCTTGCCCACTCAGAACAAATACCAAATTTTCAGCCGTGAAAACTTCATGTCAAGCATACCAGAGAAATTGGATCAAGAACGTGTTAGCATTATTATTAAACAGAGACAAATAATAAAAATGCACATTCACAATGCTAAGCCCATATTGCAACAAGTACAAGGCTAAACGCCAGCATATAACCAAACTTTATTTCCCTTACGATGGAGATAACTAAATGAATGCTTCTTTATGGCAGGTATTAATTTCATATATTTATATTGAGTAGATCGAAGTTTATAAAATTAGTACACAAAGGGATGCACCGGAAGAAGCTCAACCAAACAAAGAAATGTCGGAAACACTAACGACTGACCACCCATATGCACCTATCCTGGAGAAAAAAATTGACCCACACGTTTATCCCCAACTGACATATATATCCCCTTAATATATGATACGTGCATCCGGAACAATTCAATGAATTTCATTTAAGTCATGTTTTACCTATAGACCTAAATGCAACCCTGGATATAGACAAAAAAAAAAGTAAATCATCAAAGTCAAATTCAAAAAGTAAGCTATCCAAAGAAACAAACCAACCTTACGATATCCCGGTGGTGAAGGCATGAAAACCTTCATTTGCTTCTCAGAGGGAAGTGATGAGAATATGGGAAAAGTTAAGAGCTTCCTACTGCTTTCAGGTAATTGTCGGAGGCGTTCATGGATAAGCCTCTCAACGGATTCAATCTCTTCTTGACCAGTAAGGAATACAAGTATATCACCAGGACCCTCCTCTAGATGTATCTAGCAAAACAAGTTGGAAGAAAGTAGTAACAAATCAAGCTACGAGCTGATAAATAGATACAACTAGAAAGCAACAACAAAGGCACACATTGCTGTTTGTGAAAATTTAATGACACTGTCGATCAGTTCAAACACTAAATTGTGGAGCAACAAGATCGACGTAAAAAACCTGAAATATAGTAATCAAAGCCGCATCTATGCAATCTGTCTCAGGCTTATGAGTGTAGAATATATCGACAGGAAACTGCCGTCCCTGAACATGAACAGCTCTTGCACCACCAAAGTACTCTGAGAAAACTCGTGCATCCAAACTGGCTGACATGATGATCAATTTCAACAGGTTGTACTTTTTCGCTTGACATGGCTTCAAAATACCGTCATTCTGATTGCCAATCCTTTCCTCCAAGTCATGCCCGGCATTAGAATTATTATGATCAGTATTTACCACTCCGTTTATCGATTTTGACCTTGCTTTCTGTACATTCTTTAACAATCCAAGCAATACATCAGTGTGGATAGTTCGCTCGTGCGCCTCATCAACAATAATAACAGAATACTTGGAGAGGTATGGATCCAATAATGCTTCCCTGTAATAGTGAAATGTCATTCACCATTTATACATTAATTTTTCCAGATGCAGCTTAAGATAATCATAAATAGCCTCTATCATGTAATGTGAAGTAAACTCTAAGCGGAAAATGAACAAACTCTCCACGCATGCCCGTATATGCAACAATCCATAGCCATGGGCATATTACTCTTTTTTTCTTTCAGCAAAGTGAGACTCATACATGTTATGCATCAAACTTTTTGTTTTTCTTATTACCTCAGAAGCAAACCATCTGTCATATATTTGATCTTTGTTTGGACAGAAGTTACATCTTCAAATCTAATAGCATATCCAACCCTTTGACCTAATGGAACTCCACTTTCCTCAGCAACGCGTTTAGCAACAGTGATAGCAGCCACACGTCTAGGTTGAGTTATCCCAATGATACCACCATCATGGCAAAATCCCCATTTAAAAAGATACTGAGGTAGTTCTGCAAAGATAGAGGTCACAACAGAATAAACCTGAGGAATTTCAAGATAGCAGCTAAACCATGCAACACGTACCTATTTCTATCTGATAAATAATACAAAAGATGCATTCATTTTTTATTACTTACAGTATTCTAGTGTACTTATTTCTATAGAATTCAAAAGAAATAGCGAAAAGAGGATCCAAGAATAATCTCAAAATTCATAGGAAAGTACATATAAGTTCATTACAATTATCAGGATGTATAATCAGGACACTCAAAATACGGAACCGACAAAACAGAGTGAGTTATCTGATGACAATTCATTCCTTTCAGGTGCACAACTCAAGCAGTTATGACCATCACAAACGGTCACTAACCACCACAAGTCATCCTTGGTTTATCGCTAGACCATGTTAGTGAGGATTACTTGGATTTAACTGAAACTTTCTTAAGAGTATGGTCTCCCGTCTGATTCATCATCCTTCCAGCTGTCAATCCTCGCATATATCTCAACCTCAAATACACTCATCAACCAAAAGGTGAGAAATTCCCCAATTCTTCTAACAAGAGTTGAAAACAGAAAGAATAAGCAAACATGGAAAACAATGGGGAGTTGGATTCAACCTCAGCTTGCAATTACGGAAAGTAAAAGCTTATAGTGTACAGATGGATTCCTTCAGAAAACTCCAGATCGACTATGCCCCAGAGAGAGCCTATACCTTATTTTAACAGCTACCTCAATCCCTCACTACAAAAGAAAAAAGATTCTCAGAAATTATTCAATGTCATGACTACTAAATCCACACGTACATCATCTGTTACATTTTCACCAAATAATCAATGAACCATATGCCAGCGATCTTCAAAATTTCACCAGTTCCATAATGCTTGACTCGCACAAACAGACAGAAAGAGACCTTTACACACCTCAGTTAGGACTGATGAACCACAAATAAACCCAGTCCCAAGCAGAGATAAAGAAGAAAGATGCAATGCGCGTAAATCTTTTATCCGTTTTACTAAATGAAGACGTCAAAGGCCTTAGAACTGACACTATGGACTATGCAACATCATGAATGACCACCATCATTGAAGTATTATATAAAGTACTGCAATGCAAATGATTCTGCTCAGATGCATGTCAGTGAACCTAAGAGGGGACATGTAGCAAAGTACTTACGAGTTGTCTTTCCACTTCCAGTTTCTCCAACAATTATCAGAGTATCATTGTTCCGCACCTCTTCCATGAGCCTCCTTTCGACTGGAGTTAATCAAATAACATGTGTAAGATGAAAATCCACAGAATACAGAAAACCAAAACACAGAACAGATGAAAACAAAACAATAAAATAGCATTAAAATGAAAAATAATGCAAGCACTCTCTTCTCAATAAATTACACACAGCATTCATGCTTGTTTCATTATAGAGCACCCACAGCACCCTAGAATACAATAGCAACACCTACACCTCAGTCCCAAACAAGTTGGGGATTTACGATGATTCATCATGAATTGGCAAGTTTATGCTGGCTTCCAGCCTACTGAAACCCTCCTCCTTTTTCAGGGAACCGGCAATGTGAAGAAGCTCACAAAGGCAGAGCAACCACAACACCTTAGAATCTCTAATAAAATTAGTTGTAACCGCCAACAACAACACCAACAACATGCCCAGTGTCAGAAGTGGGGTCTCGGGAGGGTGTGTACACAGACCTTACCACTACCTTGGAATGTAGAGAGTCTGTAACCGCCAAAAAAAAATAATTTCCCACTGGCCATACACTAAAAACAGATTATTATAAAATAATCAATAAAATGAAAAACAGCTCCCACTGAAATACTCAGAATGGGTTGGAAAAGAGAAGAAAAAAACAAAAGCAGACATTAGACTAAAGGTGTCGAATCAAGTTAAACAGTACCTTCAGCAATTGGTAAATTTTTCCTCTGTTGCTCAATCTTTTGCTTCCTGCAAAAATTTCATACCAAAAAACTCAAATCTTTGAACATAAGGCTGTGCATATACATAACTATATACCCACAAAAGGTAGCACTTTCTAAGCTTTTGGGACTGAACTAACAAGGGATAAAAGTAAATCAAACAAATGGGGTATATACTAAAAAGTATAAACCTGACAAAAAAGATCAAACCTTTGAACATAAACATGAACATATAACAGTGTTATCAAAATGTGTTAAGTACTTCGTGCTGCTTAAGGTGCACTTCAGTGTCATCATCAAGGTTCTAAGACATACTTTTCCTTGCTAATAAGCCTCTTGTAAAGAGGCAGACACTAAACAATTGATATTTCACTTTATCGTAATTTCTTTTTTATATTTCTTTGTTCATATATTTGTCATTCATGCATACAATTTATTAGTTTTAAGCTAAACATATATATTTGTATTGCTTCTCCCGTTATTTGCCGTTTGCTCTTAAAGCCCCAAAGGACCTTATAACTTTCCTGGGCTATTTGCTTTCGATAACACTTGCATATACATAGTTAAATACCCACAAATGGAAAATTTTAGCATCTTGGATTAAATCAATAAGGGATAAAAAGTAAATTAAACAAATGGGGTATGCTAAAAAGTAGAAAACTGGCAAAAAAGATCAAATCTTTGAACATAAACGTGTGCATATACAGGGGAGTGGAGCCGGGTTCACCCAAAACCACTTCGATGGAGAATTACACATTTTATACATGGTTCAAATAATACTTTATGTACATATGTAGTAGATGTTGAACCCCTTTGGCTTCTTTTTGTGTTTATTTCCTCTTATTTTGAACATACCTTGGAGAAAATCATGGCTCCGCCACTATACATAAGTAAATACACACAAAAGGGAGCATTCAACTTCTTGGATTGAATCGACAAGGAATAAAACTAAGTATGCTAAAAAGTAGAAAACTGGCAAACAGAAAAAAATCAACCTTTGAACACATACATAATTAAATACCCACAAAAGGATAAATTTAGCCTCGTGGACTGAATCAACAAGGGATAAAAGCAAATTAAACAAAAGGGGTATGCTAAAAAGTAGAAACCAAGCAAAAAAGATCAAAACTTTGAACATAACATTTACTTTATATGAGGCCTCAAGTTCAAATCTCAGGAGATACAAAAAATAGTTCCTCGTGGGAAGTAATGGGTATCTCATGGAATTAGTCAAGATGTGTAAAAGTTGGCTCGGACATCACGATTATAAAAAAGAACATGTAAATATACTGATAGTACATAATTAAAATACCCAGAAAAGGAAGCATATAGCTTCTTGGATTGAACCAACAAGGGATAAAAGTAAATTAAACAAATGTGGTATGCTAAAAAGTTTTATTTTTTAAAAAAAGAACCTGAAATTAGTCGAGCTGCGAAAAATGGCCCGGACACCACAATTATCAAAAACAAAAACAAAAAACATGCACACATACTGATCTACGTAGTTAAATATCCAGAAAAGGAAGCATTTTGCTTCTTGGATTGAAACAATAAGGAACAAAAGCAAACCAAACAAACGGGGTATGCTAAAAATTAGAAACCTGGCAAAAAAATCAAAACTTTGAACATAAACATGTACATAACATAAGGTCTCAGGTTCAAATCCGAGCAGAGACCACAAAGTATTTATTCCCTTATGTCCTAGCTGTCCTAACCTTGGTAGACAGAGTTACGTACACTAGATGATTCTTCCATTTTTCCTAGCCTTGTTAAACAAAGGTAGGTGGTAGGTATCCCATGTAATTAGTCCAGGGACACGAAAGTCGACTCGTACACCACGGTTAGTAAAAAAAAACATGCACATATACTGATCTACGTAGTTAAATACCCAGAAAAGGAAGCATTTTGCTTCTTGGATTGAATCAACAAGGAACAAAAGCAAACCAAACAAATGGGGTATGCTAAAAATTAGAAACCTGGCAAAAAAAAACCAAAACTTTGAACATAAACATGTACATAACATAAGGTCTCAGGTTCAAATTTGAGCAGAGACCACGAAACACTAGGTAATTATTCCCTTGTGTCCTAGTTGTCCTAGCCTTGGTAGACAGAGTTACCTACACTGGGTGATTCTTCCATTGTTCCTAGCCTTTGTAATACCCCGTACTTTTTCCTAGCTTGAAATCGTCTCAAGAATGTTAAAAGCTTTCTTTGGAAGATGAATCCACTTTTGTACACGTTGTATTTTTAAGATTTTCACTTTTTGTCGTGTGGGAAATCGAATTAGCTTTCCAACGATACCAATTTCATCAAAATCCGACATCGGAAGAGAAAGTTATGGACAAAATACAGAAGGTAGTAAAACCGCCCAGATGCGACGGTGAGGCCGACGGACCGTCGGACTAGCGACGGACCGTCTCTCAAGCCGTCGCAAGGGAAACAGTGAGACCACCTTCTGGATAAGGTGCGACGGTCAGGTTGACGGACCGTCGAACTTGCGACGGGCCATCGCCCAAGCCGTCGCAGCCAAAACAGTGAGACCCCATTCTGCCTAGGAGCGGCGGTCAGGGCCGGCGGACCGTCGCACCCACCGTCGCAGGCCCGTTCAGTTTTTTTCCAAGCCGTTTTAACAGGGGTATTTTTGATCATTTACCACCCACTTATATATACCCAGTTATATCCGATTTCAGCCCATTTTTGTTCATTATTATTTCAACAACAACATTAGGGTTTCTCTCTGAAATTAAACCCCAAGAACAAGAATCCAAATCTTCTCCAAGAAACTAAGAGATTCAAATCCCTCGAGTTCGAGAACATCAAGAAAAACTCAACCCAGGTATGCATAGTGTTCATTCATGGACTCCTTTCGTCCATGAAGCCCAAGAATCCCTTTCTAAACTCAAGTTTGTGAATTTTCGTTATGAATTTCATGTTGGGTTGTTCTTGTTCATGTTGATAATGGCTAATTGAATTTTAATCCATGTTTGGTGATAAATTTCATGTGGAATTGATTAGTATAGATGTAGATTCATGTAAACCTATGACTAAACTCTTGAAGGATGAAATTAGAATTGAATCATGATGCTTAATTGTTGAAAATATTGTTTACACATACTACGCCTATCATGTGTTTGATTAAATGCCTAGATGAAGGAAAATGCCCAATTAATATGATATCATAAAATCCCCATGTATGTACAAGTTTATGCATATCCCATGGTTGATGAAATGCTTCAATAAATGATTTATGGATTATGATGTTAGTCATATGCTCAAGTACGTCATGCTTTGTCAGTTTCCTTCTATCGAGTCCTGGGGTACTTGTACCCGAAACATTAGCTGTGTGCCTAGAGCCATGTCATGTTTTCACGATACTCTCAGTCAAGCTATGTTCCTTAGACTTTAGACAGTCTTATGACTCAGAAAATCTCCATGATCTCATGAACTCAGTCAGTTATCAGATATCAGAAGTATTTCGTCAGTCAACGGAATTCAGTAACTCAGGTCATGTCCAGCTCAGTAAATCATGTTTAGTGATCATTCAGATGGGAGTAGAAATTAGCACCGAGTGAACCCAAGGATGGGGAACTCACCTGTTATATGAGGGTGTGATTCTTAGAAGCAGTCCTTGCGTTCTAGAACTATGTAGCCAGCATAGGTTAAGACATCATAGCCTGCTATATGAGGGTAGATGATGTGGCTTAACCTGTTATAGGAGGGTTCCCACCGTTCTCAATAGAGTTACCTATTATATGAGGGTTACTCACATATTGTCCTTACCAGTGGCGCGGTATTGACACCCTTCCAATTGGGGTTACAGATTGGACCCCAACGCAGCCATAATGGCGTATTAGGGGCATGTCGGTTAGATGACTAGTTCCCACAGTTTCATGTTACAGAATTCAGGACTATCAGATACAGTCAACTCAGATACAGTACAAAACTCAGATAGTTCCATCAGATTCAGGACTGTCAAATACAGTCACTCATGTTATCAGTTATATCAGTATCAGTATGTCATGTTATCAGTATTCAGATTCAGTAATCATGCTATCACGATATCAGTGTCAGTTATTATGTCTCATGCATGTATTCTCACGCTCATGATAGTCCGTTTGTTATTATTATTGTTCATGCATATGAACCCCATGCATTTAGCCTACCTCACATGCATATCAGTACATTCAAAGTACTGACGCATTTGCGCTATGGTGGCTTATACCATAGCCATAGGTTCAGAGACATGAGCTCCAGAGCATCAGTAGATTCCAGTCTCAGCAGTTAGAGTCAGAAGTGAGTCCTCATCTTTCGAGGGCACGATCATTATTTTATTATCTCATTAATTAATTTATTAGTTGGAGTTAGTTGGGGACATGTCCCATCAACTCCTTATCCAGACAGTTCAGTCATTAGAGGCTTTCTAGACTATTATGATCAGACAGTTATTTCAGTTGTTTTGGGTATTCCATACCCCTTTTCAGATGTTATGTTTTACTTCAGATATGTGAACCTTATGGCCTTTCAGTTCATGTTTCTGCATTATACCATATATTATGCAGTATACAGGTACAGATATCAGTCATGGATTAGCTTGTGGTCCTTCGGGGTCATGAGCACCGTATAGCGTTCCGGGTACCAGACTCGGGGCGTTACAGCCTTGTTAAACAAAGGTAGGTGGCAGGTATCCCATGTAATTAGTCCAGGGACACGAAAGTTGACTCGTACCCCATGGTTATTAAAAAAAAGCATGCACATATACTGATCTACGTAGTTAAATAACCACAGAAGGAAGCATTTAGCTTCTTGGATTAAACCAACAAGGGATAAAAGTAAATTAAACAAATGGAATATGCTAAAAAGTAGAATCTTGACAAAAAAGATCAATACTTTGAACATAAACATGTACATAAGATAAGGTCTCAGGTTCAAATCTGAGCAGAGACCACAAAACACTAGGTCATTATTCCCTTATGTCCTAGTTGTCCTAGCCTTGGTAGGTATCCCATGTTAGTCCAGGGACGCAAAAGCTAACTCATACACCACGGTTATAAAAAAAACATGTACATATACTAATATACATAGTTAAATAGCTTCTTGGATTGAACCAACAAGGGATAAGAGTAAATTAAACAAAACGGGTATGCTAAAAAGTATTTTTTTTTTTTAACGAAAACCTGTAATTAGTCAAGGTGCGCGAAAGATGGCCTGGCCACCACAACAATCAAAAACAAAAACAAAAAACATGTACCTGATATACATATAGTTAAAAAACCACAGAAGGAAAAATTTAGCTTCTTGGATTGAACCAACAAGGGATATAAGTAAATTAAACAAATGGGGTATGCTAAAAAGCATTTTTTTTATTAAAAAGAAGTGAAATTAGTCGAGGTCCGCGAAAGATGGCCCGGACACCACAATTATCAAAAACAAAAACAAAAAACATGTACACTATACATATAGTTAAATAACCACAGAAGAAAAAAATTAGCTTCTTGGATTAAACCAACAAGGGGTAAAAGTAAATTAAACAAATGGGGTACTGCTAAAAAATAAAAAATCAAGAAAGAACCTGGCAAAAAAGTCCCCTTTAGATTGATGTTGTTGAGTGTTTCTTGAAAAATTGTAAGCAGCCATTGAAGGCATCTTGTCAAAATTTGTTCTTTTAACACTTGTGAATGTGGAAGAAAATTTCTTCACTATTTTGAACAACACTGTAGATGAACAGAAGGAACCGCAAAGCTTAATTAAACAGAACTTTTTATATTTTCACTTTAAAGTTTTTTCTTTAAATAAATACTCCCTCTGTTTTCCTTTTGAGTCCAACTTTTCGCCTAATATGTTTAGTATAGCATTTTAGTATATTATTTTCTTAAATTTCGTATCAAGTTAAAGTGGGTTATTCTTTTTTAAATGGAGAGAGTAAATTTTAGGAAAAATAACATAAACATACATGTTAATTTACTATATTTATTCAAATTTCTACACTTACAAAGTAATCTCAGCTAATTATGGATTTCTATTAAATGTATTAGGAAAAAAATTATGTATCTCGATAGAATTAAAATCAAAAAAAATATATCAGGTGCTAATTATGTATATTTATAAAGAAAAAATGTATCTTTATTAAATATATTATGTATCTCGACCGATTCGAAATCGAAGTTTTCAGTAATTATGCAAAATGTCGATATTTTTTGTAATTAAATTATAAAATGTCGGGATTTATGTTGGTTGCCTTAAATTTTATGTAGTCGAGATACGAGGAAGGACCGAACCACAAATAATGCAATAAACCCTCAAAAAATTGTATACCTAAACAGTTACTTCCTTCGTTTAAAAAAGAATGATCTACCTTTCCTTTTAAATATTTCAAAAAGAATGATTCTTTTTTTTTTGCAATACTTTAATTTCTAATTTCAAGTGTCATTTTCGAGACCACGAGATCAAAGGATATTTCCATATATTTGACACAACTTGAATTTAAGATCAAAACATTTAAAAACCTTCTTTATTTTCTTAAACTCTCTACTGAATCAAAAGAGATCACTCTTTTTTTTAAACCGAGGGAGTATATCTTATAATTTTCCTATAATTAAAATTATTTGATAATTTTGGGTGGGGTACTTGATTCCCATATGTTTAATTAAGGATAAATAACTTATCACTTGACTCAATGTATTTTTTAAAAATATATATTTGATTTATTACTCTCCTTCTCTCTATTTCATATTATTTGAATTTTGCCACATATTAACTTGACGCACTTTTTAAAAAACAAGAAATTTAATTTACTAAATTAACTTTATTGAAAGTTAAAATTTGATTGTTACTATTTTATGTAGTTATTTAATGATAAATGTAATATTGAATGAACTAATAAATTTATCTTGATTTAATAAGACGGATAAATAAATTGAAAAAACTATTTTTAATATAATGGCTAAGTAAATTAAACAAATAGAGTATGTGGATAGAGTTAATAAAAGGCGGAGAGTGCTAAAAAATTTAAGCATAATACAATAATAATAAAATATCTAGAGTAATCTCACAAGGGAGTTTTAGGAGGATAGAATATACGCGAACTTCCTACCTACTTCGTGGAAGTAAAGAAGTTTTCGAAAGATTACGGCTCAAGTCCAGCACATCAAGGCATTTATAAAAAGGGGTATCGGATCGTGAAGAAAATACATCAATTAATACGCGCGAAGCATTACAGAACAATTAGATTTAAAAAAATAATGAAACAATGCAATAACTAAAAGAAACTACATGTGTAAGACTAATACTGCAGCAGAGGCAGTTGTCCCAAATTCCCACCAAGCCCAAATTCGGCGAAAAGCGAGTCAAAATTCAATCACCTGCTAACCTTTTATCCTATTACCCTAATATGTAACATGTATATCTTATAACTAAGGTCATTTCATAGGTAAGCTGGAGTTGTGTCATATTTTTTCTAATCACCTCTTATCAATGCTTCTTCGGTCTACCTCTACCTTTATTCATACCCACCATATTCAACCTATCATATTGCCTTTCTGAGTCATCTGTGCATCTACTCTTTACATATTCAAATCATCTCAGATTGTTTTTCTCGTCTTGTCCACTACTCCACGTTATTCGTAATATACTCACTCTTAATCATATCTTTCCTAGTATGTTTACCTATCCATCTCATCATCCTCATTTCTACAACTCTCTTCTTCTGAGCATGAGAGCTCTCTATAATATATTTCACATTTTCTTTATAAAAGAGTTATGTGAGTGCTATTAATATAACAATTATGCAAAATATCAAAATTTTCTATAATTAAGCTTTAAACTATTGGGATTTATGTTATTTGTCCTTATATTTAGGTAGTTGAGATGGGAGGAAGGACAGAACCACAGGTAATACAATTAAGCCTCAACAAATTTGTATACATAAACAGTTGTTTCCTTCGTTTAAAACAAAATGACTTACCTTTCTTTTTAGAATATTTAAAAAAGAATGATTCTTTTTTTTTTTTTGCAATACTTTCATTTCAACTTTCATATGACATGATTGAGACAACAAGATCAAAGGATATTTCGATATATTTGACACAATTTGAATTTAAGATCAAAATATTTTAAAAATTTCTTTATTTTTTTAAACTCTGTACCAAATTAAAAGAGGTCGTCGGTCTTTTTATTTTTAAACGGAGGGAGTATGTCATATAATTTTCCTATAATTAAAATTATTTGATAATTTGTCAAAGGAAAAATTTGATTTTTAAAAGTTTTGGGGTGGGGTACTTGAATCCCATATAAGGGTGGCAACGGACCGGAGTTAATCCGGTTCCGGTCCGTTTCCGGTCATGTCCGGTCCGGTAACGCAATGGAACCGGTTTGTACCGGTATACCGGTACCAAACGACCTGGAATACGGTACCGGTGCGGAGGGACATTTTTTTCCGGTAGTTTCGGTTTCGGTTGGCCGGATCCGGTCCGGCGCCGACCGATGCATGTTAATTTTTTTTTTTTTTTTTTTTTTTTGGTTTTGGCCGTTGTTGACCGTTGTAAAATAGCTGTTGGAGGGGGCAACGGCTATTTTGTGCCTCCCTCTCCTAATTAGTCCACTACACCATTAATTTTCTACTATAAATATCCTTTTAAATCATTTTTTTTTTCTCACAAATTTCTCAATTTCTCATACTCTCTAAATCTTAAATCTTAATATTCTCATACTTAATATTTATAATTTTTGTATTAATTGGAGTTGTGGATTTTTTTAAAGATACTACAAGCTTCAATTATCATATTTCAATTACTACATGTGGTATACGTCTGCTTTTACGCAGACGTTCGGTATATTCGTTCCAACTTTAATCTCTATAATTTTTATTTTTAATATCTATATTTGTTTACTTACAGTCTTACGTTTATTTTTTGATTTATAATATTTATATTACTTGTTTTAACATTTTAATTATATTTAAATTTAATTATGGATGCAAATAAAAGTAGTGGTAAGAGACCAATCTTTGGTAAGGTTTTTCGTAGAAATAAAAAAAATAATGCTACTACTAGTTCATTATCGCCTAGATTTAATGAAAATTCTTTATCACAACCTAATGGTTTTGATGTTGGTGCCGATATGGAATTAGACCACGAGACACTAAGTAGACGTTATAATAATTTTGGGAAAGACTTACCGGAAGAAGATGATATAGAAGTACAAGAGTTAGGTGAAATCCCTATCCCTACTAGTCCAATTACGGAAATACCAAAAGACGATGATGTACTTCCCCCTTTACCGGAATTTAGTAGGGCCAAAGGTACTGAACATCCTAAACGGTCTTTAGTTTGGCAATTAATGAGTCAAGATAAGGAAAAAAATACTGCTACTTGCAATAATGGTGGGACAGGGTTGCTTACTACGCATTTGAGGAAATATAATACAGAATTTATTCGTCTAGAAAATGAGGCTAAGGCAAAAAAAGGTGGTACACCATTGACGAAAGAATCTGTGGGAGGTAATATGGTTCAAACGCGTTTAGATAGGTTTAACCCAGCTAGCTCAAGTTCTACATTGACATATAATGAAGATGTAGATAGAGAAGAACTAGCGAAAATGGTTGCTGTTATGGGATTGTCATTCAGTTTTCCTTCGCATCCCGATTTTATTCATTATATTCGACGAGTATATAATCCTTCTTTCAAAGGTTTTTCACGAAATACAATTAAAAATGATATTTTTAAATTTCAAGGTGAACATTGTCATTTTCTTCGTTGCTTATTTAGTAAATTTGATGGTAGAGTCTCTATTACTTTTGATATGGGTCATAGTATTATCGGTAATGATTATTTTACTGTCACGGTTCATTGGATTGATCACCATTGGAACATGCAAAAAAGAATTATTGCTTATAAATATGTTGACGAAACTAAAACTGGTAAATATATATCTTTTACAATAGTGGAATGCTTAAAATATTTTAGACTTGTTGATAAAACTATGACATGTACATTAGATAATGCTTCTAATAATTTGAAAGTCATTGATTTTTTAAATACTAGACTATGTCCCATGGATAATGATTATTTTCATGTTAGATTTGTTGCACATATTTTAAATTTGATAGTACATGATGGTGTTGAGTTATTTGGAGATGGTTGTGACCTTCCATATAGAAAAGTTCCAAGAGAAATTCCTACTAGATGGAATTATTTGTATCAAATGCTTGAAGTTGCTAGTGTGTATCGTGAACCTATACAATTAGTTTATAATTCGCTTAATACGACTAATGATTTAAGGCTAGGTTCTGATGATTGGATTGAAGTAGAAGAACTTAGTAAATTTTTGAAAACTTTTTATCAAGCTACGAACACAGTATCTGCACAATATACCCCAACTATTTCTTCCGTTTTAATAAATATTACAGCTATTTCTAAAGTACTTGCTAATTATAAAAAAAAATATTGTCCTTACGAAGAGGCAATTGACGCTATGGTTGACAAATTTAAAAAATATTTTTTTTCGATTCCACAAATTTATTTGACAGTTACTTTATTCAACCCACTTTACAAAGAACATGATGTAATTATGATGGTTTAAAAAATTTACACCAATTTAGAAATTGAACCTCATGAAAGGCCATCGGTTGAAACGTGTTGTGCTAGCATAGTACCTAAAGCCAGGAATTTATATAACATGTATCAAGTATGGAACATAATACTGCGCTAGTCGAACCTCCTACTTTTAGACATAGATATGATGATTTAGATGATGAGATGGGTGAAGAACCTGGTCTTCAATGTTGTAGCAGTAATGATTTTGATTCATATATTTCTCAGGATCGAAAATGTATTAGAGATGCAAATGGACAAAAAAACTTTTAGGATGGTGGAAGACCCGTACCAGACAATTCCAAAACTATCAAGGGTGGTTCGAGATTCACTAGCAAGTCAAGCTTCTTCAGTCGCATCGGAGCAAGCTTTTAGTGTAGGAAGATTTATGATTGGAGATCATCGATATTAGTTGGCGAAGAATAGTTTGGAAATTTCGGTATTATTTATAGCTTGGATTAATGCCAAAAGAAGAAATTTTGGGCTCCTAAAATTACCGCCCCAGATTGAAGACGAAATAGATGAAATATTTGAAGAGAATAGTGATGATGGAATGGAAGCAATGGAAGAACAAGGAAAAAGACCAATTCCAGAAAATATAAAAATAGATAACTTACATATAGAATATTATGGACATTATAGATATTAAGATTCTGGAGTACAGATCTAATTCAAACAGAACCCTTCCTAGAAGGTGGTCGCGTAGATTAGATTCTCTTTTAATATTCATAATAAATGTACAACGTAATGTATTAAATTTGAATAAATATAAATTTTTCTAAGGTTATGTAATAAAAAGTTAATGTTATGAGTTAAATTTATAACTATTTTAAAAATTATATATCAAGTTGATGTTAGCTTTTTTTAGCATAACTTTATAATTATATTAATAAAATAATTTAAATTATTAAAATAATTATATACTTTTAATTTTTTTAAAGTTAAAAAGTAAATGTTATAACTATACATACATTCTTTTATTATAAAAGTCATAACATTAATAAAAAATTAAACAAACAGTGAGATGCAAACAGTAAAACGCCGGAACTCCGGTTTTCGTACTGGTCCGACACGGTACTGCACCGATGGCAACCGAAACGGGGTGGAAGGACCATATTTTCCGGTGGTACCGGTTCCGGTATAATACACTGGACATTCTTTCCGATACCAGATCCGATTCCGATAAAACCGTTCCGGTTGCTCCATTCTGGTCCGTTGTCGGGCTTAATCCCGTATGTTCAATTAAGGATAAATAATTTATCAATTGACTCAATGTATTTTTTTAAAAAAATTATTTGATTTATTACTCTCCTCTCTATTTCATATTATTTGAATTTCACCACATATTAACTTGACACACTTAAAAAAAATAAAGAATTTAATTTACTAAATTAATCTTATTGAAAGTAAAATTTGATTGTTACTATTTTATGTAATTAATTAATGATAAATGTAATATTGAATGAAATAATAAATTTGTCTTGATTTAATAAGAGGGATAAATAAATTAAAAAAATTATTTTTAATATAACGGCTAAGTAAATTAAACAAATAGAGTATGTGGATAGAGTTAATAAAAGACAAACGAGAGTGCTTAAAATGGAGAGGCAAAAATTTAAGCATAATACAATAATAATAAAATACCTAGTGTAATCTTGAAGAAAGTTTTAGGAGGGTAGAATATACGCGAACTTTCTCACTACTTCGTGGAAGTAAAGAGAGTTTCGAAAGATTACGACTCAAGTACAACACATCAAAACATTTATAAAAGGGGTATCGGATCGTGAAGAAAATATATCAATTAATACGCGAAGCATTATAGAACAATCAGATAAAAAAACAACAACAGTGAAATTATGCAATAACTAAAAGAAACTGCATGTGTAAGAATAATACTACAACAGACATAGTTGTCCCCAATTCCCACCAAACCCAAGTTCGTCAAAAAACGCGTCAAAGTTCAATTACGTACTAATCTTTTATCCTATTATCCCAATTCGTGACATTCATATCTCATAACTAGGTTATTTCATTAGTAAGCTGAAATTGTGTCATATCTTATCTAATCACTTTTTTTCACTACTTTTTCAGTTTACCTCTACCTCTATGCATACCCATCGTATTCAACCTCTTATACTGCTATTTTGGGGCATCTTTGCATCTACTCTTCACATGTTTAAACCATCTCAGTTTTGTTTTCTTCGTCCTGTCCACTACAGATGTCTGTCCACTTTATCTGAAATATGCTCATTCATAATTATATCTCTTATAATATAGAAGATGTTCACACATCCATCTCATTATCCCAATTTCCACAACTTCTTTCTCCTAAACATGAAAATTCTCCATAATATATTTTGCATTTTCTTTATAAAAGAGTTATATGAGTGCTATTAATATAACAATGGAAGGAAGTTATATGCTCTTTTCGGGTTCATATTTTCATTAATATCATATATAAAATTAGAAACTACGCTTAATAACCTTAAAAAGAATGTGATTTTAACCTTCTGTCTTCGGTTCATTATTTTGTTTCATGGAGGTTAAAAGTTAAAACTTGTTAAACTTGTTGATTTGCTCATGAATAAACGACATAAGTTCAAGGTCATCCGCATCTAAAATTGTTATTATAAATCACCATAAAGCGATTTTTATATGAATTAGATACCAAATACAAACATTTTACATATTGATATCTATTGAATCACGCTGGTGATTTATAATAATGTTGTTTGTATTGTGTATCTAATTTTGTACTGGGTATTCTTGTACTTTAAATTATACACTATAATATTTGATGCGCCAAATTTAAGGTGAGGTGTCATGATGTATGTTATTTACTAATGACGTTACTCTAATTGATGAGACATGCATAGAAGTTAATGCTAAGTTGAAGATTTAGAGACAAATTCTAGAATTTAAGAGATTTAGGTTGAAGAGACCAAGACGGAATATTTGAAATATAAGTTTAGTGAGGTGACACATAAGGCCGATGTGGTAGTGAAGCTCGATACTTAGATTGTTCACAATAGAAATAGAGAAATTGATAAGACTGTCACTCATCGTATTGATGCAGGATGGATAAAATGAAGGCTCGTATCTGAAATTTTATTTGATAAGAAAATGCCCACCAAATATAAAGATAAGTTCTACATAGGGTTTGTTAGACCAACAATGTTGTATGAGACGGAGTGTTGTCAGTCAATAACTTTCACATCCAAAAGATAAATGTGACGGAGATAAAGATGATGGGATAAATATATGGATTTACTAGGAGAGATAGGATTAGAAATGAGGTTATTCGAGATAATGTGAGAATGACTTTGGTGGAAGTCAAGATGTGAGAAGCGAGGTTGAGGTGATTTGGATATGACACATATTACGAGGAGGAGCATAGATGCTCCAATACGAAGGCATGAGAAGTTGGCTATGGATGGATTCACACCAGGTAGAGGTAGATTAAAAAAGCATTGGACACAAACAAAAACCAAAAGTTTGAGTAAAGTTAAATTTTGAATTATGAACCAATACAACCCTGATACAGTTATCAGACACCGGACAAAAAATAAAAAATAAAAAATATAATAATATTAATAAATAACAACAAATGACAATTTTACCCCTATGTACATGTACACCGATAGACCCGACTTAAGGATATCAAACAACGAATGAAAAACAAAAACGGAAATTTTAGCAAATGACAATTTTACCCCTATGTACATGGATCTTCATATTTTCCTCATAAATATTGTACTATTACTCCTTTTCAATTTTTACCAATCGATCATATTATTCCCAATCTTATACCTTCCTCTTTGCACCGTACTTTTTTCCACCGGCGCCGATTAACCGATTACGTTTCCGGCGACGTCTTCCGGTCAACACTCCGGCGAGTAGTTTCCGGTAAGCTGTTTAACTCTTCGTACTCCTATAACCGACATGAATTTCGCTAATTTTTCGCTATTTTTTGCTAATTATTTACGTTTTATATGCTTATTGTTTAGATTAAATTGCTGATTACTATGAATATGGAGTTATATAGTACATTTTTCATCAGGAAACTTGTATAGGAATTTTTGAAATTGAAATAATTTGTGCTTTTTGACATTTTGTATGTTTAATTTTAGTAATTGAAGCATTATATTGAACTTTTGTGATGTTAAATTTAGTATTTTTTTTGCTTTTTTGTATCCATTTTTTTGTCTGTTTTAATGAGCTGATGTGGTAAAACTTTGTGAATTTTTCGCTATTTGTCGTTTTTTATTTGATTATTATTTAGATTAATTTGCGGATTACTATGAATATGGAGTTATATACATTTTTCATCAGGAAATTTGGATAGAAATTTTTGAAATTGAAATAATTGGTGCTTTTAGTAATTTTGTGTGTTTAATCTTTGTAATTGAAGCATTATATTAACTTTTTATGTGGTTAATTTTAGTGATGTAAGTATTTTGTCTTTTTTTGTCGTTTTGTATCCATTTTTTGTCTGTTTTAATGAGCTGATGTGGTGAATTTTGCGATTTTTTTTGCCATTTTTCATGTTTTATTTGGAGTGAAGTGGTGTAGTTTGAATTTTTTGTTGCTGATTAGTATGAAAATAGAATTGTGTAGTACATTTTTCTTCATGAAACTTGTATGTGGTTCATAGGAATTCGAAATTAGTGATTTTAGACATTTTGTGTATTTCGTCATCTTCTACGGTTGATTTTATGGTAACTGTCTAGTTCTTCCGACTTAGATTTCGCGAATTTTTGAATTTTTCTTGTTTTATTTGCTTACTATTTAATTAATGAGGTTTATTTTGATTTTTATTTTTTTGGTTGCTGATTACTATGGGTAATGGAATTATGTTGCACATTTTTCTTCATGAATTTTAAATTAGTGTTTTTTAGACATTTTGTGTATTTTTTCAACTTCTCCGGTTGATTTTACTGTAATTGTCTAACTCTTCGTGTTCCGAAACTGAATTGAATTTTGCTATTTTCAGTTACTGAAAGCATTTTAATTACAGTAATTTTAAGTATTTGTTTGTTGTGTATTCATTTTTTGTCTATAATGAGCTGATGTGGTACTGACTTTTTTGTTTTTGTTTTGAGAAGTATGTGATTTTAGACATTTTGTGTATTTTGTCAACTTCTCCGGTTGATTTTATGGTAATTGTCTAACTCTTTGTGCTCCGAAGCCGATCGGAATTTCGGAATTTTCACTATCTTTTCATGTTTTATTTGGAGTAAAGAGGTATTTAGTTTGATTTTATTTTACACATGTTTTGTTTGTTTGTTGGTTGTGTATTCATTTTCCGTCTGTTTTAATGCGCTGATGTTGTGTTGATTTTTCTTTTGTTTGGAGAAGTATGTGATCAATTGGTAGAATTTGTTTGATTCTGATGGATATTATTGAGAGTCCAATGTTGCCCGGATTCTTCAAAAAATGTTGACAGATGCGTGTTAGATACTTGAAAAAATAATGCGTTTTGGAGAATCTGACATGGGTGTGGCAATGATGTTGGAGAGTCTGAGCAACATAGATTGAGACTAAAATGTAATAAAAAATCAATAAATCTGGTTATTGTAAGGATAAAAAAAATACTAAATTAAACTGGATATGTTGCCAAGCTTTATTTATTACTTTTTTGGGATGAAAACGTTTTAGGGAGGTGTGTAATTAGAGAGCTCTAAACATGAGATACGGATGAGAATATCATGGAGCTTTAATTTCACTTAAAACCGAGCACGAGAAAGTAAGTGTGGGAATATCATGTGATATGTCCCCTTGAATCTCATGAATTAAGCTTGGATTAGAGTCGCAACTCCATGTCTCCACCATAATTTTTCCTTGGGTTCTCGCAGTGCTAATCCCTTTATGACGTTTGGTGGGATTAAATCTTGTCTAATTGACTAATGAATCAAGACATAAAAGAGTAATAGCTCTGCAACCTTTTAACGTGGAAGGCCAAAAGCAATTACTCTCCTTTTTCCATTTTGCGTGACATTTTTTTTTTTTTTTTTTTTAAGTTTGTTCCATATAAGATGACACTTTTTTTATTTTTAGAAACAATTTTGTTTTAAACTTTTTATTTTATGCTTAATGACACGATTTTATAGCCACCAAAGTGTCATGCATGTTTAAGACATCAAGTTCCAAAGTTCTTTCTTTCTTAAACTTTGTGCCTAGTCAACCATCTTCACATAAAACGAAATGGAGGGAGTATACAACGGAGGAATTAGTTATGAGAAGCTTAAAGCCTTATTGATCACAGTGCGACCTTACATGCATTCGGTGATCCAAATCAAAAGCTAGCTCATGAGGTGAATATAAGGAGACAAAAAACTCATTCCTCCACCGATGTCAGTGGACAATTGGCTGAACTACACAGATGATCAGTTTCGGTGCTGGTGGGACCTGATAGAATTTTAAAGGAAAAAAAAAAAATACAAGGGGAAGAATTTCATATTGTCCTCAAATATCGTACTTTTTATTCTTCTCATTTTCTATGTTTCCTCTCTGGACCTGATCGAATTTTAAAGGAAAAAAATATAAGGGGAAGATTTTCATATTGTCCTCGAATATTGTACTTTTTGTTCCTCTCATTTTCTATGTTTCCTCTCTAAACCAATTGACCATAGTATTCCCAATCTTACTTTCCTCTTTCCACCCGCTTTTTTTCCTGTCGGCGCCGATTTGCCGATTACTTTCCCGATGGTGTTTTCCATCCTACTTCTTTCGCTAATTCGTGGTAAACTGTCTTAACACCTTCTTACTCTTAAATTCGACTTGAATTTCACTAATTTTTTGCTAATTTTTCCTTTTGTATTTTCTTATTTTTTTGTTGCTGATTACTATTAATATGGAATTACGTAATACATTTTTCTGAAGGGGAGCCTTGGAGTAACTGGTAAAGTTGTTGCCATGTGACCAGGAGGTCACGGGTTCAAGCCTTGGAAACAGCCTCTGGCAGAAATGCAAGGTGTAAGGCTGCGTACGATACACCCTTGTGGTGGGGCCCTTCCGCGGACACCGCACATAGCGGTAGCTTTAGTGCACCAGGCTGCCCTTTTATGTAATCATTTTGTATGTTTAATTTTAGTCATTGAAGGATTACATTAAATTTTTGTGTGGTTAATTTAAGTATGATTTTTTTTTGGTTGTGTGTCCATTTTTGTCAGTTTTAATGAGCTGGTCTCTCTGTGTGTCTGTGTTTTTTCGTGTAAGTTTGATGTGGTATTGATAGATATTGCTTGACTTTTGATGGATATAGTTGAGAGTCTTATGTTGCTCGGATTTTTCAAAACTGTCGATGGGTGCTTGTTGGATACTCCAAAAGTAGTGCATTTTGGAAAATTTGACACGGGTGCGGCGGCAATTTTGGTGAGTACGAGCAACATAAATTGAGACTACAATGTAATAGAAAACCAATAAATCTAGCTATTGTAAGGATCAAAAAGACTAAATAAATTGAATATGTCGTCACACTTCAATTTTTTGGACTAAAATATTTTAGGGAGTGTGAAAATGTATTACGAAGTGTGTAATTAGAGAGCTATAAACATGATATGGATGAGCATATTGGGCAGCTTTAATTTCACTTTAAACCGAGCATGAGAAACAGAGAAAGTAATAGCTATGTGATATGTCCCCTTGAATTTCATGAACTAAGCTTGGGTTGGAGTCGCAACTCCACCATCATTTTGTGTTGGATTCACTCAGTACTAACCACTGTATAACGTCTAGTGGGATTGGAATCTTGTCCGATTGAGTAATGAGTTAATACACATAAAAGAATAATAGTTTTACAATCTTGTAACATGGAAGTCTAAAGCCAATTACTCCCTTTGTTCCATTTGCGTGACATTATTTTTTACTCCTGTTCCATATATTATGATTCTTTTTTACTTTTAGAAACAATTTAGTTGTGAACTTTTCATTTTACGCTTAAGGACACGATTTTATAGCCACATATCTAGACATGTTTAATACAACAAATTCCAAAAGTTGGTCTTTCTTTCTTAAATTTGGTACCTAGTTAATCATCTTCATGTAATGAAATGGAGGGAGTGCATAACGGAGGAATTAGTTATGAGAAGTTTAAAGCCTTATTGATCAAAAGCTAGCTCATGAGGATATAAGGAGACAAACAACTCGTCCATCCACAAATGTCAATATCGGACAATTGGCCGATCTGCACGGATGGTCGGTTGCGGTGTTGGTGGAACCAGGTAGAATTTTGAGGTGCACGCATGTTGGTTCGGACATCACCTTCATTAAAAAAAATTCAAGTACCTACAAAGCTTCTTAAAAAAGTAAATTATATTTTAAGTGAAATTAATGAAGCAAAGATCTTGCAATTGAGTTAAAAAATCAATTAAATTTTTGATTTAGTTGCATAAGTGTAGTCAAGTTTCTAATTCAATTTGAACGACTATTATTGATTGCTAAATTCTTTGTCCTAAAAAGTAGCAAGTTCAATAATAATGATCCCTTAACAATTAATCTATTTTCCAATTATATTTGTTGTTTCTTGAACAATCAAAACGAGGATTCGGAGGTGAATTGGCCATTCAATCTTGTGAACATATCGAGACTGAAATTGGAAAAAGAGATAGGAACAAAGAGGAATAACCAATTGATGAAAGAACGACAAGACAATCAAGAGCCTCACCCGAATAAAGATTCCCCATAGACCAAATCATGTATTAGACAGGATATGATGTTTCTTGAGCTGACTAAGAACATAACCTTAGAGGATTTGGAGGTCGCCAATTTGGTAGAAGGTTAGTTGGTAGTTGAACGTTCTCTCGCTTGCTTACGGGATAGGCTCGGTGGTCGTGCTTATACCTACTTTCTTATTAGTAGTATTAGCACTATTTTCGTAGTTTCTTGTTCTTTGCTTTCGGTTAGCACTTACCTTTTTTGTGCTTTGGTTATTGAGCTGTTATTATTGGTCTTTCTTCTACATGGATGTTGTGTACTGCTTTCCATTTAGCTTTATTTCGTTATTGTTACCACCTTCATTTGTGTAGTCCCTTTTTCAAACTACTTTGATGCTATATTTAAGCGGAGGATCTTTCGAAAACAACCTCTCTATCTTTACGAGCTAAGGGTAGGATTTGCATTCCCTCTACTCCCCAGACCCCACTTGTGGGATTACACTGGGTATGTTGTTGGTAAAGAGGTGTCTCGGGTCTTTTCTAAGGGGCAGAGGGTATTGAGAAGTAGACAGAGAAGGAAGGAAAGATCCCTTTACAAGCTGCTAGCAAGTCACATATCTTTCTTTTCTATTCAAAGATGGGTTGATGGGACCTTGCTGAGATTCATTCCTCATATCATCAAGGAGTGAATAGGACTTATGGAACAACATCTGAATATCGTGTTAAAAAGGTTGCACCAAAAGCCCTGAACACTTATATATGATCTTCTATGTAGAATCTACTTCTCTTTGAAACATCTTGTGTTCCTTTCTTTCCACATTGCCACCCTCCTAGAATAGAGAGCCAGGTAATGATGTGTACACCTTAGCCTCTAGCACCTTAATACCTACACTTAGGTGCTGGCTAAGCGAATTGAGGCACACAATCTAAAATTCACCTAACTTCAGAACTTTAAGCACACCTAAATGTGCCTTTACTCCACTGGTTCCTGCAATCTTTTCGTGAACTGTAGGGGAATGCGGTACCTTTGTAAATCTTGCTATGTAAATACCGGTACCTTCTTAGTGCTTTTAATCAACAAAATCTTACTTAGAGAAAACAAATCACGACACATAGGCTTCAGTGCTTCAGATATGTTGGAAAGTGATCAAAACTTTTTAGCTCCTGTGGAAAGAACTTTGTCCACTGCTCTCGGGTCACGAAGCAGTTACACAAAATTAGAAGTAACTTGGAGAAGTCAATTGCAGGCAACATTAATACCATTTGATAACGGGGATGAAGTGGTAAGACCTTTGTGAATCTTTTAAGAAACACTTATGAAAGGTTGTTGAAGTATTCAATCTGTATGATGGAGGACAACTGAAATCGAAAAACAAGCTGTTTACTTGTGGATAATTGTTATTTGATACTCTATTTTTCATGCATCATAAGCTTTTGTAGGTCCCTGTAAGATTGTATTTTCCTAATTACTTTTAGCTGCTTCAGGTCTTTAATAGTTACTTTTCCAGTTTCTCGGTTGGCATGAATTTAGAGTCAATACTTAGACCAAAGTTATGGTTTGCCGAACTTATTTTTTTTCTACCACATGACATTCATTCAGATATTTTGGATATACTTATGTATTTGTTGCGGCATATTCAAGGGGAGTTGCCTTGCTATATGTTATTTGCAGATGAAGTAGTTCTAATTGACGAGATCCGGAGAGGAGTTAATGATAAGTTGGAGGTTTGGAGACAAACGCTACAGTCCAAAGAATTAGGTTGAGCAGGACCAAGACGGAAAACTTGGAGTGCAAGTTCATTGAATTGATGCATGAGGAAGGCGTGGTAGTGAAGTTGAATTCCCAGGCCATTTGTAAGAGAGATAGTTTCAAGTATCTTGGGTCTATATCCATGGGAACAGTGAGATTGACGAAGATGTCACTCACCGTATTGGCGCAGGGTGGATGAAATGGTGGCTCGCGTTTGGAGTCTTGTGTGAAACAAAGATGCCTCCTAAACTTAAAAAGGCAAGTTCTACGGAGTGGCAGTCCGACTGGATTTGTTGTATAGAGCGCAGTGTTGGCGAGTCTCCAAAAGTTGAAGGTGGTGGATGCTACGATGGATGTGTAGACTTACTAGGAGAAATAGGGTTAGAAATGAGATTATTCAAGAGTAGGTGGGAGTGGCTTCGGTGGAAGATAAAATGCAGGAAGTGAGGTTGAGATGGTTCAGACATGTGTGATGAGGAGGTGCACGGATGCCCCAATATGGAGGTGTGAGAGGTTTTGGTGATTGATGATTTCAGGTGGGGTAAAGATAAACCGAAGAAATATTGAAGGGAGGTGATTAAACATAATATGGAGCAGTTATAACTTACTGAGGGTATGACCCTAGATATGAAAGTGTGGAGGATGCGAATTAGGGTAGAAGGTTAGTAGGTGGGAGTGCGTCCTTGCTAGTAAGAAGGAATGCTTTGGTTGTAGCCGTGCTAGTAGTTGTAGCGCTATGCTTGTATCTTGTAGTTTCTTGTTCATGGTGTTTTGGTGATGTTTGTGGTTTCACATAGATAGTTTATAGTACTACTCTGTGGGTATCTTGTTTCTGTTATTATCTATTGGTGTGTTATTCTATTTTGTGTTTTGTTTTTATTAGATCTTTTTATACTGTTTTTTGTCCCGAGCCGGGTGTCTATAGCACACAGCCTATCTACTTCATCTGAAGTAGTGGTATGGACTGAGCTGATCTGTCTTTTTTCCCACATTTGTTCCTGCTTGCTTTAACACGTGAGGTATAATGCAACTGTTCTAATATGTATTTTTTTAATCTTTTTCCTTTTTTATTCCTTGTTTCTGCCCGTTCCTTTTGGTCCTTGAGATTTGTGCATACCTGATCATATAGCAAGGATAATGGGTCTTGAAGGGACATGTTTGGAATAATGGTGGGCTTTAGTAAGTTGTCATATTGTGAGCATGGGCTAATGCATGTATTTATATAGAGTAGTATTTTGATATATATAGTGATTGATATTACTTCTTTTTTCTGCAAGTCGGACTATAAGTGACTTAATCAATCTTAAGTTTTTCTGTTTGAATGTTGTGTGGTCTTTTATTTGCTTTTCTAGGTACTTTTTTATCTGCACATTTTATCTGTTGGAGGTTTGAGAAGTATCTTCTGGTGCTTGCAGTTGAAATACAATGCAAAGCTAGTACTGCGGATGACTTCAACATGCAAATGGTGCAACAGGTCTCCTTAGACTGTGACACATGCCTCCATCCCGAGACTTTTATGTGCAAGGATGGGTTTTCTGGGGTAACACAAAATCCTGCAGTGGCACTGCCAGTGATACCCTCAAAAGATCATCCTGTTTCACAGCAGTCTGTGCTGACCCATGATCATGCAGTTACACAGCTGGTATCATTCTCCCAAGATCAGGTTATACTACCGCAGCCAGGTATGTTGTGGAAATATATGCTTTATATTAGCTGTCTGAAGCTTAATGGCCTCTAGTTGTGGAAGGTTAACTTGTCATTTTTTCTGCTGGGATATTAATTATTAATGCAGCCAAAAGACAGACACGTCAATGGGCTGCATGGACACGTCAGGAGGAAGAAAGCTTTTTCTCTGCACTGCGACAAGTTGGGAAGGTAATTCACCTTTTTGGTGTATATATAGGCATATAGCTGGCTTCCTCTTTTGTTTTTGTTTTTCTTGTGGGATCATTAATTACTGTGGCTGTGGCACTTTCTTTTTCAGAATTTTGAGAGAATTACTAGTCGCGTGCAGAGTAAAAACAAGGATCAGGTGATATATAGTGACATTTATTTATTTAATTATCCACATATCTTTTCTTCTATGCTTTTTTGCTTCACTTATCTTTTTTTTTTTTTTTGAACTCTTCTATTCCTTTGATTTGGCAGGTCAGACACTATTATTATCGTCTTGTGAGGCGCATGAACAAGTTGTTGGGTCCAGAACTTTGTCTGGATGCCAAAAATTCCAAGGAGACTAATGCTGCAATGCTGCGATGGTATGTAGGAGCCATTATTGGTGCCATTTCATTAGCAGCACGATCTTCTTTTGGTCCATTTTTTATGACATAAAAGCATGCTATGCATTAAATGTATAGTAAGAAATGAAGTTATGTAATCAATGCTATCCTTTTTTAAGCTTTTAAAATGTAGTATTATTGCTGTGATAATTATGGATTAGAGGCATGCTACACTTGTACGTTTTTTCCATGGTGAAGTAAACCAGCAATATGTCCTATTTTCTGGTTTGGATAATTTAACCACTGACTTTGTCCTATTCACAACAAAATCTATTATGTATTTTGGAGCAAAATGTAGCTTATTTTTGACACTTGTACATGTTAAATAGCTACTTCTAATGATATAGCTAACTTTGACTGCTTCGTCTGTAGGTGGTCTTTACTGGAAAAGTATAGCTGTAAAGCTTCAAAGCTTCATTTGAAACCACGGAGATTTAAAATATTTGTTGAAACTTTGGTCAGTCAAGAGCATCAACATTTTTTTCTTTATATCACTCCATATTTCAGCATGATTTCTTTACATTTAGCTGGACTGAACTACATTATATTGTCATAAAGGAGAGTCAGCTGGTGAAAGACCGCAAAAAGAATGTAAAAAGGCGTCCTTCTCAAGGAGAAAGTAGCTCTACAGCTGCAGCATCTCCTTCAAGTCATGGCAGAGTGTCAACTAATGATAGTCGGACAGTTAAAGTGGTTCTTCTTGACAACAAGGACGCACAAAAATTCGGATCCGGTAAAGGTCCTTCTGTAAAACGCAATGTCACTATGGGTGTTAACAGGGGGAATGTAAAGGTAGACTCTTCTGTGAAAAATGCTAGACATCGCCGAAGGACAGGTTTGTTATTTATAAAGCTCATGAATGTATTGCATTTGTTTCTTCTTTGGCTTTTATGATTTCCCTGCATCTTTTCGCAAAGCATGTGTTAGAGAATTTATAAAGGTCTTAGGCTATTCCTCCCATTCCGTAAGTTTTGACTTTTGAGTTGGTTGGTCAAATTTCTGTGAATTATTCTTGGTATTGACTATTATATAGCTATGAGTATAGGCGTTTACTTTTACATGGGAATATTTGTTTTATTCTTCTTACACTACTTCCAGATGGCAATATGGCATCACAAAAATATCTGACCGCATTGCACATGTCATTGCAGTGAGAAGCCAAAACATTGTCTTCCACCTCCATACCTTAAACTGACATTGTTCAGAGGAGTGTTAATAGTGATGTTCCTATGGCTAATATAATCTGCCTACTGCTTTGTTTTTTCTCGTTTAGTGTTCTTTTGCTTTTCATTTTCCTCAATAACAAAGCTGAGAGTGAGATCTACTCTCGGTTGTTTTGTCTCTGGTTGGCAGGTTCTTCATCAACAGCTGCATATAAAAGGTGGGAGAAGGCTGCAATTGCTGGAGTTTCATTGGTAGCTGATGCTGCCGAGCATTTGGAGCGGACAACTATTGATAAAGATGTTGGACCGGTCCAGAATTCACAGGGTGAGTAGTTAGTTGAAGCTTTTTTTCCCCCCTTTGAGGATTATTGATTCCTTCAAATGCATTATAACTACTAGCCATCCTTTATATGAATAACTTGTAGGTATAAATGGCTTTGAACATGTTGGCAAAGATGTGCATTCTTTGTCGACTTTATCTCAAATTTTTTTAAAGGAGACCAATTTACAGAGTTGTATGAAACTAAAGCTCCAACTGTTTCCTGTTGATGAAGGAACTAGAAGAGCCCTGGAAATGGTAGGTTTGAGTAAACCTCTTTGCTGTTCTGTGATTAACTGGTTACAACATTTGATGTAAAAATTTATTTTCTATCACTTATCTTTTCCTTTCTGTGTCAGGATAATCATAACCCGTTCTTGGAACTCACTCTAAGTAATCGAAAAAAGATGTCATCCGTTATGGAACATCTCAATCGTAAATGGGGAAGTTCAAGCATAGCAACTGGAGAACTGGTGCTTTTTCCTTTCCATGTACAGGTGGAAAGCCTGGTGCGATCCCTGAGATGGACCAAAGATACCACACAAATTGCAGCAGATGTGCATAATCTGATTGGAAGACCTCCAGTTTTCCGTCTCAAGTCCGTGTTTTAGGTTTTCTTTTGGTATCCTTCAGAAGTAATCTCTACAATAATTGCAGGACTGATTTATTTCCTTCTTTTTAGATATGGTTGGTTTCCAAATGCTGAGCTTGGAACGTCTCAAGAACCATTGTCATATACCGTTCCATTTGTGCAAAATACTAACACTAACATAACAAACGAAAAGAATGCGGAAATACCAGCATCTTCCCATGGTTCACTTGTACGATTTTCTAAAGAACCACTACCTTCTAACCCAAGAATGACTGTGACATCCTCCTCAAACAAGCTTGGTGAGTCAAACTTGCAAGCTAGCATGGGTCTGAATACCTACACTTCTGATCATGATGAAACTCTGCCTTCACATAGAAGGGAGAACTGGGATGCAACCACCGCGGAACAAGATGACATGGTATTATTTTTCCTTAGTTTCATTCTCATTTTTGTGGCTTGAGCCGGGGGTCTATCTAAACAGCCTCTCTATCTCTCCTCTGAGGTAGTGGTATGGACTGCGTACACTTTATCCTCCCCAGACCCCATTTTGTTGGAATATACTGTGTATGTTGTTGTTGTAATTGTTTCGTTCTCATTTTTATTCTGGCTTGATTTGCTTTATAGAAACTCAGAGAATTGGCAATTCAATTGAATTCCTTTTGGCTCTTCTACTTTCAGCTTATCCTTGTTTTTGCTTTTATTGTCTACATTTTTGTGTGATGAATAAAGTCATAGACACCTTTTTTGTAACCTACCGACTTATCCTATTACATGAGGAACTTCAGCAAACTTGGTTTGTCAGCTTTATACGGGCTATTTCTATTCTTCTAGTATGTGTATTTTGCTCTAGGTGAGCTATGTTAAAGACCTCCTTATCTGGATGATGTAATAGCTTATTAAGGAAACAATTTTAGTTTACAAATTTTTAACGAGATGGTTAGCACTGGGTTTTAGTCTAAGGTAGGAACCAAATTATAATCTGCAGGTAAAGCATGTCAAAGGGGATGAGGACTTCCATAGAAAGAAACCGCCTATTTGAAGTTTCATCCCTGGACAAATCATTTCTAAAGGAGCGCACTGATCAATGATCAATCATTTCTTGGGATGGCAATGGGGCGGTGCGGGTTTTAAGCTATACGGGGCGGTGTGGGTTTTAAGTTATGCGGTGCGGGTGCGGGGCGGGTTAAAGTAATTTTTTTTTAAATGGTGCGGTGAGGGTTGCGGGTATATGCGGGTTTAAATTAAAAAAAGCTAAAAATTAGTATTGTTCTCGTAAATATACCTAAAATTATATGTATTCTTTACTTAAAATTTTGTGATACTTAAAGAGACATGTATAAACTACAAATAAATAATTTTATAGTAGCTTTTTTAACATCTCTATTTATTTTAATAAAAATATGATATTTGATCATTACTTGTACACGTTATACTTTTTGAAATTTTTTTAGTGAAAAGTGATATAATAGAAATTAGTTATTATTTCCTAGTTGTAGATTTGAAAATATAATGATTTTCAATGGAGTTACGAATTTTTCAAAAAAAAAAAAGGAAAAAATAAAAACATGGGGCGGTGCGGTGCGGTTATGCGCGGGTATAAATGTGGGGCGGGTTTATGCGGGTTTAAAGGTGATGCGGTGTGGTGCGGATTTAAAACTTGCGGGTTTAGAAAAAACCCGCACCGCACCCACACCGCACCGCACCATTGCCATCCCTACTAATCATGAAAATGTGTTGATATGAATCAAGCGAATTGTTGACAAAATTGGACCAAGTAAAAAACCAGCTTACTTTAACCTTACTGCCCAAGAGATTTGTGATTAAGGGGATCTAAGGATTATGTGTTGTTCCCAATTTAGACTGGGCAGATTGTGTAACACATGTTTTTACTAGCTGGGGAGAAACTGAAGTTTTATTGTCAGATGTTCAAGTTGAAGCAAATGGATTTTGAGGTTCTCGCTGTTTTATTCTTTTTCTTTGCATATGTGTGTGTGTTAAAGGGAGTCATTTTTGCTTTAAAAGAATGTTGTATTCCGTATCAACGAATAAGTTCCTGAAATTTTACTTGCTTCCTATTAGCATGATATGCAGGGAACCAAGGCCAGTGCTTTGTCAGCAGGGGATTGGGAAGATAGCTTTACCAACATAAGTGTTGGAGATCTTCTCTTTGATGCACCTGATGATGAGCAAACAGACTGCGTTGACTCAGCTTTGCCCGGAAGCTCTCATTTTCTCCATCAGACGCCATTAAGCTGCGACTCGTTTGATGCAGCGATTGCTGCTCATATATATAAACATCAAAGCAAAGCTGATTCTCAGATGGCTCTTCCACCTCAAGCATCTTCCATTTGGAATGCTGAAGATACATGTGATGCTTTTGCATTCAAGAAAAATGTTGCTTTCCGTGACAAAGAGCAGCGGTCATCCAGCAATGTTGGTGCAGAGAATTCCCAGCGGATTGCTCAGTCATCATCCCTGGTATTGGATGCAGGAATCAAGGTTTATGTCAAAGAGAATCTTATCAAAGCATCACTTTGTGCTAGTTAGAGATGGAGCATATACATCTTTTTTATTTTCTTTTGCAGGATTTGCCTGGGAACATGGAATCGTTCACTGGCGAAACTGCTCATGAAGACCCAATGGATGAGTGTCAATCCGATGCACAAGCTTTGGATGGTTCTGCAAAGGATCCTAATGGGCTCTCTGGCATATATTGGGTAAATCTTTTCTTACTTAACCCGTGTATACTACTGAATTGAGGTGTTTCGGCTAAATACAACCATCTAGTACATTGGCGTTGAGTCATGTATTCACCCAATTCCTCTTTTTTCAACTTGCAGACAGATTCTTTAGGACCGCTAGAATTGGACGCACCTTCATGTAGATATCATAATGAAGACATAACTCTGAGTGATAGTTTTGGTGGTTTGAACCGCCTCATAGTTGACAGCCTGGATGCATTTCAAAATTGCTCGTTTTTTGGGTTGGACAAGAAAGAGCCTGCATCATCTACTGCTAAAGCTGTAGAGACTTCAGATTTAAAAATCGGCGCTGAAGTCTAAGCTTCCCTCGACTGTGGAACTGTAAGTAAGCGCGGTTTATTTTGGTAAAACTTAGTTCGCTAACTTATAGGAATGCCGCGACAATATCAAGTCTACAACTTCCTGCATGCACGCACGCACGCGAGTAAAGCATGGCTCTTTAAAAGAGAAAAGGATTGAGACGCAACGAAGGTTCTCTTTTTTATGTACAAAATATAACTCTTGAGCATATCTCAGGTGTCTTTGGATGTGTACATTGTGTAGAATTTATGTGCAGCATGTGAAAATGCCAATTTTTAGTTTTGGTAAAACTGATAGATGTTGCAAAATTCTGGACTTAGGCACAACAGGGTTGATATTGATGTTATATGATTTGATAACAAAAAGAATGTGAAATTTTATAAATTGATTTGGAGAAACCAACATTTCAAAACATTCACTCTTTTTTTCTCTCCAAAATTCAATTCTTCAATTTTGTGTCTTATTTTTCTTGCAATCTTGTTTCGAATATCTCCTCTTTTGAGTTGAGGTCTTATCGGAAATAACCTCTATATCCCACAAAGTTTAGGGGTAAAGTCTGCTTGCGTTTTACCATCCTCATTACTTTTCTTAAATACCACTCGTAGAATTGCAAAGGTTTATCAGAAACTTCTCTAATCCACAAAGGTAGGTGATCAAGTCCGCGTACATTTTACCGTCCTCATTACCTTTCTCAGATCCGACTTGTAGAATCACTACATATGTCGTCGTGCTAGTTATTTTACCAACAAAAAAAAATTGCAAAAGGGGTTGAGTCTGCGTATATTTTACCATCCTTTACTACCTTAGCAACAGTGGTGGAGTTGAAATTTTCATTGAAGGGGTTTAAAATCGAAAAAAGTAGGCAAACAAACTAGTCAAAGGAGGTTTAACATCAATTATATAAACATAAAAAATAATTTTAATCATGTATAAATAGTATAAGACGATTTCGCCCTTGCTTAGCAGAAATATTAAAATTTCATCAGAAATTGTGGAACAAGAGTGGTTCAGGTAAGAACTATAAAAAAGTTGAACTCATTAAATTTAGATGTTGAATTACGAGAAAAGAATAATTGCACATGGACAAGATAAAGTGATACCCGAGACGGTTATAGCCATACCAATATTTATGTAATGCTTTTCATCATAGGTTTAAAAAATTTCTTCCGATTTTAATTTTATGTCACATAAGTTGGGTTGTAAGGTGTAAATTATCTAATCAACATGATAAAATATGATTACGATAATAATGATGTTTATATTTTGAAGGAAAAAATACATAAAGTATCAAACTTAAGCATGAAATTACAAAAAATAACAACAATTTTATTAAATTACATTTTGTAACATCCATAGCATTATTTTAGGTGGTCCCTATTTTTTATCCACTTGGAGAAGTAACCATAAGTTTTTCCTCTTTTCATGTCATTAGCTTTCTCTTTCATGTTATTTTGAAAGATTTTTTGCCCTTTTTTATCGCCCTAAAGTATATCTTTCCGCTTCCATTTTTTTTTCACTTTGCACGATTTTAGGATCATAAGTAAAGATTATCTTCATCTATTTCAGGTAACTTTTAATTTAGCTATTGCATGTTAGCTTTTTTTTTTTTGGGTAAATTTCAGAATTAGCAAACTCTAATATATCTCAAAATCAGAATTTAAGGTTTTTGATTTTAATGGCTGAACAAACACCAAAATCACGAACAAATAGTGGTATAAGAAATTCAAATTTGGTCTATGATTGTGGACCATCTTTTAGTCTTGGGTTAACTCAAGAAGATGTAGTTAAAGTTGTTTCAAATTCTTTACAGTCGAAGAAATCTGAAAATCGGAGGAGATTAGGTCGAAGTTTCGCAACGATCCGCTGAATATGAAAAAAATTTTGATAAAAAAAACGTTGAAGAAATCGCCTTCTCAGAAGGAAAAAAAAATTTAAAAAATCGAGAAGAAAAGGAAAGCGAAAGAAATTTAAGGTTTGACTAAGGTTGATGAGGATGTTCAGATCTCTTTTGATGATGATTCTGAAGATGTTAGCGAGGAAGAGGTATTTTTTGTTCTAAATGTATTTTTTTGAGTAAAATGTATTTTGTCCCAAGTAAAAATGTTATTAAAGTTGTAAGTTATATGTATTTTTTTGCTGTAGTTAATATGTATTTTGGTGTTTTGATGATATTTTGTGATTGAATGTTGATTTGTGAAGATGATAGTATAATTGTGAAAATATATTGTTGTATTAACTACTCATGAAGAGTATATTGGCTATATGTATTTTTTTAGCATAAATGATTTGTATTTTTCAGTGTTGGTTGCAGTTTTGATATGGTAAGAAATACATATGCATGTTAATTTTACTTGAAATACTACATCAGTCTGTTGGATATATGTATTTTTAGTACATATGATATGTATTTTTCAGTGTTGGTTGTAGTTTTGATATGATAAAAATACATATGCATGTTAATTTTAGCTTAAATACCAGAACAGTCTATTGACTATGTATTTTTAGTATATTTGATGTATATTTTTCTGTGTTGGTTGCAGTTTTGATATGATTAAAATACATATGCCTTTTATATGTTTTTGATTTTTATTGGTTGCTTGATTTTTTGGCTGCATGTTATATGATTCTTTGTATAGGTGATGCGGGATGAAATATTCATTGTCAGAAAACATCCAAGATTTGCACCACACATGTGTTCTTATAGTGACAAAGATATTTATGGAAGCATACGCGCAATTTTAAACAAGGAACAGTTTAAAAACTTTTGCGACAAATATTTTTCGTTATTTTATGTAGAAACAGCAATGTGTAGTGCAAGCACAATTGTGCAGATGCGTTATGACGCTTGAGGTGAAGGGTAGTTCTTCTTCTGGGATTTTGATTTGTGCTAATGGGACCTTTCTTAATTTTACTCCAGGGAATTTGCTATCATAATTGGATTGAATAGTGTGTCAAATAGGTATGACTTTATTTTTGACGAGGGTGTACCAAATAGGATGGTTGAGAAGTATTTCAATGGGGCAGAAATTATACAGAAAAGGCAACTATTTTTAGCATTCACGGAGAGAGTATGGGGGGAGAACAATGATGCGGATGCTGAGAAATTTGCAATTCTGTACTTCCTGCATTCATTTGTCTTATCTAATGTTGAAATTGTGGTAATAGCCCGTCTTCATTTCGATTTGATCGATAGTGGAAGATATAAGAATTTTCCATGGGGTTCTTTATCTTTTGAAGATTTGGCCAGAAGTTTGAACAACGGGTTGAAAACTGGTGGTCAATTTTATTTGATTCAGAGAATGCCACTGGCTATTCAAGTGTGGCTTTACGAGTGTTGTTCAAATGTCCCACCAAAGATTGCATCGAAGGTTGATAATCGAATTCCCCGATTATTAAATTGGAAGACGATTACACCTCGTCCACGCTTTGAGTTTTTGATGAATGCTATGCTCAATGACAATGACAAGGTTTGTTGTTACTAAATACATATGTATTAATATGTATTTTACAGTATACATATATACATTTTCATTTACAATTGTTTAACTAATTCTTTAACATATATTATTTACCTATTATTCTAGGTTGTCTTTAAGAACATAGAGCCAACGAAAAAGGAGCTGTCAAAATTGCAAATATCACAGAAGGATGCAATACAACATGAATGTTCTGTTGATTCTGATGACGACTTCCAGGATCCACCACCAAGAAAGATCAACGAACATTCAAAGAAGAAACAAACGGTTGATTCCTCAACACCAGTAGCGAAGAAACCTTTAAGGAAAAAGCAAGTAGATAGTTTTGACTAGCATACCCAAATGAGGATACCAACTCCTTGTGCTGCAAAGGCTGATGGAATGAAGACACCAGTTTTCAAGCCAATTCCAACACGACAGGAATCTTCTTCAAAAATGAAGAAAGGAAAGCAACAACTCAGGTTATTTTTCCTCAGGTACACTCAAAACCAGATATTCATGTAGAGAAAGTAGCCGTGTCAAAGGCTGAGAGTCATGTTGAGAAAGAAACCTTTATTTCTAAGAAAGATATTGATGCATTCCGTGATGAGGTAATTTTTTTTTGGTAAATATTTTGTTTTACATGAAAAAAAATTTGTATATAGATTTTTTATCAAAACAGGTTCGTCGCGAGTTTAAAGGAATTCGTGGACTAATGAGAAAAAAATTCAAAAAGTTGAAGAAAGCATTCGCTCAAAGCAAGGTAAATTTTTTCTTTGAAAATCTTAGTTGATTTGAATATATATACTTATTGGACTGCCTTATACAAATACAGCATATTTTGTAAAATAACTCGTTATGTTATTGGACACAAATTTTTCAGGAGCAGGTTGTAGATATAGAAGCTGATAAACCAAATGTTAATGAGGGAGAGTTAGAGCAATCTGGACAACATTTCAGTCCTGATGTTGTTCAATCTTCAGATAATATTTCTGACGGTACAAAGGTAAATATTAAAGTTTCAAATACATATTTACTTGTACTTTTAAATTTTATATTCAAAATATAGTTGAGGTTAATAGAACTATCAAATTTGGAATAGAATTGAAGATTGACTTAGTATGATATGCAAGTATTATTTGTTTATGTGTTGTTGATACTTTATGTATTTTTTCCTTAAATATATATGCATTGTTCAATAAATACAATTATTTTTTACATCACATGTAGTGTGTGTGTATATATATATATATATATATATATATATATATATATTTGAGGATGCTCACATAACAGTAAATATTATTTGGTTCATTAAAAACATTATAACACGTGACACAGTGTGTTTTTAGTTTTATTCATATGTATTTTTTAACACTGCATATGTATGTTTAGTTTTATTCATATGTATTTTTTAACACTGCATATGTGGTACAAGAACAACAAGGGAAACACGAAACAACTCCAAAACAGTTCGCAAATCTTAAGGATTCGAGGACCTTTTTGGAGACCACTCTCAGATTCACTACCAACAACAAGAATACAAGATATAATGGTATGTTTTAACACCAAAACAGCAACAAGAACAAGAACAAGATGAACTCAGGATGATAAACAAGAATACACAAGATTCGGATTTAACAATAACAACAAGAACATAAGATTACAGCACAAATAATAAATAAGATTACAAGAAGGTGAAAGGATAGATAGATAGACCACATGAAGGTATAATCTTAAGAACCCAAGAATGGACAATCTTGGACCCTTAACATTACACACAACAATAAACCTATCTCTTACAAAGATACAAGTTCGGATTCCACCTCCCAAGCATCAATGTTACCAAGCAATTTACAATCACTAGTGATTCCATACTAGATCTTGTCCTAGTTTCGATTGGTGGATTTTCCAAGCCCTAACTATGGTGTTTCAAGTCTTACAAGACTTACAAATATCATTCAAAAACTAAGTCTAAAAGTCCTACAATGTTCTATTTATATTAGGTTACAAATTAAATATAAAAAGACCAAAAGGCCCCTTAGAGACTTAGGTGCCTATCAAGTGTAATATGTTGGTTGATTTTTAGTGCACTTAGTTCCCTTTTGCACTTCAATTGCACACACCAAGTCTTGAACCCAAAATATTCTCCCATAAGTCCATATCCGTGATTATTCCTGTATCATCCTCTCCATCTTGAGAGAAATTTTCCAATAAATTCACGGCTTCACCTCGTTCAATCGGCCACTTTAAAATAAACTACTCAAAACAGCCCGCAAAATATTAACACAAGTCTCGGCCAACATCTTCATTTTGAATCTTGGCTTCCTCTCCATCTTGAGCCTTGTCTTCAATCTCATCCGAAACAAGTCTCCTACCATCATACAAGCATCGTCGTAGGCTCCATATCCGTCATGTTCCTTTCTACCATTCTCCTCTAAATGGACATGTCGGCTTTGGTGAAGTGGAGTTTCGGTTAAGAGGATTGATTTGGTAAAGTGGAGCTTCGATTGTGGATCTTGGACGGGAGAGATTTGGCTTCCAAGTCCTTTTTGTTGGACTTGATCGAATGGAGGAGGGATCGACCTATGTAGGTCTCGGGTTGGAGGACATTTGGTGGCTTGCTTATGTTTATGCCATTTTGTGGTGGTCTTGGAGGATTGATTGCTTGAGGTAAAGCTTCGGAAGTAGAATCACGAGAATTCCTTCGACTCTCCACTCGATCCAACCTCTCAAGTATAGTAGACATATCCGAGCCGAATTTGTCAAGAACCGCATTCGCCTTAGCTCTTTCTCGGGCAATAGCATCAAGGTGGGCCAAAATGGTATCCATTGTGGCAAATAAGTTACCTACAAAATAGAAAACACTTTAGTTATACAAAATATCCTCATTCTCTCTTTTATTTCGGGTCTCTCGGATCCCTCACACTCAATCTCACAAATATTGAAAGCTTGCTTGTACTTCGAAAGGTGTTGAGAGGTGAATCCAACGTTGAAAACGACTCCAAAGAGTAAGGAAAAAAAACACAAGGACGTTACAATGACTCAAAGGAAGACACACAAAGAAAAGTTAACACGAAGAACGGTTTCAAAACTAACTTACAATCTAGTACTATCTCGTAAGTTAGTAATGAAATCAACAAACGAAACTAAAGAGACAACACAATGAAACTAAAAGATCAAAATTTGAGCTTAAAATTTTGTCGTGTGAACAGTAAAACGTGATGTGGCAGCCACGTATTGGTTTGATTTTATCAAGTTTTTAATTTCAAAAGTTCAAGTCTTGGTCAATTTTCAATTTGGGATCTTTGGTGGAACTTGTTCAATGGAGGAAAATACAAACTAGTCTTTGGATCTTCTTTTCAATTCAAAATTCAAGAGTCAAATGTCTTTGACTAGACTTGTACTACCCTTAAAACATGGATTCTTGAATCATGGAAAGTTGTTGGAAAGCCGTTGAGATGTGATTGACTAGTTGATGAGTGATGGTAAGTCTTTCAAGACTAACAAAATTTTACCTTTTTCCCTTCACCTTTATAGATCTAAGGTTCACTTTATTTTAAAAAGCTATGAAGGTTGTGAAGAACTCCATGAACAACATCAACAATCACCAAGAATAACCAACAACAATCTCCAAGAACACCAACAATTTTCACATGGCCAACTTCCAATTTTCACAATACAATATCTTCAACACTTGGCCAAGACAACTACAACTTCAACAAGATGGTTCTTAGGCCACCAATAAGAAAAAATACCACGTGTCCAAGCTTAGAACATCAACAAGATGAAGACCACAAGGCCAAAACAGTCCACCACAATAATGTTTCAACAACAATTCGGCCAAGTCTTATGTTCACAACAACAACATCAATTTTTAAAGCTCAAATCTAGATATAGACTCAACGTGTTAGTGAGGAAGAAAACTAACACTTAGAGATAACAAATACAAGTAAAAACCTCGGTCAAGACATAACAAGGACACACTTTTCGGCCAAGAACACAACACGGACAGATTGCTATTTTTTTTTTCTGAAATTTTCAGTTTTGAACACTTTTTTCCCCTAACAAACCCAAGATTGATCTTGTGGGAACAAGATCAAGCCATTCTCTGATACCAAATGATACAATAACAACAAGGGAAACACAAAACAACTCCAAAAAACAATCCGCAAATCTTAAGGATCCGAGGACCTTTTTGGAGACCACTCTCGAATTCACTACCAACAACAAGAATACAAGATATAATGGTGTGTTTTAACACCAAAACAACAACAAGAAAAAGAACAAGATGAACTCAAGATGATAAACAATAAGGCACAAGATTCGGATTTAACAATAACAACAAGAAAGAGATACAAGTTCGGATTCCACCTCTCAATTATCAATGTTTCCAAGCAATTTACAATCACTAGTGATTCCACACTAGATCTTGTCCTAGTTTTGATTGGTGGATTTTCCAAGCCCTAACTATGGTGTTTCAAGTCTTACAAGACTTACAAATATCATTCAAAAACTAAGTCTAAAAGTCCTACAATGTTCTATTTATACTAGGTTACAAATTAAATACAAAAAGACCAAAAGACCCCTTAGAGACTTAGGTGCCCATCAAGTGTAATATGTTGGCTGATTTTTAGTGCACTTAGTTCCCTTTTGCACTTCAATTGTACACACCAAGTCTCGGACCCAACATGCACTCCCATAAGTCCATATCCGTGATTATTCCCGTATCAATATGTATTTTTAGTTTATTCATATGTATTTCTTAACACTGCATATGTATTTTAACACTGAGTGATTATTTTGTTATGTTCTATAATATGTTATTTTGAGTTTGATGTTATATATAAATATGTATATTCAGTTTCCTAAAAAAAATATTAAATTTGACTCAAGTTTTAATAGGTTATTTTAATTTGTATATGTATTTGTAGGAACAACATGCAGATAAAGATCCTGACCTCTAGAATATGAATTATGTTGGTACCGAAAGATCACCACAACGATTAAGTTCGGAGGTTGATCAGAAATTGGAGGCAAATTTGCTTGGTAAAAAGGTAAATAATTAAGTTTCATATATATATTCATTTGAATTCACATATATAAACAGATACAAGTACATGTTTGTTTGTTGTTTTGATTTTTATACTTGTTTTTAAGGGGTGCACTGATTTGCATTCTGAAAAAATGAATGTTGAAATTGATTCTCAACAATTAATCCCTGATGAGCTTCTCTGAAGTATAAATTTGAATTACTTACATTCGGAGAAGGTTGTTCAACATAATTGTCAAGTATGTATAGTGATGTTAACTTTTTCTTTATGTCATGTAATAATTCAGAGGAAAATTAAATTTTTTCTTTTATTTTTTTGTAGACCAGCGACGAGAAAATTGATGAAACAATTTTGTCTGATTCGCAATTCACAATCCCTGATGAGATTTTACCTAGCCTAAATGCGTATCAAATACAGAGCATTATCATACATTCATCGACAAACCGTCAAGAAGAATCTCATCATGAAATTTTGGATGCAAAAACTTCTGAGACTGTTATTAAAGATTATGATCAAGTATGTATCTTACTATTATATATTTTGAGTTTATTTAGGTTCAATTTGATGGAAAAAATGTAATATTCTTTTTTCAATCTTTTTGTTAGATGAACAGAGGAATCACTGATTCAGAGGTAGAACTTGCTACCGAGGAGCAAGTTAGCACACCTCGTAATACACAAGAAGTAACCAATGATGAAAAGAGGGATGAACAATTGTGGCCTGATTCACAAAACACAATCCCGGATGAGTTTCTACCTAGCTTGAATGTGTACAATCAAAAAAGCATCATCATTCATCCATTCGCTAATCGTGAAGTAAAAAATCCCAGACCAAAGTTAAGGATTAGGAGACCATCAAAATTCAAGGAATCGCCATACACCGTAAAATTTGGTTCAGCTGCTGGTAAGTACAATAAGATATATATTATTTTTTATGTAATATGTCTTGCAAATACGTTTGTATTTATTAAGTTTTTATATTCTATAATTACATAGGGAGCTCAGCAGGACTAATACGCATATTCTCCCAGAAACATCCGTTTTTATATCACCCGATTGATGGGATAATAGATACAAAGATTGTCAAGAACTTCAAGGACTGATTTTCTGCCGACCTATTAAAAGCTACTGCCAAGAGGTAGTTCTTTTGAATTGCGAAAAATTATTTTTTTGTATCAATACATGTTTTAATGTTTTACCAATTCCTTAAAATACCTAGGAAAGGAAAAGTGGATCATTACAAGAGGGAAAAATCAGAAATTTCAAAGATGCATTTTGGTGTTGAGACTGTTGAAGACAAAAATTGGTTCTATACGATGGAATTCGCAGATCAGACATGGACAGACTCAATATATTATTTTGAAAAAAATTTCATTTCGTCTGTGACAATAATTAAAAATACATATTAGGTTACATTGAAATACATATGGTTTAACATGTATGTATTTTTAAGAATTCAAAGTATGATATAGTATAATACATCAAATATTGTTGCATATACTATTAGATAACATTGTCTGCATATAACTGAACTTTAAGAATGTAATTTTTGATACACAAGTCATCTACATTAATATAAAAAAAATGCATATGTATTTTTTACTTGCATACACTGTATTATTTAAAATATAATTTTTTTTGAATGCTCTAAAGTTTGTCGTATTCACTAATGCAGCATATTGATATCTGCTAATACTACTTGAGGAAGAAGTCAAAGTATGAACCGCATAGTTCATACAAAAATGAGTCAAACAAATCATACAAATACAGTACAGTTGACTGCAACTTTATGAACGTAATTAGATCTTTGAATGATGTATATTTTATGGATCATCAAAATCTTAAAGATGGAGTACAGGAGCACCATCTTATTGAATACATCAATGGATTCCGTATGCATGCTGCAGTGCCATAGCATATAGTGGAAGAGATTTTTATTCCTGTCAATATAAAGGAAAAACATCACTGGGTTCTCGCAGTTTTATCATTTTCAGAGAGGTGTATATTCTTATATGATTTATATGAATTCAGTGGTCATTATGCGACTGTTCTTGCTGAGATCGAGAAAATAGAAAAGATTATTTCATTGTGTCTCCAAGATTGTGATTTCTATGTTAAGAAAGGAATTGATCTTCAAAACCATCCAAGATACAAAGACAAAGAATCCTCAGATATATTTGATGTTTTATTTGAAGATGACTTGCCTCAACAACCGAGTGGAAGCTTGTAAGTTTTGAAATTACATATACCAAAATTGTATCTTTGTACAAAATATATTTCACTATTTAATCAAATTTGTTTTCTTTATTTTTGTAGGGATTGTGGTGTCTTTATGGTTATGTATGCAAAGTGTCTTTCTTATGGTCACAAAGTTATTGCGACTGAGTTCGACCCCAACGTACAAGATATGCTGCACTTTTGTGGGATTATGGGATCCGAAAATAAGAAGCAAATGCCATTAGTGATGTTGAAGCACCCGTGAGGCTTGCAAGGCAAAGTAGAATAGCTAGTGTCACTGAAGTTGTTGATGTGTGATGGTTGATTGATTTTAGACTTTTTGTACTTTATAAACTAGTTTATGGATGTAGGTTTTGATTATACAAACTAATTTTTATGTTTTGAATTTGTTCATATTTTATGGAGTTCTACCTTTTACTATGAGATTTTGTTAAAAAATACTTGCATAGTTTTTATATTATCTTTAAAAATTCATATATCGTATAAACCAATTTTATTTAGACTAAAAATACATATGCAGTGTTAAAATCAAATATTGCAAAAATACATATGGACCATTCCTAATATGTATTTTAGTATGTTGTTGTTCTTTAAAGATATTTAGTTAAAAAATACATATGTAGTTTTCATATTATGCTTAAAAATACATATGTACTTCTTTAGAGGTAGAGGTATGGACTGCGTATATCTTACCCTCCTCAGACCTCACTATGTGGGAATACACTGGGTTTGTTGTTGTTGTTGTTGCTTAAAAATACATATATAGTATAAATCAATTGTTTTTCAGCAAAAAAATACATATGAAATGTTAGAATCAAACATTTCAAAAATACAACTGCAATATAACTAATATGCATTTTTACTATATTTTCATTAACTATATTTATAAATTAGGATTTAAATTAAAATGTAATTTGACATTTTAATACAGTTATTTACAATATATATATATGCAATGTTGATGTTTTACTATAAAATACATATGGATTATACATTATAAATATTTCTCAAAAAAATACATATTTCATGTTAATATAAAGCTTTTGGAAAATACATATTGATCAAACCTAATATTTAATTTTGATATGTGTTCATTTGAAATCATTATATAAGAGAATTTGAATTAAAGATAAATTTGACTTTTTTATGCAGTTATAGGTTTGATTATAGTTACAAAATACATATGCAGTGATTATATTTTTTTTAAAAAATACATATGGATTATACATCAAATGTATTTTTTATAGTATAAATACATATGCAGTAATACCATTATGCAATTCAAACATATATTTATATGTCACATATATTATTTAAACCTTTGAACAATTACGAATCCTATACTTGTTTGGTTAATCAAAGTTACCACCTTTAAACTAATATATATTTACAATGTCAAAAATACATATGAACTGCTGCTTGACAATACATATGTAATGTACAGATTTTAAAACATATATAATTCCCTTATTTAGATATTACTGTCTTCATTTGTCAAATGATTTATAAAGTCATTAACTAGACTGAATTAGTTCATCATTATAAAAAATGAAAAAAAAAGTTTTAAGAAATAATACAGAAGAAGAAATATATCATTTGCGATATTTTCTACAAGAGCGCCTATTGTGATCCTTAGCCCCACAACTACCCCATGAGTTGATATTCTTCTTTCCAAACATATCTCGGCCTGATTTTTCACGATCCTTCTTTGTAGGTCTTCCTGGAGGCCTTTTGTATTTTGGAGGCAGTACTATTTCACCAAGTGTGCTCTCTGGAATTATCCAGTCATCGTTGTGTGGCAACGGGTAGATTGGAACATCATATATCTTCAAAACATTTTTTGGTTTAAACAAATCAGAACAGTATGGCCCCTTCTCAAAATTCTTTTTCTCCAACACCGCACAAGCATGTGTCCATGGTATCTCATCTATTTGAAAAACATTACATGAGCACTTCTTTTCTTTGATGCAACCAATGAAGTGTTTTTGTTTGTCGTGTACTGTATACACATATTCTGTGACTGGTACAACCTGACATAAAAATAAAAAATTAAATACAGTGATACAAAAAGATGAATTCAATATTCCAATATATGTTGTAAGCACACCAATATTTTTAAAAAAAATACTTATGCAATAAAAATACATATGCAGAGTACATTTTTACAGAGCAGCCAAATACATATGTAGTTGTTAATAACTTTCAATACAACAAAATACATCTGTAAAATACATATTATGTATTTTAAATTTTCATATTTTTTATGTTTTATATCTTTTCATGTATTTACAGCTGCATGGAAAGTATTTTCATATTTATGTTTCCATAATTATAACTTCCACAAATCAAAAAGGTCATACCATCATACGGGTACACAAAGGCTCGTTCTCACTGAGTATGTCATTAAACTTTTCAATGAGTGTTGTGAAGGTATATGAAGCCTCCGGCCTATTTGCACAATTCCATTTTGCAAACAGTAATCGAACTTCCTTAAGAAAGTCATAAATTGACAGTTCTCTAGCTGATACAAGCACTCCATTTATTGACTCCGCAATGTTTGAAGTCAAAGTCCATCTTCGGTGAACTGTTGCATACGACCTAGCCCACTTTTCGTAACCCGCCAATTTCAAATATATCTTCACCCTAATATCAGCTGCCTCAACTTTTTCCATTAACATGTGGAATTATGACTTTGAATATAATTTGGCCATTGTATAAAAGATCTCCAACAATGCATCGTGTGACTTTCTGTAAAGTTTTTTTACATTTTCCTATAGATGCCACATACATGCATAATGTGGAATATCTTCATACACATCACCAACAACTTTTATGATGCTTGAATTCCTATCAGACACAACACACATGTTTTCTCTACTTCGTACGCTTTCTTTAGATTCTCGAAGAACCACGTCCAGGATGCATCATTTTCAGAATCAAGCACACCATATGCCAAAGAAAATATATGACCTGTGTACATAATTCATCATTTTCAGAATCAAGTACACCATATGCCAAACAAAATATATATAACCTGCACATATAAAAAAAAATCTGTGCAGGCCGATTTAAATACAGTTAGGAACTGCATATGTATTTATTACAATATAGGTCAATTAAAATGTATATTTTATCTACCATAAACGGTATCAATTACATATGATAAAATTTACATGAACCTCACTATCAAACATAATCAATTTTACATGTTTAATTCAGAAAACTTTGAACATATATCTAATTATATATACATATGTATATATGAACTGGATATATGTATTTTTCAAGTCAACAGTAGAAAGAAAAAAATACAATCAGTTATACTAAGTAAATGATACTAACCTGCTCCGTCCGTTGTACATGCTGTTACAAATGCCCCAGTAGACATTCCTCTTAGATGACTAGCATCAACAACTACGACTGGTCTAAAATGATTGAATCCTTTAATGAATGCATGTAGAGCGATAAATACATACAAGAATGCATTATCATCTGTCTTCTTCATTCTTATATGTGACTCCGGATAGGTAGTATTCAACACATATAAGTATGATGGTAGTTTACCATAAAATGTTGATGGCTTACTCCTCAACTCTTCTAACGCTCTTTTCTTGGCTCTCCAACATAAAGTGTATGTCAAATCCATACCAAAATCTTCCGTCATGTCATTTTTTATTTCCGTCGCACTGTATTTTCGTTTGTGATTTTTGAATTTCTGTTTAACCATACCAACTATCAACATACTAGTTGCATGCACCTTTGGATAGATCTTGTCCTTCACCTGGCATGTATGTTGAGGTCTGAATTCTCTTATTCTAAACATTCCTGTTTCTCCCATTCCTGATGCACGCATTAAAACCTCGCAGTTTCTTGATTTGCAAGATAATGTATACCTGCACGCAACATAATTTATTACATTCAAAATACATATCTAAACTAATATTAAACAAGATCTGAGAGGTATAGAATGTACGTACGTTTTCTTACTTGACCTTTTACTGCGCGTTTGAAACTTCTCCCTAATTGAATAGTCCTTCATAACTGACTTTAAAATTCTTTTTCTCAAGTAAACCTGGTCTTCCTCAACATACTTGTGATGTGGGTCTGAGATAATCACCTCGACAGGACCCATCTCAAAAATATCTAATGCTTCTATATTTTCACAAACCACCAAAGCTCCTTCATTTGTTGTATTTATCACTGTTTTCAAGTTGTTATAGTTGATTCCTCTTTCAGCAACATATATAGATGAACTTGCCAAGTTGCTCCCTACAACTTTATCCAAAATGCTTACATATAAAGGAAGACAAGTCATGTCTTGTATCAGCTTTTTCTGCAATATAAACACCTTTAAACCCATATCGTTATGTATTTCTATCCTCCCTGCATTAGGAGTGATTTGATATTCCACTAGAATACGTTTGATGGTTAAATCCATACTTAAGTGAGATGCCAAAACATCGTGCAGCTCAACGAATGTTTCTAATGTGCTCAACAGTATAGCATCAGTGACATATTCTTCGAAGTTCTTTTCGTACGTCCATCGACCAGAGTGCTTCACAAGGACTGGTATGCTTCCCATTTCTACTTGATTTAAGCAATAAATAAACAAATATATATATTTGTCAGATATCACTTATTTTAACATACACTTTACAACTTTAAGTGCAGACAAAGTTACACAACCAACATCTCCATTTAAAAAATACATTTAAACAATATTTCTTTAATTTAAAATACAAAATACAGAAACTACTTAATCAAACGGAAGTAAAACTGGCACGAAATGTATCATCACATATACACTTATACTCTCAAATTTCGACAAGCAAAACAAAAATACATATGCAGTGTTACCTTAAATCACATAAAAAATACATATGCAGTGTTAACATTAAGCATATCAAAAAATACATCTGGAGCATACCTAATTTATAATTTGATATGTCACATACATATTTGTCAAATATCACTTCTTATAACACGCACTTTTTAGATTTAAGTGCAAACAAAGATACACAACCAACATCTCAATTTAAAAAATACATGTACACAACATTAGCTTAAACTAAAATATCTTTTCAAATATACATTTATACTATAAAATTTCGACAACAAAAACAAAAATACATATGCAGTGTTACAATTAAGCACATCAAAAATACATATGGAGAAGATATTTAATACTTTTATCTGGGTTCATAGAATATCATCAAATTCAACAGATACATTCGATCATTCATTTACCTAGTATTTCAAAAAAAAAAATTGAATGTACTTCAATTCACAAGATGTTTACAATTGTTCTATTGTTAAAACAATCAAAATAACAACAAACGATCCTCAAAAATAGAGTCGAATACTGATTTTTTTCCCATTAAAACAACTTTAAAGCTGAAATTTGCAACAGATACTTGAATTTCAATTTTGTTGCTGCCTTGATTCTAACTCGAATTTGTTTTTCAATTTTTTCACATACAAATTAACGACGACAATCAAAACTTGATAGGCACTTCAGTAATGGTTAAAAAAAAAACGAACTGAATAGCAATGATGATTATGTACCTTGAACAGTAGTAATGGTTGAATTTTCAATTGACAGTTGAATTCAAACAAATATAACAGATAAATCAACAATTGAATTTGATTCAATCGAATAACTGCTTCGTTTTGCAATTGTTGTTGATTTCAAAGAAGAATCAGTTCAATTTGATTCAGCATCACAGGGTTGCTTTAGAAGAAATTGCTAAGAAAAGATGCAGCTGTTAATGGTGAAAAACTGAAATTTGAATTATGAAGTTATAACGGATGTCCCTTTTTTAAGAGTTTTAAATGGAAAAGGAATCAACATATGTACTTGATTGATAATTATACCATATATAGCTCAAGTAATTTCAGTTAATTAAACGAAGTAACTTTTTTGTAGATGTATTTTTACAGCAATATTTTTTAAAAATACAAAATATAAATGCTATAAAATGTAATTATGAAACTGTTGCTATAAAACTAATAATTAGGCTCTTAAGTATGGTACTTCTCAATTTTATTAGTTAGGTGAAAGTTTCTAATCCTACAAAGATTTTCTTTTTTCTACATTTTTATTTTTGTTGCTATATTCATCAACTTCACATATCATGTAATTGTCCCATTTTTTAATTTAAACTTGGTTTAATAATGGGGATATGACTTGGAATATTCAATAATTAGCAAGATAGTTAGTAAGAAACCTACAAAAATGTAAACGAAAGTGCCTTTTTAAAAACAATTAAATTTATTTTTAACGGACACATGATGTACTTAACAGATTTTTAAGGTATTAAAAGACAGTCGAGTGTACAAAATATCTCACGTTGGTAATGTTAAGGAAAGGGCTACACCTCAAGAAGTGTAATGTAACCGCAAGTATTAGTGACTGTTTTTATAACTTAGATTCGTGATCTATAAATCACACAGAGATAACTTAATTATTGCTCTAACGTAATATATATATATATATTTCCTCTAAAAGATCGAATCTAGACAAATTTATTGAGGTTCTATAATTTCAGTTGCAAGTATTATATATAGTATTCCGTTTTATTATAAAAAAATAAAATCCAAATTTCAGATATTCTTTTATCCCTTCCTAAAAACTTCCGTCCTTTCGTTCTCGTGGTGACTTGAACTCACAAATTTTTTATTTTACCCTTTGATAAATTTAGTTGAAATTGATCAACCGGCTAAACATAATTGGTCTAAAATAATAAAATACAAAAATGAGCCGGCAGGGGTCAGTTAAATATTTTACTATAAGTTACATTTCTCTGTCATATTACTTGGCAGCCATCTAACTCAATCAACTTGTGCATCATTTGTGTCGGATTCAGAATTTAAATTTAATTGAGTTTATATTTTCCACAGTTTGTAACAATAAATTTATTGTACTTTATTTTTTCCGCAATCTGTAATAGTAAATCTATTGTACTTTTAAAATTATGAATTCAAATATTATTCTTCCTATTCTATGATTTTTTAGCCGTCTAATATCCAAAATAAGCTGGCTAAACTATTCTAAATTTTATTTATAGTAGGTGTTGAACCCCCTTCGACTAAATTTTCTTTAAATATTAAACTCATTAATTGAAATTCTGATCCGCCTTTATTATCCACCATCATTATTTGTGGACTACTATATAAATATATATACCCATTTTTCCACTATCAACAAGAAGCAAAAAACAACAATGACAAAAAGTAACCAAAAACCTCATGCGATAATAATTCCATGCCCATTTCAAGGCCACATAAATCCTAGTATTTACCTTTCACTAAAACTTGCAACAAAAGGCTTTACCATAACATTTATCAACACTGAGTCCATCCATGCCCAAATAACCAAATCACAAACATTAGATCAAAACTCAACAACAACAACAAAAACTCATGACATATTTGGAAAATTTCAAGAATTTGGCCTTGACATACATTATCAAACAGTTAGTGATGGTTTTCCCTTAGAATTTGATCGATTTTCGGGGTCGAATAACGGGGAGTTTTGGGAAAGATTGTTGATAAATTGCCCTATACATGTTGATGAAATTGTTGGGAAGTTAGTAGAATTGGAAAATCCTAAGCCAACTTGTTTGATTGTTGACACTTTCTTTGCTTGGGGGACAACAATTGCTAATAAGTATCAACTTGTTAGTATTTCATTCTTCACTCAACCTGCTTTGGTATTTACTATAGACTATCATCTTCACCTTCTACTCAAAAATGGACATTTTGGTTCAAATGGTAAGTACCCCCCCCCCCCCCCCCCCCTCCTGCTCCCCGATAATATTTATATTGCGTGGATTCTTCAAAAATGATGTTGCATACGTGTCTAATTTTCCCAAGATGTATGCACTATTTCTTGAGGATTCGATACTGATCACTGGACCGACGACATTTTTGGAGAGTCCGAACAGCATAGTAGACAATGTCATGTAGAGTTATTCACTTGTATTGTCATCTAACTTGTCTAAAATGATGTTTGTTGGGTTCGAAATCGAGAGGGTGTCATGCGGAAGTTATGAGTTGCAAACTATGAGACGATAAATAAGATGACAATGAAAAACAATACTAAAAACATAATTTCATATATGATTTGGCCAATTGGCCTACATATAAAATCTAATATTAAAAATAATATTAAAAAACATAAAACTAATGAGAGAGGAAATCTCCTCCTAAACGGAACTCTTAAAAAACTACATTGTAGAGGCTATTGTGTTATGGTATGAGAAGGGGGTCTTCTATTTATAGATGTCCAAAACCTTTCCTCCAAGAAAGAGGTTATCCAAATATGGAAAAAGTTTTATATTTTTCTTTTAGGAAAAATAAAAGTAATTATGGTACTACTTTTATTTTCCTTCAATAGAAAATTAAAACTCAATTTTGGTAAGAAAATCAAGACAAAAACCCTAACAAATCTTTCCTTTTTGGCTAGATTTTCTTCGGTGATTCACCTTCTTCACATATTTGATCTTTGTTCTTCATATAGTCTTCATCACTGCTGCTTGACATGTTTAAAAATGGAGCTTTTGGGGTTAAAAATATATGAGCCCTTTTCGGGTTAAAAATATTGAAGCCCTTTGTAGGGTTAAAAGTAAGCTTTATTTTCAAATATGTAACAGCAGAATTGTAGAAAATATTATTGAAAATCGTCTCCACATGTAGTTTTTGGACATATATCTTCATTATCATCAAATTGATTTCAACTTTATTCAACAATTGTACCATCGAATCATTGAACCGTGGGGTTTGATACCACTTGTTGGGTTGGAAATCGAGAGGGCGTCATGCAGAAGCTATTAGTTGTAAACTATGAGCCGATAAATAAGATGACAACGAAAAACAATACTAAAAACATAATTTTATTATATGATTTGGCCAATTAGCCTACATATAAAACCTAATATTAAAAATAATCTTAAAAAGTATAAAACTAAACTAATGAGAGAGAAAATCCCCCTCTAAACGAAACTCTTAAAAGACTACATTGTGGATGTTATTGTGTTATGGTATGAGAAGGGGGTCTTCTATTTATAGATGTCCAAAACCTTTCCTCCAAGAAAGAGGTTAGCCAAATATGAAAAAAGTTTTATATTTTTCTTTTAGGAAAAATAAAAATAATTATGGTACTACTTTTATTTTCCTTCAATAGAAAATTAAAACTCAATTTTGGTAAAAAAAATCAAGGCAAAAACCCTAACATATGTCTGATTTCCTAAGATGCATGCATTATTTTTGGAGCACTCGACACTCACCGACCTGATGATATTTTTGAAGAGTTCTTGCTCACTTGTATTGTCAACTAACTTGTCCAAAATAAATATGATTGGTAATCTATTATTTTAAGCTAGGCACCTACTACAACATGTTAAAACACATTGATCGCATAAAGTAGTTTACAAACACCAAGGGCTATCAGTATAGCGAATAAGATTCCTTCACTCCTAATTAATCAAAGGTGCTGTGTTTGTGCTTCAACTCCCCCCCTCCCCCCCCCCCCCCCCACCCCCTCCTTGAAAAATAGGATTAAATTTCATATACACTGACAATTTATATTGTGCGGAGTCTTCAAAAATAATGTTACTTACGTGTATGATTTCCCAAGATGCATGCATTATTTCTGGAGAATTCGATACTCACCAATCCGACGACATTTTTAGAGAGTCCGAACAGCATAATAGACAATGTCATGTAGAGTTATTCACTTGTATATTTTAAATATGATTGGTAATCTAAAATTTTAAGCTAGTCACCTGCTACAATATGTTAAAATACACGCTGATAGCGTAAAGTAGTTTACAAACACCAAAGGGTATCAGTATAACGAATAAGATTTCTTCGCTTTTAATTAACCAAAGGTGTCGTATTTGAGCTTAAAAGCGGCACAATCTAAATTTATTGAGTTAGTGAGTTTCGAATACCAGCTAATTATAAAAAGTAAAATTAACTTTGCATGCATGCACATTGTTTTTTTTAAGTTTACTTCATCATAATGTTGATTTTATATGCTAACTTTTTTTTACTATTTTTTTATTTTTTTTTGTAGATAATAGAAAGGATACCATAGATTATATACCAGGAATTTCAGCAATTGATCCAAGTGACTTACCTTCTTATTTCCAAACAAAAGAAACATCAACTATTCTTCATCAAACTATATACCAAGCTTTTGAAGATGCCAAAAAATCAGAAATTATAATTTGTAACACAATACAAGAACTTGAGTCCAAAGTAATTTCAACATTCCAAGAAAAAACAAAAAAAAACTTTTATGCTATTGGTCCAATTTTTCATGATCAAGTCATCAACTCATCAAAAAAAGTCAAAATTTCCAAAAGCTTATGGCCAGAATCAAATTGTTTGGAATGGCTAAAAAATAAACCAAATTCTTCAGTATTATATTTTTCACTTGGTAGTTTATTTAATCTAAGCAAAGAAGATTTTATGGAACTTGCTCAAGGATTAATGCTTAGCAAAGTGGATTTTATTTGGGTACTTAGACCTAATTTGACGATTATCGATGAAACAGATAATTATTTACCATCTGAATTTAAAGAAAATGTAGATAAGGGGTTGATTGTATCGTGGTGCGATCAGCGTGACGTGCTGTCACATCCAGCGGTCGGAGGGTTTCTGACTCACTGTGGATGGAATTCGATTCTGGAGAGCTTATGGGCAAGTGTGCCAATGATATGTCATCCTATAGGTGTTGATCAACAAACTAATAGAAAGTTGGTGGTTGATGAATGGAAAGTTGGGATTAATCTTTGTGATAATTATTATAATAATAATAATAAATCAATTATCACAAAGGAGGAAGTAGCAAAAAAGATTAATTTTTTGATGAGTGAAGAAAATTCAGAAGAGTTGAGGAATGTTGTTAAGGAAGTGAAAAAGACTATGGAAATTGCATTATTAGCCAATGGAAGTTCAGAGAAAAACTTTGATTTGTTTATTGAGGATGTAATGGCTAAAACACAAATAACAACTTCATAGAATTAAATTTACATTGTATGGCTACTTTTGTAAGACCACGACCTCGGTTGTGGAATTTCACCGATATTGGCTACTTTTGTAAGATAGCCTTGAATGGCTAATTTTGTAAGATGCCGATCTCACTTGTGAAATTTCACTGTTGTACATGTTGTCTACTTTTGTAAGATAGCCTTGAATGGCTACTTTTGTAAGACCCCGACCTCACTTGTGAAATTTCACCGTTTTTGGCTATTTTTGTAAGATAGCCTTGACTGGCTACTTTTGTAAGACCCCAATCTCACTTGTGAAATTTCACCGTTATTGGCTACTTTTGTACGATAGCCTTGAATGGCTACTTTTGTAAGATCCCGATCTCACTTGTGAAATTTCACAGTTGTTGGCTACTTTTGTAAGATAGCCTTGAATGTCACAATTGTTTTTGGGATTCTTCTCTTTTTTTCCACATTTTGATATATTGGAAAATGAAAATTGTACACTTATTTCATGTGGATGAAAAATTGCTTTATATTGAAATTTTTTTTAATTTTAAATTTATCATTTTACTCATAGGGGTTCGTTTGATTGTTGGTTACGAAAGAGATTATTCATTTATTAAAATTAGGAAAACGAATAGCATTTTTGATAGTTTTTTCATTGTTTTGTATAAAATTCAGCTCATCGAGTAGTTTGGTTGATATTTTATAGCCCGATATGAACAAAACAAGTATATATAAATTATGAATAAATTTATGTATAACATAATTTTATGCAAGGTACAAGATAAATAACATGTATATTTCTTCTTTTTTATTTTGTAACCTTAAAATCACTATGATTTAACATAATTTATCTGTATTTAATCACAAAGATTAATCCAAACAACTTGTTCACAACTATGTTTTGTAGCTTTGGTAGTTTTGTTTGTTTTACTTTCCATCTGGTGTTTGATACCTGCATTGAGGTCTGATTAAATTTGAATACACGTCGGAAAGTCTCATATTATGGGTAAAACGCTCTCCAACAAAGACGACTGATTAAGAATGAAGGAGTACTTATCATCACTTTACCGCAATCCTTGTCGGTAGCTTTGTAGTTTTTGTTTGTTTTATTTTTTCATCTGTTGTTTGGTACCTGTATTGAAGCCCAATTAGATTTGGATTCGCGACGGAAAGTCTCATATTAGGGTTGAAGCCCAATTAGATTTGGATTCGCAACGGAAAGTCTCATATTAGGGGTAAATTGCTCGCTAACAAGGACGATTCCGTATCCAAGAAGACTCACACCTCAGCATCTGATTAAAAATGAACGAATACTTATCACTCCACCGCAGTCTCTGTCGGCAGCTTTGGTAGTTTTTGTTTGTTTTATTTTTTTCATCTGTTGTTTGGTACCCGCACTGAAGCCCGATTAGACTCACACCTCAACATCTGATTAAAAATGAACGAGTACTTATCACTCCACTGCAATCTCTGTCGGTAGCTTTGGTAGTTTTTGTTTGTTTTATTTTTTTCATCTGTTGTTTGGTACCTGCACTGAAGCCCGATTAGATTTAGATTCACGCCGGAAAGTCTCATATTAGGGGTAAATTGCTCCCTAACAAGGACGGCTCCGTATCCAAGAAGACTCATACCTGAGCATCTGATTAAGAATGAAGGAATACTTATCACTCCACCGACCACCGCAATCCCTGTCGATAGCTTTGGTAGTTTTTGTTTGTTTAATTTTTTCATTTGTTGTTTGATACCCGCATTGAAACCCGATTAGATTTGTATTTGCACCGGAAAGTCTCATATTAGGGGTAAATTGTCCCTAACAAGGACGGCTCCAGATCCAGGAAGATACAATCCTGAGCATCTGATTAAAAATAAAGAAATACTTATCACTTTACCGCAACCCTTTTCGATAACTTTGGTATTTTTTTGTGTATGTAGTAAATCCGGTAATTAAAACATCTCTCACATGACACATTCATTGTGGTTAAAATAAAAAGCCAAAGAGACTCCAAATGAAGATCAATAGATCTTATTGTTAGTACAAATAAGTTTCAAAAAAGAAGAAAAAAAAGATAAATCCTATAAACCCTAAAAAGAAAAAGAATAGTCTAATGCACTAAAAGCTCCCGCTATGTGCAGAGTTCGGAAAAGAACCCAGTCACAACAGTCTATTATACGTAAGACTTAACCTTGCATGCATTTTCGACTTTTCGTCAAAGACTGTTTCCAGAACTTGAATTTGTAATCTTCTGATCACATGACAATAAGTAACTTAACATTAATAATAATGAAATATTAGCTCGATTTTATTGAAGATTTTGACATCAAAATCGTTTATATATGTCCGGACAAAGGACGCTTCGTCCTCCTAACACCTTCCGCTTCTCCCAGATACACAAATTAAACAACTCTTGTGATCGACTCTTTTCCGAACCCTACACATAGCGAGAACTTCAGTGCACCAGGCTGTCGTTTTAATTAATGGCTTGAAAATATGGAAGAGCAGAATTGGGAGAACGTCTTAGCCATATGATACACTATGTTGCCACAACCATTTTCACCATTGGAGTTGCTGCTGCTGCTGCTTGTTTCATGTTGAAATTTGGCATTTTTCTTGGTTTCACATGAAGATTTCTGCATTTCCAAGAAATTAAGATTAAAAAAGAAAGAGAAAATGTACTATTTTCAATTATAAACAAAACTTCTGAGACACACTCCAACTTAAAAGAGTCCTATTAACCTTTGGACTAATTAAAATTATATTATTGATAATTTTAAAACTTACGTGGCACATGCGTTGCACACTGCGTGAATCAACACACTGAAAATCCACGTAGACAACACGTATGTGCCACGTAGGCACTTAAAATTGTCAAAAATACGATTTTAATTAGTCCAGGGGTAATAGGATCCCCTTTAAGTTACAGTATGTCTCAGTAATTTCGTTTATAGTTCAGGATGGAAACAGTAATAGTGCATTTACTCAAAAAAAAAAAAAAATAAATAAAATCAAACATATGGTAATTACCCTTATTTATTTTTACTTGTTTAGGATTAACTTAGCATAGCTCTTCAGGAACAAGAAATATATAATGATAAATTTATTATATCAGCTTTTAAATATCATAAACTCAACACTTTGGGAGATGCATGCAAAAATAATATAGTTAATAATAAGAGTAAGTTAAAAATTAAGTGATAAGTTATCTCTTAATTTTTTAAAATTTGAATAAATAAAGAAGAACATATTTAGTATAATGATCAAGTAAAAGTTAATGAAAAAATAACCACTAAAATTTCGTTTGATATGCAGAATAAATCATCTAAAAGTTTATAATTCCTAAATTAGTTTATCTCAAAAATAAATAATCCTGAATCGGATGGAATAAAATGAATTTATATTATATTTGATTAACAAGATAAATTTATACAGTTAATCAAACATAATACTTATAACCTAATCTAAATCTTAGTTGTTAAATAAACCACCTTCATGTCTACCTACCAAATGATGTAATTCCCAAAGTAAGATTTAGTCAAAATACATTTAGTCAAAGTTTCAAATTCCAAAGTTGAGAAATTTAAAATTTAAGCACCCCCAAAATTATAAATATATCTCAATTAAAACTGTCAATTAGCTGGAACCCCTCCATAAATATTATTGTGTATCAAATTCTCTAAAAATACATTATTTATAAAGTAGCCTACACATTTTAAATAAAATTTTTATGAGTTCGAACAACATAAATATATGTATAATAATTAACATATATCAATATTCATTACATTGCTCATCATTTACTTGGGATTTTTTTTTTTCTTTTCATCATGCTAGTTCTTAGGTATGGAAAATATAATTTATCATTATTTCAATCAAATATAAGTTTATATATATAAGTTTTTCCAGGTCAAAATCAAGATAATATATGCACTTCTAGAAATTAAAAATAAGATATTTGAAATTAACATATGTGAAGATAAAATAAGAAAAAGAGAAAAAAAAAAAAAAAAGAAAGTAAAGTACTTAATTGGATAAGATAAGATTGTGGGTCTACATACTTGCTGTCACTTTATCTTTTCAATTCTATCTATTAATTTCTGCATTAAATTTCTCCACTGAAAATTAAACTCAAGAAGAAGAAAGATCTATTTTTTCTTTTGGTTGTCCCTCAATATTTACAAAAAAATAAACAAATATAGTTTTGGTTATTTTAATAACAACAATAATATACCTAATAGAATTTGGGGATGATGATATATATATGTACTCAATATTACTTTTATCTTGTGAAAATAATGATTGTTTTCAAAACATTTTTAGCTTAAGTAAAATATATTAAAAGTCAACACAAATATGAAAAGAAAATATAGTAGAAGTATGATAAAGAAAATAGTAGTAATAATAATGACACATAATATGAAATTGAAGCAAAGAAGATTACGCATCAAAAAATTGATGAATAAAATATTTAAAAATTAATAATAAAATGCATGTACTTCAACTATTTATCATATATTCATGTACTTCAACTATTTAAAATGCATTTTTTTCTCTCTTTACTTATAAATACTCACAAAATTTAACATAATTATCAATCATTCCACTTCTTAATTAATTCATACTATTACTCCACATTCTACATTAATACAATTCCATAAACAATTCATGCAATTCAATTAACATAATTTAACAATAAATTCATAAAGTACTATAAGGATCGAAATCATAATTTAATCATAATTCAAGGACTAAAAATCCACACCCCATAAAAGTCGGTGAGACACCCAAGAAGTAATTAAAGAAAATAAATATAAACAATTCTAACTAAATCCATCCTAAAAAATCATAGTAAGCCTCCAAATTAGTGTCGGGCTCGAATCGTGGGTAATAACAAGAGGCCACATATATGAAATACAAAATTATAGTAGCCCTCCAAATTAGTATCGGGCTCAAACGGTGGGTAATAACGAAATGCCACATATATGATATACAACAGAACTCGTAATCAGATTCCAAACTCGAGTCGAAACTCAGAGGAACCACAACTTCAGAACAATAATAAACAGTATCAAAACTCCCGGATCATTATAACTAAATCCATCCCAAAAAATTATGGTAGCCCTCTAAATTAGTTTTGGGCTCGAAATGTGGGTAATAACGAGTGGTCATATATATGATACACAACAGAACTCATAATCAGATTCCAAACTCGAGTCGAAACTCAGAGAAACCATAACTCCAGAACAATAATAAACAATATCAAAACTCCCAGATCATCACAACCAGATGTCGGACTCAAACCGAAACTCACAATAACCATACCCAATTACAAAATTTAAACCCAAATCATACCATAACCACTGTTAAAATGGTAGTATCAAAATTCACAATCAATGACAAAAATAAAATATATGCTGACCCTAAACCGTAAACTCATGATAACCATGCTCAATTGTAAAATGAAAATTCAAATCATACTATAACAAATACTAAAGTGGTGCCAAAATTCACAATCAATGACAGAAATAAAATATATGCTGACCCTAAACCGTAACTAAAATACATATAAATAATAATAAAAAAACATACCTGATCAAGAGGATGTGGTGGTTCAGCAAGAATAGAAACTCTAATAACAGAACCATCTCTTAAATTATAAGAAGATAAAAAATGATCACTTTTTAATATAATAGATTTATGATAAAGTATCATATGATAATCATTATCATCATTATCTCCCCATGATTTTTTAATTAATTTCTCCAAATCTTTCACTTTATCTGCTTCTTTAACCTCTGTATACATCTCTGATGTTGGTGACTTTATGTTTATTGTTAATTTTCCTCCTCTTGTTGATGGAATTTTTAACTTCAAAGATGGATTTGTTGATGAAGAAGAACAAGAAGAAGAAGGAACCATTGTGTGTGTGTGTGTTTTGGGTAGTTTTTTGGTGTTTTGTTTGTTGTTTGCTACCCAACTTATCTCACCTTTCATAAATACAAAGTGTATTTAAGTTGGGTTACTTTATTGGTCCATTAGTTTTATTTTACATGGTATTGGTTGACTTAACATATCTATTAAGATGTACAGATTAAATCGTCAAGTCAAACTAAATTGACGAACTAAATCAAATCAAGAAAAAAAAAATGACTTATGATTTTGGTTTGGCGTTAGAAAATAATTGATCATTCTTGATTTGATTTGGTGTTGACAAAAAAAAAGTCAAACCAAACCCGAATCAAACCGACATAATATATATATAATATTTAAACTTTTTTATACATAAAATATTAATTATAATCTACTTTTTAAATACTTTTTCAACTAGTTTTAGTATTTCAACAATTTGAAAGTAGATGTAGATATATATTTAGATTTTGGCCTTTAAGTTGTAATATTTGTCCATTAATTGCTAATTAAATGATCCAAAACTCAATATAAACTTAAAACTTAAACTTTTTACTCTTCATCTCACTTTTTAGTTTCAAGAGAATTTTTCGCTCCTCATTTTTTCATAATTATGTTTTTTCATTAGCACATGAGTGAAAATATATTTGATATAGTCTTCGATCACAATATAATTGTAAAAACTAAATATTATAAAAAAAATGAAAAAAATGAAAAATCCCCAAAAAACAACTAAAACCTAAACCGAAAAAAATAATTTTTGTTGGTTTGATTTGGCTTATAGTTTTAATAAACTGACATGATTGATTTTTATTTTTTAAAAAAATAAAAAATGAACCAACTCGACCTATGTACACCCCTATCTATCAGTAATTCCTTCATTTACTTTTGTCATGTTTATTTTTACTAATTTTAACTTGATGATTATAATTTGATAGTTTAAATTTAAAATTTAGAGGATTGAAAAGTATAGAAAAAATATTATAAGTTGTGATTTTTTTTACTAAAAATTACACAAATTCACAATTTAAGTTTCACTTATTACAAAAAATCTTATCTCTCCAAACACATTACAAAAATCTCATTTTTCTTTAAAAATACATATACATAACTTCTATGTATATGTTGGCCCTGTTATGTATATGAATCGATTTTGTTATGTACATTTCAGTCTTGTTATATATATGTCGGCCTTGTCATACTTGTTATGTGTATGAGTCAGCCTTATTATTTATTATGTATATGTTGGTTTTTTCATATATAAAGGATTTTTTATATATAGTTTTCTTGTTATGTATATGAATCGGGAGAAAGAGTAAAGTAATTAAGAAAGTGGAAGAGTGTGTAAATAATTCTAATAAGATTGGAATTTATATTTTTTTTATTTTTTTTATATTAATATAATAAAAATATATATTAAAATATTGATCAAAGTTTATATTAATTGATCTTAAGAAGTGAAAAGTAAAAGTGAATAAAGCAAGCATCTCTAAGTAATTTTTAATACTCCATCCGTTCCAAATAGTTTTCATCTTTTCAACTATAATACTTGTCCGCTATATTATAAATAAATATACAATAATACTTTATTTAAAAATTAATGAATAATTTATTCTTTTCTACTTATTTTATTCTTATTATTAAATATTATTCGTCAATCAATGCATTTTTTAATACTATTCATTAAGAGACACATAAATAAATAAAGTTTAATTTTTTTTTCTAAAAGATATATTAATCAAATTACACTCTTAATTTTTATTTTTTAAAGATTTCTATAAAATTTATACATATCAATTATTTTTAGATGGAGAAAACAGTACTATTATATCTTAAAAATCATTCAAAAATAAATAATAAATATTAAGGGTGAAGAAAAAAAGGATGGATGGACATTTTTTTTTTGTGAGTGTGTGTGTGTGTTTTTTGCCCCTTATTTTTCGTTTACTACCTACCTTTCATAAATATAAGTCTATTTGAGTTAGGTCACTTTTACTTCATGTGGTACTAAATATTAGCGATGATTTGTTTTACATATTTCTTAGCAATTTGATTAAATTATTTTTATTTTTATTTTTAATTATTATAGTTTTTTTTAATCATCAAACGATGTAAATTTTGATTATGAACTATAATGTTTTGCTTCATATAAATATGAAAAAAAAGTTATAATTTATAGTATTTTTATATAAATTTTGAATAACTAAATTTTAGTTTTAACATATTGAACTAATTTAATTTAATGTAATTTAACTTTAAAAATTAATTAAATTAACTCTCAAATAACGAAACATGACAATTAAAAATGAGCCAATGGAATATGTAATGGACCGTTTGCAAAGTTAAAGTCTCTTTTTACAAATCTCGGACAAATTTAATGACGACTTTATGTCTTTTCTCGTTTAGAATACTCTTATGTTTATTGTCAATTTTCCTTCTCTTATTCTTTTCTTCTGGGATCTTTAAAAAATAACAGCATTTTGCTATAAATTTTACCTTTCATATCCATATTTTACATATTATAGCCGTTGTATTCGACTTATGCTCGTTGTATTCTGTTTTATTCATATAAAATATGAATATAGTCTCTATTTAGTTGCGCCAAAAATGAAATTCAATATTATTAAAAAGAAAAAAATCCCAATCACGCTTATCTCGTTGAACTAAATATTTTCTTGCCTAACACTACCACTATCTTTTTTTATCCTTTTTTTATTTTTTGTGTTTTTCCATTTTCTCTTCTTCTCTTTTCTATTTTTTCCTACTTTTATTTTTTTCGTTTCTTTCTTTTTGTTTTTTTTCTTTCTCTCTCTCTCTTTAATCTCTAACTTCTATTTCTCTTTCTTCTTTTCTTTTCTTCTTTGATTTTTTTTAATTTTCTTTTTGTACTTATTTTCTTTATTATTTTTTTGTTCTATTTTATACTTTTTGTATTTTTGAATAATATAACTAGTCGAGCACAAGTCATGGATGATAACATAAATACCACAATTGTTTCTCGTATTTGTAGTCACACCGTCATTTATATTTTTATATTTTTTGATACAATTGTATTTTTATTTGTATTTTAAAGTTTGCACTTGTATTTATATTTTATAGTTCGCATTTGTATTTGTATTTAATAGTTCACACTTGCATTTGTATTTGTTAGTTTGCACCATCATTTATATTTTATATAATTCACACTTGTATTTTAAATAACTATTTTGTATTTGTATTTTATAATTGATTGCATATTATATTGGATTATATTTATATTATGGTTTTATTGTGTTTGTATATTTAGATTATATTTGGATTATACTTGTATTTGTATTCTATTATCTTCACTAGCCTTTTATTTTTAAGAAATTATTTTGTATTTGTAAGTTGATTGCATATTGTATTTAGTCGTGACTATGTACAATTTATCATTTGTATTTGTATACAAACAAGTAAGTGCATTAATTATATTTTCTTGATTCTAAAATATATAAATATGTAATGTACCATTTGATACAAATATATCGTTTTGTATTTGTATATCAAAATTATCATTCATATTTGTAAATAAATAAATATTACTTGATACAAATACAATGACAAACAAATGAAACAAATGATTTTCTATATATATATTGTATTTGTATAAAAAATTGAGTTGTATTTACTTGTATCAATAAATACAAACAAGTATTCGTGGAAAGAAAATCAATCGTTCCTTTTCAATAATTAAAAAATACAAATGATAGTTCACACTTGTATTTATATGTTATACTAGAGGAGTATGGCCCGTGTCAGCACAGGCCCAACATTAAGATATTTATTTATCTTTTCAATCTTGATATATTTAAATAAAAAATTTTAATAAAAGAATTGCATATGTTCATCCGGAATCTAGCATGAGTTCAACATATGTTATTTTAATATGTATTTAGATAATTTAAGTTGTTAACTATTGTAATTTATAATATTTTTTTATGTAATTTTCAAATTAATATACGTTACTTTTCTTGTCCAAATTTTTGTCGCATTGATAGTCAGTTATATTTTAAAAATAATTTAAGTTTTTAATTATTGTGATTTATAATACTTTTCTTCTATTCTAATTTTAGTGACACTAATATAATTTTAAGAGTCAACCAAATATTTTATGTCTTTTAAATTTTTTAAGTTGTTAATTATTGTGATTTCTAGTATTTTCATGTAATTTTTTTGAAATATATAACATATTAAATTGTCTTTAGATATTTTAAGTTGTTAACTATTGTAATTTATAATACTTTTTATGTAATTTTTGAATAATATATGCTACTCTCCTTGTCCAGAGTTTTGTGTAGACGATAGTCAATTATATTTTTTAAATAATTTAAATTTTTTATCATTGTGATTTATAATATTTTTTCTATTTCAACTTATGTGGCACAATGCTTAAATGACCATAATAATTAATTAGGGGTGATATAGTAAAATGTAATTATTATTTATTATTTTTATCAAGTGTATGTGTTGATTCAAGAAGAGTTTGGAAATATTTAGAAATGTGTTGAATGTTACAAATGTTAATAATCCATTTGGTGCTTCTTGATTTCTCTACATTTATCTCTTGTGTGTTTTTACTCTTTCGGCCTTTGAGTATATGTAGTAATTTTTATTTTTCTAAAAAAATATCATGAAATTTTTTATTCATAGTATATATATATATAGTAAAATCATGGATTCAATATTATTATTTTTTTAATACATAAGTGACTACTAATAATTAATTGGGGGTGATACATTAAAATCACGATTGAAGCACCAGAAATCAGTCAATTTTTTAATTATTTTTTGTTAATTATTATTATTTACAGTACTTTTTATTTCATTTTCAAATAATATATGTTGCTTTATATCTTCTTCTGTCCCGTCCCAATTTATGTGGCACTAATATAATTTTGATAGTCAATCAAATATTTTATGTTGACATATCATTTTGTTATTCTTATTTTTCTAATACATAAATGACTTATAATAAGAAGTGATATAGTAAAATCATCGTTCGAAAGACAAAAATTTAATTTAAAACACTAAAAGTTAATTTCGCATTTTATGTCTATTTTATTTTTAATTAAATATTATTTATTTTCTTAATACCTAGATGACTCATAATAATTAATTAACAACGATTGATTATGTTATTACTATAAAAATTTATATAATTTTATCATATCCAATAGTAATCATCGATAATTCACCGAAATAGTATATTAATTAAATACAGAATGCTATATTTGCACATGCAAAATATGATATTATTAAACATTATTGGATAGTGCATTATATCTTTCTTTCACAATAATAAAATTTTACTATATATTTTTCTTTATTTCTTTTTAACTTGATATATATTGACCCAACACAAATTCTAAGAAAATATTCATTAGAAATTTATTTTATTAAATTAAATTTATTAATTTTGTACTTTAAAATTTTAAATTTAAGTTTAAATATTAGTATTTCTATATAATAAAAAAATAATTTTAAAATTTAAATTTACTAAAATAAATAAATAAATAAAAATATTAATTTTCTATATAAAAGTCAATTAAAATAATAAAATTGATTTACTTTAAATATTTAGTTGCAATTCATTAAGATAGTTTTTTATTTTGTCATGATTTATGTTGCACCGATAAAATTTTGAGAGTTAAATAGAACTTTTATCTATTTCTAAAAAAGTATTTTAACTTGTTAATTATTGTGATTTATAATAATTTTTACGTAATTATCAAATAATATATTTTTACTCCTGGTGTCCCAATTTATGTGGCTTCGATACAATTTTGAGAATCAACTAAAATTTTTATATATCTTTTAAATATTTTATGTTGTTAATTATTATGATTTGCAGTACTTTTTCTTTTATCTCAATTTATGTGGCATTGCTAAAATAATGAGAGTCAATAAAATTTCTATATGTCTTTTAAATATTTTAAGTTATTAATTATTGTGATTCGTGGTAACAAATTAGTTTTGAACATAATAGCCAATTAAATAAATAAAACTTTTTTACTTCCAATATGTAGTTATAGTTAATTAATATAAATTAATAGAATATATTAAATATTTAAACCATTATAATGAAATAATGGAATTATTATATATTGGGGCATGGTATGTAATTAAGTGGGAGTGGAGGAATTTTTTGGTAATTGCATGAAAGGTGGTCGAAACCACCTCTTCTATATAATAGAAAGATCGCATTTGTATTTGTATTTGTATTTTATAGTTCACAATTGTATTTATATGTTATAGTTCGCATTTATATTTGTATTTTATAATTCGCACTTGTATTTGTATGTTATAGTTCGCATTTGTATTTTATAGTTCACACTTGTATTTGTGTTTGCTAGTTCGCACAAATGAAAAGAAGGAGAAAAATTGAAAAAAAAAAAAAGGAAAAAAAAGAAGGAGAAAAAATTAGAGAAAAAGAAGGAGGAAAAAACAGAGTGGGCTATGAATTATAATTAATTAAAAATTAAGCTTTAAGTGATAATAAAAACCCAATAATGACTAATCCGAATAATTTTCTATTTCTTTATTGTAATAATATGAAGTTCATAAGTTTTTTTTTTTAAAATATGTACGTAGTTATTAATCGAGCTAAAGCAATGAATTTAACTTATTAAATTCTCAAATACTTGTAAATATAAAATGTTGTCAAATCAACTTATAACAACATACTATTCACATCCCTATTTAACCTTTATAATTAACAACAACAACAACAAACCCAGTATATTCCCACATTGTGGGGTCTGGGAAGGTTAGAGTGTAGCAGTCCATACCACTACCTTTACAGAGGTAGAGAGGCTATTTCCGATAGATCCCCGACTCAAGATAAAAGGCAGTATACACAAGCATCAAGAGCATAGAACACGATAAAATAACATAGGTACGACAACCACAAAAACATGTATATTGCCAAACAAAAGACACCAAAGTCCACCTAAATACTGACTACGACTCAACCACACCCTTAGCCCTTTATCCTAATGCTTTTCCTCCATATCTTCCTATCTAGGGTCATGTCCTCAGTCAGTTGTAACTGCTCCATGTCACATTTAATTACTTCTTTCCAATATTTCTTCGGCCTACCCCTATCCCGTTTAAAACCTTCCAAGGCCAACCTCACACACCTACGAAGTGGGGCATCCGTGCCTCTCCTCATCACATGACCAAACCATCTCAACCTCACTTCCCACATTTTATCCTTCACTGACACCACTCCCACCTTCTCCCGAATAATTTCATTCCTAACCCTGTCAGCCCTTGTGCATCCACACATCCAACGCAACATCCTCATTTCCGCCACCTTCAACTTTTGGATATGCGTCTTCTTAACCGGCCAATACTTCGCTCCATACAACATGACAGGCCGGACTACAACTCTATAGAATTTGCCTTTCAGCTTGGGGGGCACCTTCTTATCACATAAAATTTTCGAAGCGAGTCTCCATTTCATTGAACCTGCCCCAATACGGTGAGACACATTCTCGTCTATCTCTCCATTTTCCTGAATCGTAGACCCGAGATACTTAAAACTATCCCTCTTGCAAACCGCCTGAGACTCCAACTTCACTACCACTTCCTCCCCTTGCCTCGAGTTACTAAACTTGCACTCCAAGTACTCTGTCTTGGTCCTACTCAACTTGAAACCTTTAGACTCCAGGGTTCGTCTCCAAACCTCCAGCTTATCATTAACCCCTTGTCACGACTCATCAATCAAACTATATCATCCGCAAAAACCATACACAAGACACCTCACCTTGTATCTTCCGCGTCAACACATCCATTACCAAAGCGAATAAAAAGGGACTAAAAGTTGATCCCTGGTATAACCTTGTCAAAATCGAAAAATGCTCATAATCTCCTCCCACTGTCCTTATCCGGGTTTTTGCTCCCTCATACATGTCCTTAATCGCTCTAATGTAGGCCATCGGGACCCCCTCGCCTCCAAACATCTCCAAAGAACCTCCCTAGGGACCTTGTCATACGCCTTTTTCAAGTCAATAAACACTAACCCTGACTCGGCAGAGAACTTTCTAAAATCCACTGGAATCTCCTCGGGCCCCGTCGCTCTGCCCTTTCGCATCTTGCGAATAGCCTTACTGACCTCATCTACCTTAAAACGCAGACAAAATCCAAAGTCGCGACACTTTTTGGAATGCTCCAACTCCCCTAACACCACACCTCTATCCCCCTCATAATTCAAAAGCCTATGAAAATACGACTTTCATCTTTTCTTAATGAGGTCGTCTTCCACCAAAACTCTGTCATCCTCTCCTTTAATGAACTTCACCTGGTTCAGATCACGACCCTTCCGTTCCCTAACCTTGGCAAACCTAAATATCCTCTTCTCCCCGCCTTTCTCCTTTAACCCCTTATACAAGCTCTCAAAAGCTGCTGTCTTAGCAGCCTTGACTGCTAACTTAGCCTTTTTTTTTTCCCTAACTTGTACTCCTCCCTATTCACTCGTTTCTCATCTTCATCCTTAATTTCCACCAAATTAGCGTAAGCCGCCTTCTTTTTCTCGACCTTTTTCTTAACATCTTCATTCCACCACCAATCCCTCGATACCGGCTAGACCCGCCCCTCGAAACACCCAACACCTCTCTAGCATACTCCCTGATCCAACTAGCAGCCCTATCCCACATACTATCCACGCCCCTCTGCACTCCCACACCTCCATCCCCTCCAACTTCGCCCCTATCTCCAAACCACCAACCGGAGTCAGGTTGCCCCACCTAATCCTAGGCCTACCCTTCCCACCCCGCCTCATCTTGCCCTTCTTGATAACCAAGTCCATCACAACCTTTATAATCAAAAACACAAAATTATACATATTACAACTTACAAATTACTACAATTTTTGATGGAAATTCAACAAAAACTTTAACTTTGATGATAGAATCATATTTAACATCACATGTAGATATGATTTCATCCAATATATAAAGGTGAATCAAAGATTTATAACTAGTAAATTGAGAACGAGTCACATATATATATATATATGCATTTTTTTTTTTTTACATATATGCTTATGAATCGAGTCAAAAGTAATAAATTTAATCGAATCGAGTGCACCAACATTAAATCCACTACTGCCAGCACCCCCATAAGTACTTCTAAATAAATCACAAATTTTCAATCATCACCGCAAATTAAACCCCTAAAATTAAAATATTTACACATATAATTTACAAATTATACATATAAGTAACTTCAGAAAAACTTCGACTTTGATGATAGAACCATACTTAACATCACATGTTGATAAAGTATATTTATCTTATAAATCTATTTAATATGTACATAATAACAAGGCTAAATATATATACAGGACCTCAACTATTTAACCTTTTTCATATAGGTACCTCAATTAGGACAAGTACCTATTGAACCCTTTACTCCTTCATAAAACATTTCAATTGAACACAATTGCTGATGTGGCGCTGACATGGCGTGGCATGTGTAATACACTCTCCAGTACGAGAGTGAGAGACGATAATTCATAAAAAAAAAATTAAACATAAAAAATCCAACTAATTAAAAAAAGACATATTAAGGAATTTGAAAAAAAAAAAAACATCATCTTCTCCATAACTCTTACCATTTTCAATTATTTTTACATCAAAAAATTGCATTATCTTCTTCTCCGTAACTCACTATTTTTCATTTTTTCTACATACAAAAAATAGCATATCTTCATAACTCCTAAATTCTCAAAGCAAACATGTGAAAGATTCTTCCGTGATGTTTATCCGAAAATCCACTTCCAAAAATCTCCACTTGTAAATGGCTCCCTCACACCTCCATATTTTTTTATTTTTTTTGTGAAACACAACCTGACCGACTTCAACATTAATCAAAACAAATATAATCCAAATTCATGGTCTTAGAGAAGCAACAATAGTTTGTTACCATCTATCAACATTCAATGTTAACTGAAATTGCAAACCAGGTTAACAGGAAACAACATACTCATTGGTAGCAAGAATTTTTGATTTGTAATTCGGAATCCTATAGAGGCCAATAAAAAGAACAGGAAAAAAGCCTCACACCTCCATATCTCACATTCAATAAAGGAACCAATCCACCAAAGAGCACCATGAAGAACAACACACCAAGGAAGCTAATACAAGCAACCTTCTTAGTTTTCACTTCACTCTTCTTTTTCTCCACTTTCTTGCTACTTTTTGGCGCGGGTGCTGCTGCCCGAGGTTTCGATTTCGAAATCGGAAACGATTCTTCCTCAACATTATTACCATTATCACTTAATGAAAAAGTAGTCGACTTTTGGATTTTACTTGCGTTATTTGAATCTTCACTACACTTTTTCCTCTTCAATATCGAGCTACATTTACTTATACCAGCATTAACACACCCAACTTTAAATTTCTGTTCAAAAACAACACCTTTCAACGAATTTTTACCTGAATTCGAAGAAGAATGTGCCGATTTATTTGAATCAGATTCATAATTCAGCCCTTCTGAGAGATTTGAATTGTTCAAAAAAAAATGTTTCTCTATGTTAAAAAATGGAGAACCATTTTTTTTCTTGTCTGCTCAAAAATGAAGAAAGTAAGTTTGGAAGGGAAGAAGAAGGGAGGGAGGATTGGGTAGGTTGAGTTTGTTTTGGGGGAGGGGTGTTAATGATTTTGTTTAACAAAAATTTAGATTTAATTATATTAAAAATTTATTTTTATAATTATTTTAAATTAAAATGCCACGTGTAGTCATTTAATTCGTCACTTTGCCACATCATCAGAGTGTGTATTACACGCATTTTACATTTTTTGTCACGCTAGTAAATTGGGCTCAATTGAAAGCATTTGTGAAGGAGCAAAGGATTCACTAGATACCTGACTTAATTGAGGTGCCTATACGGAAAAAGTAAAATAGTTCAGGGACCTGCATATGTATTCCGTCTAATAACAATTTAGGATGCAATCAATTTTAAAAAGATAGAATTCACTATCAACAAACTTTAAATCTTCAATTCGTTTAAGTAAATAACATGATTACGATATAAAAGCTCTCAATCAACACCAATGCATCGAAGATTATAACTAATAAATTCATAATAAGTCAAATAAACATATGTGCACAAATATAAGTTCTTTCTTCTCGATATATACATATTTATTGGTCGAGCTAAAAGCAATAAATTTCAAATCATTCGATAACTACATATATTATTCACATCCCACAAATTAAAACAACCTCTTCATATCACTTGCAAATTATATTTTTGTTTTCAAAGAACTTCAACAAAGACTTTGACTTTTATGATAAAACATCTTTAACATTATATATAGATAAAATTAAATATCATAAAATTTCATCAATAATATCATACCTTAATAACACATAATCACTTCTTCATGCTTTTTTCACAATCTTGATTAATCCTTCAACTTTATCACTTTCTTTTACTTCAACTATGTATACAATATGATTACAAAATAAAAATCTCAATCAACACATAAATGAGAATCAAAGATTTATAACTAGTCATTCATTCCTAAATTCAAAGTGCAGTCCGGAGCATTACAACTCCTCCTGTATGCAGGATTTGAAAAAGAATAAAACGACAAGGATCTATTGTAAATAATCTTACCCAATATTTCTGCAAGATGTTTTTTTCGACTGGAATACGTGACCTCCTGGGTGTCAGAATGAGTCCAATAAATATATACACAAATATAAGTTCTTTCTTTCATATATACATACATACTTACAGATCAAGCTAAAAGTACTTGTAAATATCACAATAATTTTTCAAATCATCTCATAACAACATAAATTATTCACATCCCACAAATTAAAACAAATTATACATATCACTTACAAATTATAATTTTTTTTTTTCAAGTAGCTTGAGCAAAGACTTTGACTTTGATTATAGAACCATCTTTAACATCATAAATATATAGATAAAGTATCATAAACTTTCATATCAATAGAATTATGCCTTAATAACATGTAATCACTTCCCCATACTTTTCACAATCTTGATTATTTCTTCAACTTTATCACTTCCTTTTTACTTCAACTATGTATACAACATGATTACAAAATAATTAAAATCTCAATCAATACATAAATGCGAATCAATGATTTATAACTATAACTAGTCATTCATTCCTAATTCAAATGGCAGTCCGTTGCATTACAACTTCTGCTATATGCGGGATTCGAAAAAGAGTCGAACAATAAAGATCTGTTGTATATAATCTTACCCTATATTTCTGCAAGATGCTATTTTTGGCTCGAATACGTGACCTCTTGGATGTCAAAACGAGTCCAAGATATATATACACAAAAATAACTTCTTTCTTTTAGTATGCAATCAATTTTAAAAAGATACAATCCACTATCAACAAACTTTAAATCTTCAATTTGTTTATGCACAAAATTAACATGATTGCGATATAAAAACTCTCAACCAACACCAAGGCATCAATGATTTATGACTAATAAATTCAGAATAAGTCCAATTAACATATATGCACAAACATAAATTCTTTCTTTTAGATATATATATATATATATTTACCGATCGAGCTAAAAACAATGAATTTAACCCAGTAAACCCACAAGTACTTGTAAATATTACAAATTTCAAATCATTCGATAAGAACATATACTATTCACATCCCACAAATTAAAACCACCTCTTCATATCACTTACAAATTATATAATTTTTTCCTTAAAGATTTTCATCAAAAACATTGACTTTAATGATAAAATCATCTTTAACATAGTATACATAAACTTCCATATCAACAAAATTATGCCTTAATAAAATCACTTCCCCATGCTTTTTTCACAACATGTACAAAATAAAAATCTCAATCAACACATAAATGTGAATCAAAGATTTATAACTAGTCATTCATTTTTAAATTCAAAGGGCAGTCTGATGCATTATAATTCCTGCTATATGCGGGGGTTCGAAAAAGAGTTGAATGACAAAGATCTGTTGTACATAATCTTATCCTAAATTTTTGCAAGAGGCTGTTTTCGATTCGAATACGTGACCTCCTGGATGTCAAAACAAATCCAAGATATATATACACAAAAATAACATCTTTCTTTTAGATATACATACGTATTTACAGGTCAAACTAAAAGTACTTGTAAATATCACAATAATTTCTCAAATCATCTCATAACAACATTAATTATTCACATCCCACAAATTAAAATAAATTATACATATCACTTACAAATTATAATTATTATTATTTTCAAGGAGCTTCAGCAAAGACTTTGACTTTGATAATAGAACCATCTTTAACATCATAGGTAGACAAATTCTCATCAACTTTCATATCAACAGAATTATGCCTTAATAACATATGATCACTTCCCCATGCTTTTTTCACAATCTTGATTAACTCTTCAACTTTATCACTTCCTTTAACTTCAACTAGAAATTCAGAAGTTGGAGATTCAACTTTTACTATTACTTTTTGTTCTGTTGCAATAGTAATCATCTTGGAAAATTTTTGGAGAGAATTTTGTTGACTTTTTGTTTGGATAACTTTTTGGTTGAATAGATGAATGAGGGTGTACCTGTATGACAAAGATATATAAACAAGATTAGTGTTTGTTTGGATGGTGGATTAAGCAATAAACAAGATTAATTAGTGCCTGTTTGGTTGGTGGATTAAGCAATCTAATCACCACGTAAAACTTTTTTATATATATATATATATATAGTGTTTTCTCCATTTCAAAATACTTGTTACGATTTTCTTTTATTAATTTCCGGAGATAAGCATCTGGTACACCTCAAACTATGGTTGAAGTTGCTACGATACACTCCAACTTCACAGGGATCTTATTAGGCCCTTGAACTCAATTTTAGTATATTTTGTCACCCTTTTGTGCTGACGTGACACCTTTATTACATAAAATAGGTCTCACGTAAAAGGTGTCACGTTAGCTAAAAAGGTTGATAAAAGGTGTTACGTCAACTAAAAGTATGACAAAAATACGTTAAAATTTAGTTCAGGAGTAATAGGACTCACGTGAAATTGGAGTGTGTCATAACAAATTTGGTTATAATTCACGGGGGTACTAGATGCTTTACTCTTAATTAATTAAAGACATGACTCTTGGGTAAATTGACTAATATGGGTTGCAGTGGGATAGTTGAGATTCTTCCGTACCTTTATCCTTAATTAACTAAAGGTTTCGGTTCAAATCCCGGGAAATAATAAAAATCTTGTTGGAAATATCACTCGAGAAATGAGCCATGTAAAGCATGAGAATCTAAATTTAACTGAATCTGAATCTAAATATAAATATCGAACATCGAATGAGGAATTTAAAAGGAAAAACAAAAGAGACTATTGGCTTAAATTGTATTAGTAGTTGGCCAACATATTTGAATTATTGGATACCTTATGGATAAGGAAGAAATGACAAATATTGAGAAGAAGAAAAAAAGTTAAATTATAAAATTTAACATTATGATTTTGGTCTCATTGACCCTAAAGGTTCGAAAACGATGTGTTCTAATGGATTCCTTTTATTAAAAATAAATAAATAAATAAATAAATAAATAATTTATTATTTGATTTTGATAAGAGGATGATTGAATAACAAATAGTTTAATCGAAATATAATGCGTGAAGCTTCCTCTTTACTTCAAAAAATTGAAAACCTACTTCAATTTTCTTAATTAAAAAAAATATGAGTTAGTGATCGATAAATTTTGTAGCTAAATATAAAAATTATCGTTAATTTTATCTATCGATGGATTAGAAACAAATTATGAAAAAATTCTATTAGCTACGAACAATTTGATGACAAAAAAATACAAAGTTTGTAGTTAATTTTGATTTTCTTTTTAGCGAATTATAAATTAATTTTAACTGAGTCAAATACTCAACCTATTAGAAGTTAAAAAAGAAATTTTTTCTTGAAATAATAACAGTCTTTTTTAATATACTTATATTTATTTAATTATTTTAAACACATCCTCTCAAAACCTAATTTTTTCATAAATTAAATTATTGAGATATTTTATCTCAAAGATTAAGCTATTAAAAGAGAACATCTTACTGATTTTATTTTTTTATTTTTTTTTAAAAAGAAACAAAATCTGGATTGAGATTGTGTATATCAAGACAGTATTTTCATTATCCATTATTTTCTATTTTTATCATTTATTTATTTGGCCAAAACAGCATATTCCTTTTGAAGCACGTAAATCTACAGGTTTAAATTAATCAATTTAATTTAAATAATGTCAAGTTGGTCTCTATTTTCCAAGCAGAGACCAAAAAAATTCAAATTTTCTCTTCACTATGTAATCAAACATTGACTAACTAAATTATTTTAGGCGTTTGGCCATAAATATTATTTACAATATTTTGAAATATATTTTCTCTTTATTTCAAAATACTTGTTTGGCCATGAAAATCAAAAACATATTCTGCAATACATTTTCACAATTTTTTTATTTTTTTTTTGAAAAACACCTCTTGAGGTGTAAGAGGTGTTTTCACGTTTTTCGATTCAATTTTTCCTATCAATTAATAAAAAAGTACATCGAAAGTCTAAAATATTTTTAAAAATACTATGGCCAAACACAACTCTAACTCTAGTTTCAACTTCAAAAATACCAAATAAAGTGAATACATTTTTTATTTTCATATTCTAAAGTTAAACTCTATAGATGGATTACCGTATAAACCAACAACGAAATCAACAATAATAATATATTCAACGTAATCTTATAAATGAGATCTAGGAAGAGTGATGCGTACGCGCAACTTTATTCTTATTTCTGTGAAGGTGGAAAGACTGTTTTTAATAGACCGTCAGCTCAAGTAAAACATATCAAAATAAATACAGAAAGGAAAGACAACAATGAAAAAATCATGCATGCTAAACACAAAAACGAAAAGAATAGTGACAAAAACAAATCATACAATAATCAAAGTAAAGTAAATAACATGTAATAAAATAAATTTTCACCTTATTGAAGAGTATTTATACTTGTAGAAGAGAGGCAATTGAGTTCATTGATTTATTATCATCTTCTTCTTCATGCTCATGCCAAAAGCAATTAAACTCACTATATATTTTTCATTTTCAAAGTGTCTTTAATTAGTCCCACTCTATATAGTTCACTTATTTGCAATAATTGGCCTCAATAATTGTTTTCTTGACTCATCACCTAATAAGTTGATTACTTGCTTATGGCCCGGGGGTAACAATGACATATAAGTTTTGTTATGAAGCAATTATTGGGTAGGAATTATTTATAAGAGGGTTAATATGTGTTGTTAATAGTGTTGTTACACAACTGTCCGGCTAAAAGAGTAACTCGCTCTGTAGTATTGTCACACAAGATAAGTATGTCGCCCGTCTGTTGATCAGACAAAGTAGTATTATTTTATCAGACAAAGTAGTATTATTTTGTTATAAAATAAAGACAAAATATCAATATCAAACTTAAAGAAATGAGAGAACTAGAAAAGTTTAGTAGTGCGTTTGTTACTACTCGGATGATAATAATAAAATGTACAAAGAGTGGTTATTTATAGACCACCAAATTTAGTTCCCAAGGTTGTCAAACTTGACTTCAAATTAGTAAGTTGGCAAGTTGGCAATTTGGCCAACTTATTAAGTATTCAAATCCAAATTGAACAAGTAATTTATGGTCTTCAAATTCAACTTAACTACTAACTATTATCTCTAATAAATGACATTTCACACATATACATGTCAATATAACACTTCCCCTTGAATGTCCATTAATAGATAATGTGTCTCGTTAAAACCTTACTAGGAAAATTTAATGGAAAAAAAGCCTAGTGAAGGAAAAAGAGTATACACATCTTGTAATACGCTTTTAGTGTTGCCTCATTAAAAACCTTACCAAGAAAATCCAATTGGAAAAAAACCTTGGTTGAGAAAAAAAGAGTACAACGCATATTTTACTCCCCCTGATGGGAACTTCAGTTTAATGACTTGAATCTTTGCATCCCGATCTTATGTATCATCTTCTTGAAAGTTGTAGTTGAAAGAGACTTGGTGAATAAATCAGTCATACTGCCACTCAAATGAATTTGTTGTACGTTAATATAACCATTCTTTTTGTAGCTCATGTATATAGAAAAATTTGATGAAGTGTGCTTCATTCTATCTTCTTTTAATGAATCCTCCTTTAAGATGTGTTATGCATGCTGCATTATCTTTATATAAAATTTTGGGTACATTGTCATATTTCAAACAACATTTTTCACGAATGAGATATATCATAGACCTCAACCATACACATTCTCGGCTTGTTTCATGAATAACTATTATCTCAGCATGATTTGATGAAGTGCTAGATAGACTACTTTGTATATCTCCAAGATATGACAGTATCTCCACATGTCAACATATTGCATGTTTGAGATCGAAATTTATGTGACTTAAATAAATACCCAGCATCAATATAATCAATAAGATCGGGACTGCAATCTTTAGAATAAAATAAGATCATGTGTTTGATTCCACTTCGATGTCTCCTAGTAGGTGTAGAATTATACCTTGCTAACAAATTAATCGAAAAGGACTATATCAGATTTTGTAGTATTTGCAGGATACATTAGTACATCAATTGCACTAAGATATGATACTTCATAACCAATTCATTTCGGCATATTTCTCATGTCAGCAATAATTTATTGCTTTTGAAAACTCTCCGAGAGTTTCAATAATTTTCAAGTTATAGATTTATGCAATATAAGGATTATAGATAAGTTTGATAGAAACTTTTATATACTTCAAACATTTTGAATCCTTAACAAGTTTTCATGTAAATTTTGTCAAGTGACAATATTCAGCATTTCATTTGTGATATCTTCAAGTGTCTGGATTGCAAATCAAATAAGTGTTATGCTTATTAAGATGCATTCTTTTATGTCTTTTCAATGTATGTTCATCAATGGAAAAATATTTCATTTGACAAACACTCTGAGTATACATGCAGTAGTACGCATTGTTAGCTGCCTCATTAAAAACCTTGCCAGGAAAATCCTGTGGGACAAAATCTCGACTAAGAAAAAAAGAGTGCAGCGCGCGTATTATACTCGCATCATTTAAAATACCACTTTATTCTTATAAATAATGCTCCGCAATTCATAAGTGCACCAACTGCACTCAAATATGATACTTACTTAATCATTTATCATGAGATCAAAATTGATCTGTTTTCAGGTAAAGAGATCTTTATAATCATGGGGTTTTCAATATAATCGCTTTATAACATTTTAAATCCTTCAAGGATTTTCATATAAATTTGTCATCTAGCTAGACATGACATTAATTCATTATACATGTTCAAACTTTTCGACACTGTCAGGCTGAAACAAACCTCATTTCATCCACCACAGCAGAACAATTCTCCTACAATAATACCAGGAACTTTGTGAAATCTTTATGCCCCAAGGCACAAGTCATACTTTATATCTTACGAATTTTACTTTTGCATAGTAAATCATTTGTACCCCACTGGCATTATACCTCGGGTCTTTGGATTATGAGTCCAAATATTCACTTTTCAAGTGAAACAAACTACTTGAATTATATGATTTTATTTGGCAAATAATTTATCTGTCCACACTCTTTGATAGATTTGTATCCAAGATCCTCGATACTATTTCTAATGTTGAGAGCTATATTATATCAAAAGATATCATCGACGATTGTTTGATATCGATTCCAATAAGACATAACTTAATGAACATCTCTTCATATTTATTACTTATTCAGGTACCTGAATCTTTGCCGAGGTTTTATGACGTGTTATGTCGGTGCTTTTTCAAAGCACTTTCCTCATTATCATGACCATCTTGATCATTTGCTCCTTTCTTTCTTCAAGGAATTTTACCTTTGGAACCGATTGATCTATCACACTTCAGGCGTGCCATAGACTCTATCCTTTTATGAATTTTTCATTGGAGGATTTACAGTTGAACTATCATATAGAGTCAACAAACACATCTGACAATTAGTTTGCAACATTTTGCAAATAAATTATCACTTGAACTTCAAGTTCACAAATATATATAATTTTTTATGAGGATCTAGATAATTCATTTCATGTATAATTTTCAACTGTTAATCAACTCTCCCCCTAATGTTAGGAAATCTAACATTTATCCCCAACCTTATCTTGGAATTCATATTTGTGCATTGTGATGAAGTAATTGCATCATATGTCGCACACTGAAATTTTTAGATGAAAATTATTTGGTTCTTGTCCTTGAACCAATCGCGCCTTGTTGGCTTGATGAATATAAAGCTGCTATATTTTAAATGACACATCTCATACTAATTTTTTTGGGGGGAGATTTGTTCTAATAATCAATTGTTTAACTAGAATTAGAGGCATACAATTTCTATTAAACCAACCAACATTATCAACATAATTTGTAGTTTGGAACTGTGCTCTTAATTTAATAATTTGAGCAAATAACTGTGCAAAAATCAAATTGTACATTGATAGAAAAGCACATGTGACCATATCACAGACACATTTATTAAATTATATAATAATAATCGATCTACAAGGCAGGTGAATGGGTCCATATTCACCTTTTATATATTTCAAAAAAATTTAGGGCATACATCCCAATCTTAGTTGGTACAATGATCAATTTGTGAGAAAAACCAGCACAAGAGAATACATGAAGAATTTTTTATTTCTTCAATATATAACCACATGAATTCTCAATTATTTTTGCATCACATTTGAACCGAAATGGTCAACCGTCAAGCCAACTGATATTTTTTCAGTAAAATTTTAATGTACTATTGCATGTGATTTCGTCATCATGCTCATAAATAAGAGAAAAAATGCGGATAACCTTTACATAAATATTTATAATCCGCATCGATTGTAGTAATATGAACATATAACATCTTTCAATTATTTATTGTCTCAATATAATTTATGTTTGGTAATGTCTTTGAAACTTAATAAGTCTCTTTTGAGACTTACTAAAATCTCAATATTATGAACAATTTCATCCCTCCAGATAGTAACACATAAGCTCTTTTGAAGCTCTCCATTAATTTTATGTGTTACACATATTTCACACACCATTCATATGGTGAACATCTCCTTCAAGGAGAAAATCATATAATTACGGTAATAATCTTAAAATACTATCCCTGATAAACGTATTAAAATATTTATGGTATACTATACAGGGGCGGATCCACTATGGTTCAAGTGGGTTCATATGAATCCACTTTGTCAAAAAATTATATTGTATATATGTGTATATATAATCAGTCCTTATAAGTATAACAATATATATTTAAATTTGAACCCACTTTAAACAAGTTAAGGCGCTGGTCCAATGGAAGCGGGTTCAAATTCGGAAGTCCACGTCGCTTTTAAGCAGTCCTTTTTATAATACTTTTGAGTAGCAACCTACAGGCTACAACAACCACGTTTTTGGATTAAAAAAAAGGTTTATTTTTCAACTTTTTTTCCTAAAAACATGCTAATTTTCCTAAAACATCCTTAATTTTTCATTTGTTGCGCATTTATTTTTTATATATTGAACCCACTTGGTGAAAAGTTTGGGTCCGCCACTGATACCATAAGTACGCAATCAATGATCGTTTATGTCAAAATAAAATTTTCTTTATTTTTCTCAAACCTTCCGTCGAGGTGAGATGTAATATTTATCCAACCATGCATGAACATGTCCTTATTCATAATTTATATCGATCACATCTTGACAGATTTGTTTCAAGAATGGTCAAGCATCAATGATGCTTATCACAAGTTTCCTTCTCTTCAAGGAATAAATTATAATCATATACACATGCTTCATAAATTTTCATTGCAAGCTCTTATTCTCACGCCATGAAATTTATTATATTTACATGAAAGACCTCAACATCACTTTGAAAGGTCAAGTGCATCATCACTTTATCTCCTTTGTTTTGATGGAGGATTTATAAAACATCTATCAAATTAGGTCGCACGACAATCTCATGTTCAATGACCTTTTCATACCATGCCCATTAGTAGCAAAAATTACCTTCATCTTTTGAAGGATCATTTGAGAACTCATAATGTTATTCGAAGAATATAACCTTCTAATTCTTTAATACATATGTTATGTAATACTCAATGTGCACATCTTCGAGATGGCACAATCGTTCATGCCAACTTATGAACTTATTTGTACTAGTAAACTCCAAGTTTACCATGACTTATGAATTTTACTTAGTAAATTTCATATTTACTAGAACATGAATAATTTTTCAAGTTTGCTATTTTGGAGTACATTTCATAATATTTCTTTTCAATTATTTTACCTCTTATGGAGGTGTTACTCCTATTACATTCACCCCAGGGAATGGATTTGTAGTTTTAATAATCAAAATTTTCATTCCCAAGAATGAAATATAATGATGTCTTAAGTCTATCAAATTATGATAGCTTAGAATTTCTTTCAAGATATTACTCCTTCATGAGCAAATCGAGGCGTACATATAATGTAACAAAATATTTTGTCCTTGTTACGCCTATATTCATATTCATAAATCCAATCACATGTCTTCTTTTAGACATACTGTGTACTGCATGCTACCACATTCACTTCAAGGAATGAAGCATATTCTATGGGACATATTTCATGACTTTTCAACAAAATTTTGCCTTAGTCATTATTATATTATCAATATGTTGTATTGAGATTAAAACTCAGCGTCTTATCCATATAAAGACGTCTTAGGCCAAAAATCAATGGTACTTGAACCCAACATCTTATCATCATGATGCATCGGGACTCTTAACCCAATGTCTTATCCTCTTAATGGCATGAGATTTAAATCTATCATCACACCCTAGGTCAATAACATATTAGGCCAAAGTATAATAAACTCAAACTTGAGTCCATAACAATATCACTACTTTGTGATTATCAATACTCTTTTCAAACTTAATTTAAAAAAAAATATGAGTTAATAATATACGTATCTTATTATAAAAAGGTGAAATCCAAATCATGATGATCGCATAGTTCTTGTGGTCTTGTCTTCCCCACCTTTCGAACCAATTTTTTTTTCTTGGCCATCAAATTTTAAGACGGGAGAGTCTCGTGCTGATAACATGTTATAAAATAAAGATAAAATATCAATATCAAACTTTAAGAAATGAGATAACAAGAGAATTTTAGTAGTGCATTTGTTACTATTTGGATGATAATAATAAAATGTACAAAGGGTGGATATTTATAGACCACCAAATTTAGTTCCTAAGGTTGCCAAACTTGACTTCAAATTAGCAAGTTCGCAATTTGGCCAACTAATCAAGTATTCAAATCTAGTTTGAACAAGTAATTTATGATCTTCAAATCCAACTTGACTATCAACTATTATATCTAATAAATAACATTTCACACATATACATGTCATATGACATCCATACTGTATAACAGTCTGCTATTATATGTTGTCTTTGTTGTTATCTATTATCTCTTATACTTCAATTACGTCTTTTTCTAGCTTGTTTATCTTGAGTAGGGGTTTTATCCAAACACTATTTATTCCTCACTTCTGGGGTGGAGGTAGGATCTTGTGATATCATCTATTGTTATAATATTCTTTGCTACTATCTGTTGTTTTTGTTATTATCTATTGTTTCTTACACTTTCATTATGTCTTTCTAGCTTTTTCTTATCTTGAGTCAGGGTTCTATCAAAACAACATCTCTTACTCACTTCTGAGGTAGAGGTAAGATCTTGTGTTATTATATATTGTCTCTATGTTGTTTTGTTATTGTCGTTTCCACGACTTGAAATCATGACCTCGTGATCACACGATGACGACTTTATGGATACTCCAAGGTTCTCCTTTTTATCACAGTGTATGTTAAATGTTATTCTGTATATAATCATAGTGTATATTGAATCGAAAAGATTGTATGAATCTATTATTGATTTATATATTATCATAATATATATTGAATAACTTTGAATTTGTGCATATACATTTTGTAGAATGTATATTCTTTGAATTTGTGCATATACATTTTGTAGAATGTATATTAAATCTGTACATATATACATTTTACAGAATGTATATTGAATATACAAATATACAAGTTCCTGAAAATGTAAGAAAAGGAAGATATTTAAGGCATAATTAAGAAAAGGAAGATATTTAAGGCATAATTATGTTTTGTAATTATGCAAAGTTTAACTATGGCCTTATAATTATGAACTAAATTTTATCTATTTGTGATGTTTTGCTGTAGTCTAAAAGATATTCTTGTTACCTAATTTGGGCTTGGGCCTTAAAAGCCTTTTCTGTTTTTGTGTCCAATTTTTGCAGCCCAATATATGTTTGTAAGATGTGGACTTTGCTATTGGACATGAATTTACAGCTTTAACCCAAATTCACATGAAAATAGCAGCACTATAGCTGAGCCCATCCAATGTTATGGTATCGGGTTTATCTGAATTCAGTATTTTCGATACGATAAGAAGGGGAATTTTGAAGTATTTGTAAAGTTGTTGTCATGTAATCACGAGGTCATGAGTTCATGTTGTGAAAACAATAGCTTCAAAAATGCAAGGTAAGAATAGACTACACGCATTAGACCTTTGTGATTCGGCTCTTCCCAGAATCCATATATAACAAGAGCTTTAGTGCATCGAGTTGTCCCTCTTTTTTCTAGTACTTTAACTACAAAATATGTCAAAGTCGTAAAAAATGGTTATTTATGAACTTTGCCTTTTTTGTTGGTTTGTTTGTTTTCTCCATCTCTTTTTATATATAATCAAATTTCTCTATAATAACAAGTGTTGTTATACATGTATACTGGCATTTGACATTCACGTCTAGTTTAATTGTTATAAACAAAAGTATGCAAAAAATAGAAAGAGTATGAATACAAAAAAGGCAACTATTAATAGTATTTTATTTGTGAAGTTATGAAATAACTGTTGTCCACAATTTAAATACAGTTTTTTCATTAAATTAGATATTGATGCTTGAAATTTACTGTATGCATGACATTAATGATTAGAAAAAAAATATTTTTTTAATGATGATTACCATAAATATTTTGGTATTTTATTTGGTATATATAATATACTTCTTATAAAATATTATTAAATAATATTTGAGTATGTTATTATAGATACGTAATTTAACAAAGAACGTACCGCTATAATAAACATTATTGTTGTAATAGGTAGAATGTCATTATAGAGAAGTAAAATATAACATGAAAATTAATTTCGAAAAAAATCAGATCATTATAGAGAAATACTATAACGAGGTGACGCTATAAAGGGCTCTCACTGTATATGTTAATTAGGATTTGTGCAATGTAGCAAAAAGTGGACACATGAGAGTGGGAGCAAAGTCGAATAGGATCGAGGCGTTCATTCAAACATTTTTAAACGAAAGATTATATTTTTTTTATATATGAATAAAAATAGATACTAAATTTCTTTTAATTTCTTCATATTTATAACAAAAATTCTAACTCCGATACTGATCGGAGACTTTGGTGGACAATGAAACCCACGCCCACAGTAGACAAGCAGTGTTCTTGAAAGTTGTTTTGTGTTGACAGAATCTTTCCAAATCTCATCCTTAAAACTTTTTTGCCTAGTAATATAGTAAAATTATTTTTTTATTTCGTATTTTAAGTTATGTATCAAATTAAAAATGAATAAATATTTATGAACAGAGAGTATTAAATAGGAAAACTCAAATCGAAATCTTTGGTACTTGAAGATATAGGAATCAGGGGCAGAGTCAGGTGGAAGCAAAGGGTCAAACTCTTTTCGGAATTAAATTTATCTCATATTTAATTTAGTATAAGATATTAACTAATCATGAGATTATTTTATCCTACTATTTGTTTTAAATTTATGGAAATTATTATCTTGCATGAAAGGTGGGATATCCCAATATACCAAACGATCCACTAATATCACATTGCAATGCACGCAAGGATATGACATAGTGTTAATGAAGTGGTACAACCCTACGATCTCAGATTTGAAACTTAGTATGAACAAATAATTAGGTAATTTCTTCTCCCTAGACTAGAATAACCTCTTAAAATCACTGATGAAAAGTAGCAGATATTAGATATCTCGTATAATTAATTAAAATATAAACGAATCTAAATATCACGATTATCAAAAAGAAAAAAATCAAGTGCAATGTGAAATTAGAAAGAGCTTTGATTTGGTCAACAAAAAAGGAAAGGTACTTAACATGGTCTGACTGATCGTACACGTGAACATGGCTTTTATGTTACTGTTGGCAGTGACGGAGCCATGATATTTATTGAGAAGTTTATAAATGAACATACGAATTAATCGAAGGGAGTTTAACATCAAACATATACATAAAAATAATTTTAATCATGCATATATAGCATAATTTTTCGTCGAAGAGAATTTGGATGAACCCCCTCGATAAAGGGTAGCTCCGCCCTTGACTGTTGAGACTTACTATAATTCCCCCCTACTTCAAGAATTTTGTTTTTTCGAAAATAACTGATAAAGTTGTAATCATGTAATTAGGAGGCTATAGATTTAACTCGTAAAAACAATATCTTACGTATAAAAATACTTGATAAGATTGCATACAATAGAATATATGGATTGTGGTCCGATTCTTCTTTGAATCTCGCATATCGCAAGAGCTTTTTAGTGCATTGAATTGTCCTTTTTTTTTTGCCTCTCGTACATAAATATTTTTTTAAGGGTCATTTAAATAGGTTTATTAAGTTACTCCTTACTTAAAGACGTTCAAAATTTACTTAGGTCATCAACGACCAAGGGCGAAGCCAAGTCAAAAATTACATTGTAGATATAAGGTTAAATTTATTTTATTGTACATATAGTAGAAATTGAATCGACCTCTTTAACTTCTTCGTATGTTTACTTCTTTATATTTTGATCTTGACAGTAAAAATCTTAGATCAACAAAACAGTTGAAAAAGATTATGTTACAAAGTTTATTAATTAAGATTTTCTCTTGTAGTTTCAATATAGTTTTAAATAAATAGAGATAAGTACTTGTGTAACTATTTTAAAATTTTATTAAATTGTGAACTTTATTGTTCTTTCTTATTTATAATATAATATTAGTTTCTAAAACATATTAATGTTCTTTGAGGTTCACTTCCTTTTTGGAATTTTCGTTGTACTATTTTTTTTTTCAATTGCTTCTCATCATTTTGTTTCACCAACTACCACTTAAATAAATATTACCACACTTATTTCATTTTAAGTACAACTTTAATTTCACCTGTCTTTCACCTCCTTTTTTGGTTTAACCATGTAGATTCGAAATTTATTGATCTGACTAATATATATATATATTTATGTTGCGTAAAATTCATCAAGGGAGTATTGTTCAGAACTCACTTATCCGATTGAAATGTATTTTTGCAATGAGAATCTATTAAGGGAGAAACATTTTCTATCGAAAACATCTAATTAATTCTGCGGCTCGAAGTCAAAAGCTATATAAAGGTGAATGGATTCTATCTATCTCACGACATTCCTTAATTGGTTGGTCAATTGTCTTTCGTCGTTTGGTTGGAAACAAATTATCTCGGAAAAATTAATTTCAGGATTAACTATTTCGAAATTAGTTATCCCACCAGATATATGAGATAATTTATCCATCACTAAGACTAATTTCTTGACAAACTAATACCACCAATCAAATATGAAATAAAATAATCTTATATTTATCTCTAGACTATTATAACTTATACCTCACACGAAACGAGCCTATGTAATCTAAACATACTTTAAAAAGCAATAACTTTGGTGAAACATATACAGTAGTAGGGGCTCAGCTAGCTAATAGTGAGGGGTTCATCCGAACCTTCTTCAACAAAAAATTATATTACGTATACAAGTTTAAAATTATTTTTTACGTATATCTAACAGACGTTGAACCCCCTTTCGACTAGTTTTTTTATTCATATTTTTTTATTTAAAACTCCCTTAATTAAAATGTTGGTTCCGCCGATGTACAGTAGTTAACAGTTAAAAAGACTATGAAAAAAAAGTAGGTAGTAATGAACAAAAAAGCTTTGCAATTTGCAGCTTTGGCATCAATTTCCACAGCAATGGGCAATACCATAATTAAAACTCACTCCGTTTTGATTTATTTATTTGATTTTGATTTGATATAAAGTTAAAAAAATAAATAAAATATTTGAATCTTTTGTTCTTGAATGAAAGATACATAAAATGTACCGTAATTCTCTTTAATTGTGTAGTTGTAAACATGTCACACGAGCGTTTTCTGATTCAAAAATGCAGAATCTCGTCTGAATCATCATTTGTCAGGACTTTTTGGCATAAGTTTCTTGACTTGGACAGGACATTTAGTCTGTGTTGCTATTCCTGCATCCAGAAGGGAGTTCATTCGATGGAATAATTTCTTAGATGTATTACGGGATCGTCAAGGGTTAGGCTTGGTGGCTCACTTTTTCTAAGTAATGGGGAAGATGAATGAAACGTGCCACTGAAAGACTCTACTGAGATAAAGATGAGTTATCAAGAATATAGAAGAGGTAGAATGAACAGTTGATCAGATCTAGTATGAATTGTAAATGTGAAAAGTTTGAATTAAAAAATTACGAAAAGAGAAAGACACATTCTTTTAAAACAGATTAAAAATCGAAAGTAGGACAAATAAACTGAACAAACTTATATAAATTCAGTCAAAATGGGGTACTCCTAGTACTATTTACAAGTTTGTTTGTTTCTCAATCCAATATGGAACTACTCATTAACCCTATAGTTCTATTTACTACCTACCCCTATTTGGGCCTTGCTATATCAAAGGACCAAATAGCCATTCCATATAACTCATCATGTGGGAAAAGGTATAAATATATAGACTTCAAGAAAAGATACTTCCAAAATTATCAATAATAACAATAATTTTTATTTTATTTTATGTGATATATCTTTTTTTTAAATAAAAGATATATATGTGTGTGTTTTGATTTATTTTTTTGTCGATTGGCCTTTTTTCGATCCACTTTACTAGGTTGATAATCCTTTAAAATCGGTTGTATTCTGTTTGTTTTTTCGCTTATTTTAGTAGTGTCAGTTATTGGTAAATTCTGATTTTTGTCTAGTAATATATTTAAGAAAACACATTTAATCTTCACTTAATTAAAATGTGTGCTTTTGCTCCCTTTATAATGGAAATTTGTTATATTTGGACTATTTTTGTAGGTTCATTATCCTCACATATGAATGAAGAAACAATATAAGTTTAACATAGCACATGAATAATTGAATGATAAAACAATTAATATTACTGAGAATTTGTGAATATAGGGATAAAAAATGCATATTTTAGGTAATTGAAGGTGAAATTAGACATATATTATAAGGACCAAAAATAAAAAATTACCATTAATCAAGGGACCAAAAATATTACTAACCCTAGAAATAATTTAATTCTAAGTTTTCGATTTTACTATTAGTTACATTATTTTACGACACAAGTATTAAAAGTCAGTTCTTCTTTGTTAAACTTCGAATTCAGTAGCATACCGTCACATAAAATAGGACTAAGGCAATAATAGTAAAATCAAAAGCAACATTTTTATCCTACCATAATGCTAATATGGTAAAATTTGTACATATTATGGATCAACCAAATGTACTAGATGAAAAAAGTAAAAAGACTAAAACAAAGTAATTTTTTTTTTTCGGTTTTCCACCTGGTGTCTGTCTTATGTTCATATTGGAGTCCGATTAATCCGGATCGCGTTGTAGGGCCCATTATGGGGTAGCTCTCCTAAAAAAAGTTTCTCCATACCCAGAACTCGAATCCGAGATCTCTTATTAAGGATGGAGCAGTCCCATCACTGCACCACAACTCATCGGTTAAAACAACAAGGTAACTCAAACATGTAGAAGTATAAAATAAAGTAACCTTCAGCATTAACTATATTTATATATATATATATCCACTGCCACAAGCTGCAAAATTGCAGTTTGCAGAAGTAGTAGTACCCCTTACTATATATAAATAGTTTTCTTCTCTTTTGTTTCATATATTAATATGGAACCAATTAGAGAAAGTGAGGAAGAACACAACAACAACAATAATAATAATAATTCATTATATTGTTGTGGTGTTGTTGATGATAATAATAATAACTCATCAAAAAACTCATCATCAAAATCATTTGGAAAAAAGTGTAGCCATATAGCAAAGAAACAAAGGGCTAAGTTTTATATTGTAAGAAGATGCATTGCTATGCTTGTGTGTTGGCATGAGAGGAAAGAATGATGATAATATCATTGAAGATTGATCAAGATTTCAAGATTTGTAGCGAAGGTGTACTTAGAGATCATTTCTTTTTCTTGATTTCTCATTCGATGTCCAGTACCTGCATTGAAACCCGACTAATCCAGATTCGCACTGCATAGGCCCATTCGGGGGAAGCGCTTCCATACTCAAGGCTTAAACCTGAGACATCTGATTAAGGGAGGAGCAATCCTGTACGTTGCACCACATCCTTTGGTGGTGGTTACTTAGAGATCATTATTTGAGAGTATGTTGATATATTATTTATCCTCAATAAAAAGTTGGAATTTATAGCTCATTCTTTTTTATTTGTATTATGTCTTGCTTGATTATATTGATGAAGCTTTAGCTTCTTGGTCTTTACATTTCTTCAATCTTGGATTCTTGATTTGGTTTCTTTCTTTCCTTTTTGGGGGTGGATTTGGCATGTGTTCATTACTATTATTGCTTCATGGTAAGGTCATCTTCATATGATCTATAGATCAAAAATTCAAGTCGTAGAAACAGTCATTGATGTTTGTGTCATTGTAGGTTGACTACTCCACGCTTCCTCGTGGTATATGGCTTTTCCTCAAACTATACATGAATGCGTGATGTTACGTATATTAAATATGAATACGGAATGTTTCATGCACTAAACTGTTCTTTCTCATCATTATTGCTAAAACCCCCTTCTTCTCTCTTTTTTTTTTTTCTTGGGGGGGGGGGGGGGAGAGGGGTATTAAATATTCAATTAACATGTGGTTTTGATCATACCTTGAAGATATGTAAATGGATTTTAATGACACTTGTGAGTATTAGTTTTGATGATGTTTCACTATATTTAATAGGGTACTTAACCAATGTTTTAATTAATAAGAGGATTATATAAAACAAAATGTTAGCTTGTGTAAAACAATTATGTATATGAGGATTTTAAAGCTTTAAAATGTTGTTTCCCAAACACCAACTAAAAATGTTTTTGCAATTCAAACATTCTAATCAATCTTGAATCATTGTTAACATAAAACTAGACAAGGCCCAAAGAATCATTCAAACTATTTTCTTTGGATATTCTGTCCCACAACATTTTGCTTCTTTCTCCATCTTTAATTTTCTATAAAAGCAAATCAATAATGTTTCATGTCTTTTCAATTACTATTAATATAATTATTATTATTATTATTATTTATGAGGACCAATATATATTTTTTGAAAAAAAGAGGGAGGTTATTTCAGCAATAATAATATACTCGGTATATTCGTATGTGAAGTTATCCAAGAAAAAATATGTGCAACTTTGATCCTTATATTATATTCCCCTTTTAGGGAATATATAAAAGTTTATGTTTATGTCACAATATTCTCTAATACATAAAATACATGAGTATGATGTGGAAATAATTGGCATTATTTGGTAGTCTAAATCAATTGGAAAGTGTACTCCTTCACATTTACCCTACCAAACTTCTTTTCTATTGATGGCTTAATTCATGTCTATTTCGATTAATTTCATCATATATTTATTATTTTTTATAATTATATGTATTAAGTAATTCTACTCATTAAGTATTCTGACCAAAAAATCAGAAAATATTACCTAGTATTTTTTGTTTTGAACATAAGACGACAAAACCTCATAATTTTCCCTCACTTCATTTATCATGTGACGAGATTATTATAAGCCCTTAAAAATAATGAAATAAGCCATGGTTGTGCGTGTGTACACCTTTTGAACATTTTTTTTAATCCTCAAAGTGGAGGGTAAAACTATCAAAGGGAATAATATTATAATAAACATTTATTAAGTCGTCCATTCATAAAATTGTTTTTTTTTTGTTTTCCAAGGTAACCCCACAGCCATCAGTCGTGAGATTAATCTTCCGTTCTTCGATCAGAATTAGCCCGTTAGATCATTAGTCTGTCTTTTTTTTAAAATCCAATCTAATAATATACGTTCTGCATTTTCTAGAGAATATTTAGATTGTGAACAAACGAAAATTCATTCGATTTTCGTGAGAACTTCTAACTATTGATAATAGTAATTATGTTTTTTTTTTTTTTTTTAATTCACCACCTCTAAGGTATATTTCAGCATTTTTATATATAGTTTAAGGTGATTCCTAGTACTTATTATTCTCCACTAAGGTGTATTATTTTTTTAACAAACCATTATTCCAATGTAATGTTTCCTCGATCTCTGCAGGTATATTATTTTTTTTTCCAAATATATTTCAAAAAATTATTTAAATAAGAAGTTATACTGAATCATGGAAGTGCTACATGAAAATATTTTAGATTTTCTTTTTTTCTTTGGGAAGGTGGGGGTGGGGGGTGGGGTGGGGGTGGGGGTATGGCATGAATATGAGAATAGAAGATGTGAAAAGCTAGAGGTGAGGGAGTAAGCCGACATCAAGAATCCTTAGAGGAATGTGCCTATGAAGGGTAGAAAAGATAACAATAACATATCCAGTATAATTTCGTATATAAGGTTCGAGGAGGATTGATATATGTAGCCTACGTAATGTAGGGGTGTGCATGAATTATTTCAGTTTTAAGTATTATCAGTTATTGAATTTTGATTTTCAAATATGCAGAATCAATAAGATATTTTTTTTATTGATTTTTGATTTATCTGTTTTTACTCTTTAATGATTCGGTTTTTGATTTAACTGTAAGAAAATACTTATAAAATAAAAATAGTAGCAACTAACATGACAAAAAAACTGAAACTTAATTGCAACCAATATCCTATATGATGTGTTCTAATTTAGAAGAATCGTCAAGCTTGAATAGATTTTCAAGAAATTAAATGGCTTCATAGCAATTTAAGAAAAATCGATAATCCAATAGGAATATTTAGTGTATTCTCATTGAATTATCGGTTTGTCCAATAACCCAATAAGAAAAATTCAAACCGAACCAATAACCCAATAAATTTTTAAGTAAAAAAAAATTAATATTCGTTAACCTAATAGTCTAATAACAATAAATTAATAATATTTATATCGATTCGATTTTTGCACACTCTATGTATACGCATGCAAAATTTACCTTCTTAATAAAAAGATTATTTCCGACAGATCTTAGTTAAGAAAACATAGCAAATTGGGCATGAAATCGTCTGTAGGGACTGGGGTTTGGGGAGGGGCCATGGTGAGTACGAAGACTTCACCTTTACGAGAGTAAAGAGGTTGATCTTGAAAGACCTTCGGATCAGAAGAACATAACAAAATGAAAATTAAAGAGTTCATATTAAAAATAATAGAAATAAACTCAATAATAATTGTTGTATGCTCAAACAAAAGTCTACATTGATAAACTGAGAAGAATTGAAAGTTACATGTAAAATGTAAGGTCTCTTAACGGTCTGGGACCTTTTGAAAAACAATCATACAAATTTAATTTAAAACGAACAATATCACACTAGGCACGAAGGCTGAGTAAGCCCAACAATAATATCAAGTAATATCATAACCAAAGCCAAAAAAGTAACAAATAAACTCGTAAAATTAAATTCTGACTCCATCACTAAATAATAGCAGTATTTTATATAATTGGGTAGCGTGGGTGGGTGGGTGGGAGGGGCAGTGGTGAGCAGTAAAGAAAAGACAGAGCACAACAAAGTCTCGCCCACCCGTGCGGCCCCCCGCCCCCTCCCCCTCCCTTTTATGTCCATTTTGGGTCCTAAAATCTCTTATTTATTTTAGTTTACTTTCATATTTAGTCAAAATTCATCGAATAAATTGAAACGAAAAAAATAATATTAAAGTCTTGCGTTATTCATATAAATTGAATCGGAATGACATCATTGAAGTCTAACAATGTTCATTTTAAAGACGGAAAGACTTTATTATATGATCTTAGACAATCATTCCTTCGTGAACTAGTTTTTGAAGCTGAATTAGGTCTAAAGATTTATTTATTTATCATGGTATTAGAGTCAGAAGCATCCCTATTTATTATTTTGATATTGGATACCTTGTCTTATATTATCCAGACTTCAGATGTTCAGTCCTGAACAGGTAAGAGAAAACTAGGGGTGATTGTTGGAGTCACACTGAACAGGTAAGAGGAAACTAGGGGTGATTGTTGGAGTCACATAATGTTGTTCATTTTAAAGATGGGAAGACTTTCTTATATGATCCTCGACAATCATTCCTCGGTGAGCTAGTATTAGAGTCAGATGTATCCCTATTCATTGTTTCGATATTGGACACCTTCTCATATATTGTCCAAACTTCAGATGTCCAGTTCTCATGAATAGACAAGGAGAAATAGGGGTGATTGTTGGAGTCATGCACACATCGTTCATTTAGGTATGAGAAAGCGTTCTTATACAGTTTTAGATAATCCTCCCATCACGAGTTAATTTTTACTAAGATCTATTTCTTTATCACTTCTTTATACATGGTTCAATTAGGGTTGAATAACTATCAAATATTCTAGTTGCATTAGATGAACATCACCACGTTAGAAATTCCATATTACCACAAACACATTTTCTAGTGATGTTTGGCAATAAATGGAGCAACAACGACATATTCAGTATTAATGTCTTATAAATGGTGTATAAAAAAAATAAAATATATACAGATCTTACCTCTACTTTGTGAGATAGAGCAACAATTTTCGATAGATCATTGACTTGAAAAAATATTTTCTAAGTAAAGTTGTAATAACAATATAACAACAAAATAGTAAAACACAAAGCAAACAAAACAATAATAATAATACACATCGAAATATAAAAAATTACATACGTGACTACTAAATAATACTAAAAAGGATAAGACACTTGAAGAGGCTAGCCCTCATCTCTCCTACATAAAATGGAATAACACTCAACTATCTACTCATCTTTTTCTACCCTAATTATTTTCAACCTCCAAAATTCTAATAAAAAATAGTTTATTTTTAATATATCATATACAGTATGAGTTAAAATTAATCAAAACTCTAATAAAAATATTAAAAACCCAAGACAACCAAAAAAAAAAAAAAAGCTATTATACATATCTCACTGCATCACCCACAACTATATTGGTAGTAGTCGTTGGAAGGTCAAAGTCCAAGGTAGGATTGGTAAAATGTAGAATATATCATATGGTAAAATTAATACTCCATATACTTTTGCACGTGAAAATCTCTGACAAACTTTGAAATTCACTTTGGTTGATTTGCTATATGCTTTTTATTTAATTAATGACTTCTACGTGGAAATGCACGTATGCACGCACAAAGTAAGAAAAAGTACTTGTACCTTTTTAACCTGGTCAGTTGAAATTTAATACCCCACTGCAGAATTTATTTTATCTATATCGAATTACTCATATAGTTTGGGTGTGTTTGGTACGATGAAAAATAAGTTGATTTTCTACTTATTTTTTTATGTTTGGTTGGTGAGTAGAAAATATTTTTTGAAAATATTTTATGGTGATTGGTTGGTGAGTAGAGACTATTTTTTAGAAAAATAATTTATAGTGTTTGATTGGTGAGTAAAAAAAATATTTTTTTTTTAGAAAATACTACTAACCTTTAACTAGTATATCAGTGCCTCTAACAACTGAACAATTTATAAGAACTAATTTAAGCATAACAAATAATATCAATATCGAATATTAAAATATTACAATCACTAAATTTAAGCAACTATTAATTAGAAAATATAGAAGACACTTTTCAATATTTTGTCAGGACAATCTCAAGATACTACAATCAATAAAAATATAACGGAACGAAAAGCTTATTCAATTACATCGATGACAAAATGAAATATGCAATTAGCAAAAGTAACATAGGTAAGTTTTCCTCTATGCATATGAAAATAACAATAGATTCAACGAACATTGGAAATGGGAAAAATTTGGGCTTTACTATTTTTTATTTCAAGCAGTGAAAAATTGAAGCAAAGCATAGTAAAAAAATATTTTTGAATGTGAATATGAGTGTTGTTGGGGTGGGGTGGGGTCATAAGTTACATTTGTCATTTTCCCTCAAATTGAGGAAAATGAGTTGTTGTGGAAAATGTTTTTCAAACATTTCATTGCAACCAAACAAGGGAAAATAAGAAAATATTTTCCATCATACCAAACACACCCTTAATTTAAAAAGAATTTTATTGAGCATAGCGAAATCAAGAAAAATAATAAAATTAGTAAATTTTTAACGGTATCATAGTTTTGCATCGCACATTCGAGCTTCGTTAGACTTAGTTGAAGTATAAGGTGATATAATAAAGAAAATAGAAGAGATCAAGTCTATTTTTAGTCTAATTTGTATTTACGGTTGATCGACATCGTATCGACTCCTCAATTACTATTTTTTATTTTGAAATTAATTAACGACTAAATAATTCCATAAGAAGGAAAATAAAGGGGAAAAGGATAAATATTGAATAAAATCGAGCGTGAAATTAGGTTACATACACTTAAGTTCGTTTGGTACGTAGGATAAAAATAATAATTTTTATAAAATTTGGGGTTATCGTTATCACATATTTCGTTTAAAACTATTAGCTAATTTTGAAATTATTTTATCTTATTTTTGGTACTAATATGATGAGATCACTAATATCCCGTATAAAAGACGAGATAAAATAATCTCATAAATATTTTTATTTATCCCATCCCACGTACCAAACAACCCCTTATTTTGAGATATAATTTAATCTCTTATATATAGGTCACTACTGTTTATTCTAAGTTACTAATCAATGTTGTAAGATAAAGGTTACTTGCAATTACCTACATTATTAGTCGTGTAAATATTTTTAATATCGTCAGTACATAAAATTTGCACTCTTTAATTACAACAACAAACATATATACTCAGTATAATCCCACAAAGTAAGGTATCGAAAGGGTAGAAAGTATGGAGACAGTATCACTATATCTTAGAAGTAGCGTATGAAAAAGGTAAAAAGTATGTAGACCGTATCACTATATCTTAAAAGTAGGGTACCTAAAGGGTAGAAATTATGCAGACTGTATCACTATATCTTAGAAGTAGGTACGTAGGGTATCAAAAGGGTAGCAATTATGCAGACTGTATCACTATATCTTAGAAATAGGATATCGAAAGGGTTGAAAGTATGCCGACCATATCACTCTATCTTAAAAGTAGGGTATTGAAAGGGTAAAAAATATGCAAACCGTATCACTATATCTTAGAAGTAGGCTATCAAAGGGTAGAAAGTATGCAGACTGTATCATTATATCTTAGAAGTAGGGTATCGAAAGGGTAGAAAGTATACAGACCGTATCACTATATCTTAGAAGTAGAATATCGAAAGGGTAAAAAGTATGCAGATTGTATCACTATATCTTAGAAGTAGAATATCGAAAGGGCAAAAAGTATGCAGCATCATTATATCTTAGAAGTAGAGTATTGAAAGGGTAGAAGTATGGAGACTGTATCACTATATCTTAGAAGTAGGGTATCAAAAGGATAGAAATTATACAGACTGTATCACTATATCTTAGAAGTAGGATATCAAAAGGGTTGAAAGCATGCTGACCGTATCACTCTATCTTAAAAGTAGGGTGTCAAAAGGGTAAAAAGTATGTAGACCGTATTACTATATCTTAGAAGTAGGGTATCAACTATCAAAAGGGTAGAAAGTATGCAAACCGTATCACTATATCTTAGAAGTAGGGTATCGAAAGAGTAGAAAATATATGTGGCAGACTGTATCACTATATCTTAGAAGTAGGGTATCGAAAGGGTAGAATGTATGCAAATTGTATCACTATATCTTAAAAGTAGGATATCTAGAGGATAGAAAGTATGCAGACCGTATCACTATATCTTAGAAGTATACAGACTGTTTTCGATAGACCCTTGACTCAAGAAAAACCTAGTCCAAAGCAATCAATCTAGGAAAAGAAAATACTAATAATAAAAGTACAAGAAATAACGTATAATGACAGAACTCTTTAATTTAATTATTTTCATGATAAGAAAATTCAACTTTGACATATATATATTTTTTTACCATAAAATTTGTCAGGTGGATGTCCCATATAAATCTGGATTTTCTTGATCACACTGGTTGTAGAAATTATTGCACTTTCTTCTGACTCTACGCACGAAGGCCTCTTTATATCAGTCAGAAAAAAATAAAAATTATTAACATGCATGGTGATCCATTCCATTCTTTGTTGATATTTTTTTTTACTTATTATTTTCTGAATAATTGATAATTGATATTTGATTGTACATAAAAAGTATATTTCACGTTTGGGACATATTCTGCAATTGATGAGTAAACATGACTCAATTTTTTGTGTCCTATCAATTATGTCCTGTTGTTCTTTCTAGCGTTGTAAAGTCTGCTTAGTTTTTGTGGGTTAAGTTTCATAATATTATAATTTCGTTGGACGTACCAAAAAAAATTATGTATGTTGCATTTGATTAATATATACACAGATATTATAATTTTATTATATTCCTCACCATCAGAGAGTGAATTGTTTTTTTTTTTTCTCAACCAACAACGGTACTTTATTAATGCAAAAATGATTTTGAGAAGTAGCATATTTGACAATTCAACTACGAAAACAGAAAATCCAAACTAACTTGTCTGATAGTGTAATAGAAAATTTAGCTAGATTGTGCGCTACCATATTCAAGATCCAGGAATAAATGTGTAATTCTGAGATTGAATTGTTTCAATACGATATTTTGGTCTAAAGAAGTGTATATCAAAAATTACCTATACGAAGAACTACATACACTTTACCCTAATCTGATCCCACTTTATGGAAATACACTGAGTATGTTGTTGTTGTATTCCTCATCGACGATCCGAGGTCGAATTGCTTCAATACAATATGTTTAGTCTGAAAAAGCATAAACGACTTTATGTCGAATAAAGTATATACATCGACTTTCTTGTGCTAGACAATCTTGATACTTTCCAAAAATCGAAGTTGTTGATTAATGGAGGAACAATATCACCATTTTTTGTTCAATAAGATACCAAAGTGGATGACCAGTAATGATATGCTCTATGATAATCAACGTACATAGACATCGTATATGAGTGTATATATATATACACACCCTAATGATATATTCCTTTTATATACTATCAGTATACATAGTTAAACTTGAATTTAGATATATGTAGATGCAAGTTGAAGGGGTTATATATTTAACATGCATGATATATGAGAGGCAAAGTGGCAGAAGGATAGTGTGGTAGGGTTAAAGGTGCACCCTTTAGAAAATGATAGATGTTAATGTCAAGGCCAAGTTGTGTCTATCTTGAACATAAACCCTATACATAGCTAGCTCATTTTGATTTGATGTTTTTGTAACTGTAAATACCTTTATAGGTTCTTCCATTCATGTGCTCCCAAGCCAATTATAACTAGTTGTGATCAACATGTTAGAAAATTACCAATCAAAGGCATGCATTTCCTGAGTATAGGTCGAAGAAGTATCGGGGAGAGGTGATTAGACAGGACATGGGTCACCTGCAGTTTATTGAGGACATGAACCTAGATAGAAAGATATGAAGATGGAGGATCGGAGTAGAAGGTTAGTAGGTAGTCGAACATTGTCTAGTTCTGATCTTTTCAATATTGTTATTGTTACTCTCCTATAGCTATTATCTAATTCTTCAATACAAGTATTAGCTATTGTTTCCTTTGCTTTTAGACATCGTATTATTTGTTGTTGCAACTGTTTTCTTCATCGTTGTTTTTAGCATGACTTCTTCGCGATATATTTGCGTTAAGTACTTATTTTTTAATATTTTACTTGAGCCGAGGATCTTTTGAAAATCGTCTCTCTATCTTCACAAAGCAGGAGTAAGGTTGCATACACACCAGTATCCTCTTAGGATCCACCTGTGGAATTTTACTTGATATGTTATTGTTATTGTAAAGACATGTATTCACTTTGCATAAACGCACAAACTTCTTGACAAAGAAATGACCATGTGTATCAGTGTTGTTGCAGGTTTCAATAAAATGGGCGATGTGATGTCTCAGGTTCCCTTTTCATCAAATTGTTGCAACTTTGATGGTTGATAGTTAGCTTGGAATACGACTTTGAGTAACCTAAAGAACTTTATGATGGACCAATATATTGACCTTTGACTCATAGTCGAAGAGTACATGCACGATCAAAAGGCGACTTTCAGGATTCAGAGTCAATAAATTTAAAATGAGTACAATTTTATATATATATATATATGCACATTTAATTTAAATATTCTTGCATATATATACATAGTTCGAATCGCAAAGTATTGACTTCATTTTCAAGACAGATATATTCTATACATCACACTAGATAAATATCATATTCATGGAATACGATTCACTTTCAAGATGCTTTGATGGTGAAATGGTAGACACGCTAGACCCAAAATCTCGTGCTAAAGAGCGCGGAGGTTCGAGTCCTCTCTTTAAGACATAATATTGAGAATGCACATTCAATGAGCATTCTTAATTGAAATAAATTTGGCAGTGGATCGCGAAATCTTGGTGATCTTCTCTATCTAATTAATGGGGAGTCCTCTTTAAAATCGTCCGTCCTACACCCACCCTTCGAGCATATGCTTCAACAGGAATCACCCAAAGGGTAGATTAGAAACCTCTAGTAAAATGCCCACTCGTAACCCAGCAAATAGAGTACATTACATAGTCCAGAGATTGACGACTAATATATATATGCACATTTAATTTAAATATTTTTGCATATATATTGAGTTCATTTCAAGTTCTGCTTGTTGTTTTTCATTTTGATATGTAATTCTATCACACTTATATTCGTGCATCCTGCTAGTAAACTCTTTTTTGAAATGCTTCACGTCATTTACATATGATGATTCAGACCACCAAAAAAATATCTCATACAATTCAAAGGCAATATCATTAAAGGTTTATGAGAGAGACAGGATTTGAACCTGCATAAATAACTTCAACAAATTTGTAGTATATCGATTTTGACCACTTGACCTCTCCCCTTTTTAGCTAAAGGGCTCCTCAATGGATTCTAATCCTCAAACTCGTCTTAAATTCATATTGGACAGCTCAAACATAATTACATACATCAAAGAATCTTTATCAAAAAAACTATATAGGTTAAACATAACTATTTATTCATTACACTGTCATTACTACATCACATCATATCAAGACCAAGTGTAACATGGTTGGTGCTAGCTACATATAGTACAACATTAATTTCTTCTTCTTTTTTTTTTTTTTTTTTTTTTATCACAAGAAAAATGATAAAGTTTTTTAATTAGATTTGACACCATTATATATCATGAAAGTGGGAGAAAATCCAATGAGAGGTAGTCAGAAAAATAGGTCAATATATGAACAGGAAAAGGGCTAAATATTTCATTGGACTAGGACATATTAATAATCTCTAGCATACTCATGTGGACTTGCTTGCTCTTGTTCTTTTTGTGTTCTTTTCACTTTTAAAAAATAGATATTAGCAACAGACAACTTCTATTTCTAAATAATCAAATATATCGCCAATTTTATTTCACGAAAAATTAGCGATGAATTATAAAAAAATCTTATGACGACAAATAAATTGCGTGAAATTAGGATACTTCAAAATTCTGAAAATCGAAGCGTTTTATTAAACATTTTTTTATGGAAACAAATGTCAATAAACGGATCCTAGTGAATTGAATTGGGTGCATGAATGTAATAAACTACAAATTTCATAACTATATATATATATATATATATATTAATTTGATTTGGTAGTAGTTTTTCCAACACAATTAAATGAGACATCCATGCTTTGCCTTAGTTTAAAGGAACATGACTCACGTTTCTCCTGCATTTCTACTTTATAATACTCTCTCTATTTAAAAATATCTATCGTATTTCTCTTTTACACGTCACTTAAAGAAAACATTAATTAAACGGTATTTTTAACTATTTTATCCTTATCTATGTTTTAAGATACACTATATCTTTATTAATTAAGTACTTACTCATGAAAGTGTTTGTTGTCTTCGGAAGAAATTACTACCATAGATAAATAAAAATACTTCATCCATTTCGTTTTAGTTGACCCTTATTGACTTGACACTTCCTTTACAAAAATATTTAATAGAGACTTATTTTACTAAAGTAACCATATTAATTATGCATTGAAAATATAAATTTGATTATATACACTTTACATAATCATTTAATGATAAGGGTAATATTAGAAAAACACAATAAAGTTCTCTTGATTTTAGAATTTGGACAACTAAAATGTAGGGGCGGCTCAACCATATTCGTCGCCTAAGGCGAAAATCAAACAAAGGCTTTAACTTTTTAAGAAAAAATAACCCAACTCTATTTTCAAAATTATATAATCAATTTTTTTAATTAATCTTTTTAAAGTGTAATCAATATATTTAATCTTTCTTGAGACATAGTAGTCTAGATATATGAAATTCTTCTAATAATTCTTTCCTTTAATATGAAAAATTTATTTTTTCTATAAATATTATTTAATTTTTATAAAAAAGATTATAATATATTATCAGTGAAAAATGAGGCCCCCCAAATTTGGGGTGCTTAAGCCGGCTGCCTATTTTTTTATGAGGTTAAGCCGCCCCTACTAAAATGAAATAAATATTTATAGCAAAAGGATCAACTACTATAAAACGAAGGGAGTAATAATTAATTTTATCTTAAACTTCAAAGGTAGGTAATAATTTAAGATATCTATTTTCAGAAATCACACAAAATTAATTTGAAAATTGAAACCATGAAGGGAGTACTTCATCACTAATTAGGGTCAAACCTAATAATGAAAATTCAAACATACCACATTAATATATATTGGTAAGTGGATGACCAAATAATATAGTAGGTACCTTAATATTGATTATAGGCACATGGAGTCAATAGCCTTAAGTAATTTCTTATAATATCATATTGTACTAGGTAATTTTACATTTGAATTACAATGAAAATAATTTAAGATAACTTATTTTTCCTAATTTATCACCAATTATGACTTGTAAATATATTAAGCTAGCTACTAAATTCATGCAAATCTTTATGAGATTAAAATTGAATGGCCAACCAAGATTAGAAAAAACAAGTTAGCACAACATAGAATCATAGAGTTATATTATAACATCGATGAAAAGTTCAGGAAGATATCTAAGGTTGATTTTAAAAGCCAGATTAAAAAAGTGTTTATGATCGAGACCATGCATTCCTCCTTGATTGGGCTCTTGCGGTATCCAGAATTAGATCAAATCAACCCGTGGCCGATTTACAAAACAAGAAGTTAAGCAAAGGCCAAGAGATTGATAAAGAACCTGACCGAAGATATGTTAATATATAACTATAGACTAAAGTAGCAAAATGTAAAAATAGAGAAGTAAATAATTGAATAATAATTTGATTTTGACAATGATATGTAGCATTTGTTGTTAGATCCATCATATCATTGTTCCCTCAATAAAAATGAAAGAAGTAAGAATTTTGCTTCTAAAAGAATGGCCTAGAAGTGCCATAGTACACCTATGTGGTACCCCTTTTGGACATTGATTTAACTATAAATTGATGTTTTTACATAACTAAATAAATATATAATATGAATTTTTATATATATACATATGCTTTTTTTACATGATTATGATTAATAGTTCATAGAACTCACATTGTGCTGATAAGTATTTACTATGTGTATGATATGGATTTTGGTTCAATTCGCCATCGGAAACAAGAAGTTCTGATCAGAGGAGATAATATTAATCACTTGACGTCCATCCGACGCATTCGTTATGATTGTCACATATTCTCTTTTTCTTTTCTTTTTCTTTTCGTATGATTTCACTTACAAGTGAATTTAGAATTTTATAAGTTTTTAGAAATATAAAGTTAATATATAATAATAATAATAATAATAATTTGGTTCATCGCGAAATATAAATATATATATATATAAAGGTGAACAAAAATTTTTAAATTTACATGAACCTATTAGGGATCTACCTTTCCTTTGATTCACCTCAAGGGTCCCCTTTCTATACTTGTACAATCTTTAAAGGTTAATGTTCGTAGGGTAACAAATAAAGGTTAGGGTACTTCACCTTTTAACTAGAGAACTCGAGTTTGAATACTACTAAATAGATTTTGCCTTTTCCGTATCTTCTCCATACTTTAGTTGCGGAGTGGTCGGGATTCGCGTTTCCTAAATAGAAGAGTCTTCGTTGGAAAAAACCAAGTTGTTAATTTCATAAATAATCAAATCAAGTTTCGAACCGATCAGGTCAATCGTTTCAAAGTGATTTGAGTTAAAGCTTTGAGCATAGAGCGGAGCAGATTCGTGGAGAGGAGTAGAGTCCAACAATATTTAACCCCATACTCAAATCCCATCTCAATACGATGTCTTAAGGAGAATCCAAAAGTGCGAATCTAGTTGGGCCCGATGAAGTACTGAACACCAAGTGGAAACCCCCTAAAAAAATATTAAATGCTGCAACAATGCAAGTTTTCAATAAAATCTAGGCTTTAATGTGTAACAAAATAATAAGTAGCTACAGAATATTTTATGTAAAGCTCATAAAGATCAAAATAATATTACAAACTCTGGGCAATGAATGGAAATACTGAATTTTACCAACTTCCAAAGTTTCTTCAAAAATAATTATAGTAAACATAAGACATGAAAATAAGTTTTGACAATCTAGCTATAGAGATCATCTTCATCTGCATCACCAGCAGAAGTTGCGAAGGGATCGGCAGCAGTTCCGGTGGTGGCACCCGTGCTAGCATCCGCGAACCGGAACTCAGAACCAAAGCCTCGGGACTGCTGTAACGTCTGAGCAAACGCCTGGTACTTGCGGATATCAGCATCACTGACACTCCTCCTAGCGTACTTCATCGATTCCTCAAAGTGAGAGGGCTTGATCTCAGATACCTCATCGTCAATGTCTTCCTCCATGGCTTCCGGATTATCCCTTCTCCTTCTCTCCCTCTCGATATCCTGTAAACGTACAATGCAACATTTTCTAAGACCGGAAGGGGCGGAGCTAGAGTATGTAGGAAGCAGGTTCGGCAGAATTCAGTAATTTTGATTTAAACCTTGTATTTGTCGTAAAAAGTTCATTTAACTCAAAAGGACTAAAATCCCGAACTCATAAACAATTTAAATCGAGTCTACGAGTGTAGTAACTAATATGTATTTTCTCAAAAGTTATCAACCGACGAGAAATAGAGATGGAAGACTTACTTTCTCAATGTTCTCCCGAATAGCATATTTGCATGTACGTTGGCAGATCTCTGTAATGTCAGCGCCGCTGAACCCTTGCGTGTATTTTGCAAGAGCTCTTAGATCTATATTCTTAGAAAGGGGTGATTTCCGCAAGCATGCCTTGAAAATTTGATAGCGAGAGTCCTCGTCAGGGAGAGGAATGTAGATCAATTGGTCAAGCCGACCAGGACGTAGAAGTGCAGGATCAATAATGTCAGGCCTGTTGGTGGCACCAATGATGAAAACAGTCTTCTTGGCATTCATACCATCCATTTCAGTGAGAAGTTGATTCAGAACTCTATCGGCACCTCCGGAATCTCCAACGCTACTTCCCCTCTGCAAAATCAAGTCGCATTCAGCAACAGAAGCAAATAATCTGAAAAGAGCGGTAATAACCTATGTAGTAGCAGTTCGATGGGAACATGAGAACGAGGAACATCACCTGAGTAGCAATTGAGTCCAACTCATCGAAAAACAGTACACAAGGTGCAGAAGCTCGAGCCTTGTCGAATATCTCCCTAACATTGGCTTCACTCTCTCCGAACCACATGGTAAGCAATTCTGGACCCTTGATACTAATAAAATTGGCTTGGCATTCATTTGCAATAGCCTTCGCCAGCAATGTTTTCCCACATCCAGGTGGCCCGTAGAAGAGAACACCCTTTGACGGAGACATACCAAACTTCTCGAACTTCTCGGGATGTTCCACTGGATATTGAACAGTCTACAAAACAAATAACAGATAATAGGCCAAGTAAATCAATAAGGTTCGCAGATCAAATCCTAATGTTCATCATTATATGTCCGTATATAAGTACCTCTTGAAGCTCACGCTTGACATTCTCAAGGCCTCCAATGTCCTCCCAAGAGACATTAGGAACTTCAACAACCTGTTCACCCAAACGTCATAATTAGGAATCAAACGGAAGATATGTAGCGGCAGAAGCTGAGAATGTTAGGAAATCTCGACTTACAGTTTCACGCAGGGCAGATGGATTGCTTGTCGCAAGGGCAGTTGCGAAATGCTCATTAGTCACAGCCATGGAATTCAATATCTCTGCATCGATAGATTCATCTTCCAAATCAATCACATCCATCTTCTCTCTGATGCATTGAAGTGCAGCCTCGGTACACAAAGCTGCCAAATCCGCACCAACATAACCATGAGTGTCTTTGCCAATTCTTTCCAAATCAACCTGCAAACAAAGACCAACGTATCACCAAACTGCAAATCTCTTTAAGTCAGAATACGAAAAGTTTTGTAGGTATGAAATTACATCTTCGGCAAGCTTCATGTTCTTTGTATGGATACGAAGCACCTCAAGGCGCCCGACTTCATCTGGCACACCAATATCTATCTCCCTATCGAACCTGCCAAACCTTCTTAGGGCAGGGTCAATACTATTAGGCCGATTAGTGGCACCCATCACAATTACGTGGGCACGTGATTTGAGACCATCCATCAGAGTCAAGAGCTGAGAAACAATCCTTCTCTCAACCTCTCCATGTGTCTTCTCGCGTTTAGGAGCTATTGAGTCAATTTCATCAATAAAGATAATTGAAGGTGCATTCTTTTCGGCTTCCTCAAATGCTTTCCTGAGATTGCTTTCACTTTCTCCAGCCATTTTGGACATGATCTCTGGCCCGTTAATACAAAAGAAGAACGCACCAGTCTCATTAGCAACCGCCCGAGCTATCAATGTCTTCCCTGATCCAGGAGGTCCATACAAGAGAATTCCTTTGGGAGGTTTCACACCGATAGATTTGAAGAGCTGTGGATGCCTCAACGGAAGCTCAACAAGCTCGCGGATCTGTGCCATTTGTTTACGCACGCCACCAACATCATCATAACCGACCTCATCTAGCCGATTCTCATCTTCTCTGTTCACAGGTTCACCGTCACAGAATATTTCAGTATCTGGAGCGACAACACAATATTCAGCTGGATCAGTCTCAATAACCTTGAATTCTACACTTCTCATTCCTCCTCTTACAAGAAATAGATCACCCTTCCTCACAGGTCGATATGCTTCAAGGAAGTAGGCTGCAAACAAATAACACAACGGAGACACGATGGATCAGTAATGCATAAACAATTCGATTCAAATACACCATCTTTTTGTCAAAACACTTGCCAATACAATGCTAATCAGAAGATTACCGTCATCGAAGTATAACCTAAACTCTAACAGAGCATTAAATAATATCACGTATCCAAAAATTCTAACAAGCAAAAGCAATATTAATAGTAGAACACTTACGTTTCAAGTAAACATCAAATAAATTTCCGGTAACCCCTTCAATGGTGTCGTCAATGGGAAGAATGTGCACACGTTTACCATATTTGACATCAGGACATTGATGCACAGAGACAACATCACCAAGACGAACCCTAAGGTTGTTTCTGACAACCTTGTTCATCCTAATCTTTGGTTCATCACATGTCTCATCAGCAAGGCAAATGCAGATTGTATCTCTTCTTTTCTTTCCCTATACAACAAAATGCAAAGTTAAGAGCTGAAAATCTTACCAACAAAACGTCACCAACAGACACTATATATGTATTTGTGTTGTGTGTATGCTAATATTTCACCACACTTCTTACATCACCATAACGTGAAGAAGCTACAGCTCATACCAATTCCTCAAAGTTTGCAACAGCATTTCCCAAACGAGGTACAATCATTACGACTAACTACACCTACTCATACAAACTATAAACAGAATAAGATTACTAATAAAGTAGAACATCAAAAGGCACCAAACACTTCACCATTCTTCATGGTTTCATTAGGCACTACAATATCTCCGAGTGAGAAAAATACACACAGAACAACAAAAATTCAGGTCTTTAAGAAGAAAGAACCAGCCTTCTCAGCTTTTATATACATATAAATATATCTCACGTAACTCATCATCCTTAATCACTTGCACAACTGAGTTCCAGCGGAGCAGAGACACCAAACATACCCAACAACAACACACCCGGTGTAATCCATAGGTTGGTCTGGGAGGGTAGAGTGTACCCAGACTTCACCCCTACCTCACCGAGGTAGAGAAGCTGTTTTGGGAAGACCCTTGGCTCAAATAACACACATGGGCACCAAACTTACCCATGTACCATATAAACCCGTACCTCGCTTTTTGCATCCTTCATCCTATAAAAACCTATACCTAAGCACAAGCAAGGGATAAAAGAACTAACCTTAGAAAACTTGAACAATCAAAATCCACGAAAACTCAATTCAGGTTTCCAAGAAGATTCCAACTACCTGATTAGAATTCTCAATTTATCCACATTCTCCTAAACATCCTAAACACCGAGGGCGAAGGTAGAGCATTACTTATCGCGTCGGACAAACCGAGTAGCTTTTGCTTAGAGCTTATATTTGTATTCATAAATTCATTAAATATGTATATTTACTTGATCGCAAACCCAACAACTAAGACGAGTTAGCTATCTGTTCAGTGGCAAATTATGAACCCATAAACTTCAAATTCTGGTTGCACCTTGCTAAATAATATTAGTAATCACAACACCATTACAACCCATGTCCATTAGAAACCCCCAACCCCCCACACCCCACACCCACACCCCAAATTAACAACAACATACTCCGTGTAGAGGGTCGAGTATATGCAGACATTACCCTACCTCGTGGAGCTAAAGACACTGTTTTCGAAAGACATTCAGCTAAAGTGAAGCAAAATTTACAAACTACTCCTACCAAAAACACATGAAGTTTCAAGAAACTTAACGAAATCATGATAAACATCTAGCCTCTATCATGACTGTCACCATGGAGGGTAGAGTGTGCGCAAACCTTACCCCTAGGCCCTATATCTCAGGGAGCTAGAGAGGCTATTTCCAAAAGACCCTCAGCTCAAGTTTAATAAATTACAAACTTCACCTACCAAAAACACGTGAAAATACAAGAATCCTTAAACAAATCATGAATAAAAATCCATCCTTTTATCAAGATTGTGTCACCATGGAGAGTAGAGTGTACGCAAACCTTACCTCTACCTTTTGGAGCTAGAAGGTCTATTTCCGAAAGACCCTCCGCTCAAATAAACCAAAAATTACAAACAACACCTACCAAAAACACATGAAATTTCAACAGAACTTAAACAAAACATGGATAAAAATCCAAGCTTTATCAAGATTGTGCAACATGAAAAAGCTGAAGCTTTTCCTTAGTATCAGGACCTAGTATCAGGACCAATAAGTAAACACAACCCTGGTCCCATAGGTGAGATTTAACACACACACAAAAGTTACAAAAGCTACAACCTACACCTACCCCCACCCCCACCCCCACCCCCACAATCATCAACAACTATCTCTACCTCGTGGAGCTAGAGAGGCTATTTCCAAAAGACCCTCACTCAAGTTTAGCAAAATTACAAAACTACACCTACCAAAAACACATGAAAATTCAACAAAACTTAATCACAACATAGGTAAAAATCAAACCTTTATCAAGATTGTGTCACCACGAAAAAGCTGAAGCTTTTCCATGGTATCAGGATGAAGCGAAACAACAGAATTATCATCATTGGTTGCTTCATCAACAACAAGACGATTAGGAGACTTCTTCCTCTCCAAAATTGCTGTACTATAATCCTTCTTAGTCCCCTTCCTACAAAAAAAAAACTTCAATAATTAAACAACAACAGCAACACTATACCCAGTGAAATCCCAAAAGTGAGGTCTAGAGCGCATAGAGCGTCCGCAAAAGTTATCACTGCCACGTGGAGGTAAAGAGGCTGTTTCCGAAAAACATTAATCATCAAGAATCAAAAATACAAGTACAAGTACATCAACATATTTTTACACAAAATTTGATAATCAACAATCATATACACACCAAACATATTTTTACACAAAAATTTGATAATCAAGAATCAAATATAAGTACACCAACATATATTTTACAAAAACTTGATAAACAAGAATCATATACAAGCACACCAAACATATTTTTAGACAAAAATTTGATAATCAAGAATCATATACAAGTACACCAACATATTTTTACACAAAAATTTGATAATCAAGAATCAAAAATACAAGTACACCAACATATTTTTATAATCAAGAATCAAAAATAAAAGTACACCAACATATTTTTTAACTAAAAATTGTTAATGGGTACTTACAAATCAGAGGATTCAGCTTTGTTAGTCATGATTTTGTTTGTATTTTTGTTGTACAGTCACAGATTTTTCTTTTGTTTTGGCTAATGATGTTTTATTAGACATCTTAAAGTTGCACGTTATTTAAATAGTGTTATAGTAAAATCCATTTCTTGTTAGGAAAGAAATACTTTTTCCCTTTTCTAGTCAATGTGTTTATTTGCTATTTTCCACTTTTAGTCATTGGTCCAATAATTTTTTCTAAGTGGTTTTTGATATTCGTATTGAAGTATGAATAATATATAGAATTCTTTTTAAATTTTGATATAGCTAGCATTTACGTTCTCTAATTTTGAATGTATATAAGTAAATATTTAAATTACTTTAATAGGTTTTAAGGGAATAATCGACCAATTATAGTGTGCCATGTCAGTATTTTGCTATCGTGGCATTCCCTTATTTGTTCACCAAACAAATCACTAATTATTGAAGTGGCATTTAAATTTTTTGAGGATGTATTTCTTTATGCCAAAATTAACTTTTTGTTTGAACTGTTTTTTGCAATTTTTTTTAAACAAATTTGAGTTTCAAAACTTAATTTTTCAGTTTTTTAAAACTTTCTAAAAGATCGGTAAATTTTAAAAATTGAATTTAGAAGCTTTTAAAAAAGATTTAAAAGAGCATATGCAAATTTTACATTTTATAGAAATAGAAAAATTATTTTCGAATCATATATTTTATCAAAATACATGTAAAGACAATTTTCGAAAAATCCTACTGAATATCTTTTTAGCTTTAATAATTCAAAAGGAATCCTAGTTGAATGAGACTTCATTAATCCATTCTATCTAAATTAATTAAGCTAAAATCCAAAACCTCTTTCAATATTCAAAATTCTAGAACATTCCAGCCAATTCTAGAGTCCCAATTATTAATTTTAGCAATTTTGATTTTCTCATAGCAAGTAGAAATTCAAAGTAAGAGTTTGACCATAGAAATAAAATGATAAAATGTGTAACTACAAAATAAAATATTCATCATAATTTCGCAAGTGAGGTATGAAAGAAGTATGTTAAATGTAAATATTATTTCTGAAAAAGATAAAATGTACGTAAAATTTTACATCTAGAAAGCATAACTTATATACAAACTTTATTCTTACCTTTATGAAATAAAGAGACTGTTTTTAATTAATATATGATGTAGAAATAAATTTTTGTCCAATTAAGAATTTAAGCCAACTTTGCTTGTATTGCTTAGCTTGGTAGATATTCCCCCCAATTACTTTCAAGAGTATTATCTTCTTGGAATCATCATATTATAAAGTCCACAACCACCTACTACTTTTTTAACTCTTTACCCAAGTTAGGTAGCTGAGTCGGGGTCTATCAGAGACGGTCTCTCTATTTTCTCGAAAGTGATGATATGAACTGCGTATATTTTATCCTCCCAGATTCCACTAGGTGAGAGGGAATACACCAAATATGTTGTTGTTTACCAAGTTGGGTAGCTCAAACTCACCTTCACTTGGAAGTAGGTGTACAAGAATGTTCTTTTTTTTTTCTAAAATAATAGTGATATGAATTTAGATAGTCGATTCCAACTTGTTTAGAATGAAGCATAGTAATAGTTATTGTAGTGATGTTCAGACTGACTTAAGCATACCTCAACTAATTTCAAGAAAGTTACTACTTTTTTAACTCTTTACCTGAGCCAGAGGTCTATCAAAAATAGCCTCTCATTTTTTCCGAAGGTGGTGATATGGACTGCGTACATTTACCCTCATCAGATCCCACTAGGTGGGAATACCCCGAGTATGTTGTTGTTGTACCCAAGTTAGGTAGCTCAAACTCACCTTCACTTCCTAGTAGGTTTACAAGAATGTTCTTTTTATTTTTTTAAAATAATAGTGATATGAATTCATATAACCGATTCCAAATTGTTTAGAAATGAAGCATAGTAATAGTTATTGTAGTGATGTTCGGACTGACTTAAGTACACCTTGACTAATTTCAAGAAAGTTATTTTAACAAAAGAAGGGTGGGGTGGGGGTATTGTAGTGATGTTCGAACTAACTTAAGCACACCTCGATTAATTTCAAGAAAGTTATTTTTCTTTAATAATAGTGATATGAAGTAGAGTTTCAGATAGCCGATCCCAACCTGTTTAGCACTGAAGCATAGTAATAGTTATTTTAGTGATGTTCGGACTAACTTAAACACACTTTGACTAATTTCAAGAAAAATATTTTCACGAAAGAAGGGTGGGGCGGGGGTATTATAGAGATGTGCAGACTAACTTAAGCACACTTCGACTAATTTCAAGAAAAATATTTTCACGAAAGAAGGGTGGGGCAGGGTATTATAGAGATGTTCAGACTAACTTAAGCACACTTCGACTAATTTCAAGAAAGTTATTTTAACGAAAGAAGGGTGGTGGAGGGGTTGATACCCCAACCAACTAAACTAAGAAGAAACATAGAAAAGGACAGAGATGAATCAAACCTTGAGAGTGCACCTTTACGCACTTGAACTTGGTCTCAACCTGCAATTAAACACCAACTCGTTCTTACTGTGCTTTGTGGACATCCAACGTTGAAGTGACACACAAATTTTAGAGGCGTCCAAAGCACATCCAACGTTGAAGTGACACACAAATTTTAGAGGCGTCCAGATAATCATTTTGTAAGTAGGAGAAGTATCAAGGTGTCTAAATATCCACATTCAAAGTTGAAATGTTTACTTAACAATGAGATCTAAGACAAAAAGGATCCATACTTATACATACACCTTTACAAACTACAATAGAAGTCCTTTCTCCCCTTCACATTATACATTCTTCCCGTTCTACCAACGAATTCTCTCTCTCAAAAAAAAAAGGACAGTTCGATGCACTAAAGCTCTCGCTATGCGCAAGGTCGGGAGAAGGGCCCACCACAAGGGTGTATTGTACGCAGTCTTACCTTGCATATCTGCCAAAGGTTGTTTCCAAGGCTTGAACCTGTGACCTACTGGTCACATGACAGCAACTTTACCCGTTACTCCAAGACTCTCCTTCAACGAATTCTCTATAATAATTGTTAGCTAATTGTTGTCGCATAGCACCTGCGTGATTTCAAGTTATCATCATATAATATAGACAAGAAGGAAATGAAGAAACAATGATCATTTCATTGCACAAGGAGCATGATCTGAAAAAGAGAACTATGAGTTAGCTGATAACAATGGCATCATCTTAATGCAAAACTTTATGCAGATGCAAGAACGTAACATCAACGATCAAATCTAAGAAGGAATCGGCGTAGAAAACAGAAAATTGTCTAACGAAAACTAGGTGCATATTGAAAATCCAAACCAGAAAGCAACATTAGTAACGGTTGTTTGAAAATCTGAATCGCGGTCTGCTTAGTTTCTCAAACTGCAGTCTCTGTAGTTTTACTTTGTTTTGCACACTGAGATACATATGGCTTCAGCTGCAAATAAAAATAACAAAGATAAATCATACGAGCGCGAGGTATCAAGATCATGAATAACTCCATGCACAATGTAAAGCGAAAAGAACAGTAATACTAAGTAAGGCACATAATATCCTTCCATCTTTCTTTGAGAAACAATCTAGCTCCTGTCAAAGTTACTCTCCGAAATCTGGTCACCTTCTCCAATCACGTGCCTGCACGCACCATGAAGAGAGGCAGCTTTCCGTGCGACTAATTTACACGAGCCAACGCTTACGCCTAGATCCAACAAGGTGCATTATGGAGATTGTCATCCATCTTGGACCCAATCATTACGATGACTGTAAAGTGGGCAACCCGGTGCACTAAAGCTCGCGGGTCCGGGGAAGGGCCCCACCACAAGGATGTATTGTACGCAACCTTACCTTGCATTTCTGCCAGAGGCTGTTTCCAAGGGTTGAACCGTGACCTCTTGGTCACATGGTAGCAACTTTACCCGTTGCTCCAAGGCTCCCCTTCGATGACAGTAAAGTGGACAGATTCTAAAAAAGGCGATGGTTAGTGAGAAAGGTGCATACTTCATAGAATCAAGGAAGTTCTTGCTTGACCAGTGGTCGAGATGGAATGAACCTGTGACCTGTCAGCGATTGACGCTTGCAAAGAACATTATTTCACACACATAAAAGAGGAAGAATTTCCTGAAAAACTTGTTTGTCGCAGCTTTATAGTCTTAGGTATCTTCGACGCTCTCCCAAAGACAGACTCTAGATGAATAGGAAGTGACATGTCCTACTGTTGGATCTCAACTCCGCCTATTTACTTGGGCATGTCTAATTAAAAGATCAAATACCAAAATGTCAACAATATCCCATTTTTCTAAGCCTCGAACCACATAGAGAGAAACACCGTTCACAGAGTTATCCTATTATCTTCGAACTGCCAAAAATAAAAATAAACAAGCGAAACAGATAACAACAACATATTGTAATCTAAGAGAAACTATAAGTCAGGTAATTACGTTTACCCCCAAATTCCATTACTTATACAGCTAAGCCACTTTCAACTTTAAGAGCACAAAAGAACACGATGACTCAAAGGACAACTCGTGCTACTAACTCTTGTGACTATATCACGAATGAAAGATCAACCTTCCCCAAACCTGATCCAAGACCAGGGCAGCCCGGTGCACTAAAAGCTCCCGTTACGTGCAAGGTCCGAGGAAGGGCCCCACCCCATAAGGGTGTATTGTACGCAACCTTACTTTTCATTTCTGCCAGAGGCCGTTTCCAAGGCTTAAACCCGTGATCTCTTGGTCACATGGCAGCAACTCCAAGGCTCCCCTTCAGCTGATCCAAGACCATCAATGATATATTGACATGCTATTAAAGTTTCCACATTTTCTCTTTTTTCTCGAATGGAGCACTCCGTTTTTAGTCCCAAATATGCACCACTTTTTTTTTTAAAAAAAAGGGATCGAAACTTTAGTACCTGACAACCTGTCAATTCTGGAACTACATAACTTGGTAATTTTTCTTGCACAAGAACATAACCACCTGCAGAAAATGTAAGGGAACTCAGTAACCAGCACGTCTCAAAAACATCCAAATGTGGACCTTTTAAACCTCCATACATATTTCAGGCATTCAGAAATCACAAATGCATTTCAACGGTTAGCTGTTGCACAGAAAGAACTATGCTTCTACCCCAAGCTAGTCGGAGTGGGCTTAGATGGATATCCTAGAATATTAATCTTAAACCAAAAAGGGAAACTAAACAAGTAAACCGATTTCAACGAAATGGTTTAACGTTACCATCAAGAGCTTTATAGCTCAGTCAATCAATCAACCAACTATTTTCATTCTAAAACTGGTCGGGAAGGCTACAAGATCCTCTATATCGAGGCTTCCCTATTGTAATCCATTTTGCTTCAATCCCGAAAATGATGGAATGATGCAGCTAAATAAAAATAATCATAACAAGAGGAATCATCACTAATAACTCAGTTATGAACATAAATAAAAAATCATCAAAATTAATACAACAAAATCATGTCAAGTGTAGTCCCACAAATGGAGTCTGAGGATGGTGGTGTGTACGCACCCTTACCCCTACCCTATCTTGTGAAGGTAGAGAGACCGTTTCCTATAGAACCTCGGCTCAAGTGAAGCAACTCACCAAAATCAAAATAAAGGACAAACGACGATCTAAATCCAATCAAAAAATTCACATTTCATTGCACCCATTTCAATAACACAAGTACTAGTCCACAAAATCAATACAACAACATATCGAGCGTTATCTCACAAGCGTGGTCTGAGGATGGTAGTATGTACGCAATCTTACCCCTACCCGAGAGGCTATTTCCGATACACCCTCAACTCAAGTGAAGCATCTCCGCAAAATAAATATAAAAGAAAGAGAGGTTCTAATAACAATCAAAAGACTGACATTTCTTAGCCCCAATTTAAGCAACTCAAAGTACTAGTCCTCAAATACTGAAAAGACAGTATAAACCCAAAAAATCATCAGCCCTATAGCTCCCAAAATTCAAATAAACGATAAAATGACTAGTCCTTAGTGGCAGAGTCTGCCACTTGTACTTGAGGGGTGTCACCAACACCCCCTTCGTCGAAAAGTTATACTGCGTAGCTAAGAGTATATTACATATTGGCACCCCTTAGCTTCTTCGTCAATTTACTTCTTTATAATTTGACATCCCTTATTAAAAATCTTGGCTTCACCACTGCTAATCCTTAAACACTCAAAAGACAGTATAAACCCAAAAAATCACCAGCCGTATAGCTCCCCAAAATCAATATAAAGGACAAAAGGGGTTCTAAACACATCGCATCGCATCGCATCGTATCGTATAGGATCGTATCGTATTGTTACTGCCAACACCATGCTTATTTTTATTATTACTTAGATCTTATTGTATCGTATCGTTAAGTTTCATCATTAGGTAACGACAAAGAAGTCCATTTTACGTAATGACCGACTTGGTGAGATTGTGTCGCTACCTTATATTTTTTTTTTTTCTCATTTCACCTTTACTTATTATTTACTAATCTGATTTTTTCCTTTATCTTACCCTTTTATATTAGCCCTACCGCATACCCTACTTTTCTAATAGGTCTATCTTTTAAATTATTGACGTGTGAAATTATGTAACGACGGAAAACAATACAATCTATCCAAATGTTGAATTCATTAAAACAACACAACATGATACAATCTATCCAAATGTTGTATTCATTAAAACAACACAACACGA
>NC_061119.1:4856575-4894819 GCF_002878395.1 Capsicum annuum
AATCCAATCAAAAGACTCACATTTCAAGAACTCAAATTCCTCAAACACTTCAAAAGACTCACATGTCAAGAACCAAATTCCTCAAACACTCGAAAGATTGTATAAACACAAAAAGGATGTCAAAAGAATACCTTTATGAGTATGAAAACCAGTTGGTTTGCAATTTTTTCCTTTGTAGTAATTTCTTGGACCCCTTTTAGCAGTAAGAATGTCAAGACAAGCTGTGCTCTTCTTTCTGAAAGTTCTTCCTATTCCCAGTAACAATCCCAGTGCCATTTTTCTCCAATTTTCAGCACCAAGAATGAGAGAGATGAATAATTTATCCCAAAAAAATTGTGCTTTCTGGGGTTTTAGCCTTTTAGGTTCTTACAAAGGGTTTTAGCCAATTTTGAATTGCATTAGAAGAAAATTTTGTATAATTAAAGGGTCCATATGTTTTTCATTTGTCACTTGTACCCTTGAAGACTATTTGAGTTCGCTCACATTGGCGGTTTCAAGTTCAGATAAAGCATTAGGGTTGCCGGGCTCAATCGGAAACAATCATTCTATTCAAAAAGGGGTCGTTAGGTGTGAGATATAAGAGATGAATAGTTTCTGAGATAAAATGAAAGATTATTTTATTCCATGTTTGGTGTGAGGTATTAGTTATTACCCATAGTTCAAGGGATGGGCTTGAGCTGCGAAAAAAATTTTGGGTGAAACTTCTCGAGATGACCCCTGACGGCCTATTAAATGAATTGGCTTGCATTAGCATGGTCGGGGAGTCATTTTCTATGTCAAACAGGCGAAGCGACAGAAATTTCGAGTTTTTTTGCGACTTTTGATAGGTGTTAACTCACGGTTAGGGGGTGGACTCAGATTCCGAAAAAAAATTTGGGTGAAACTTCTCGGACAGTCCCCTGACCGCCTATTTAATGGATTTGATCGCTTTGGCGGGGCTGGGAGAGCTATTTTTTAAGTCAAACGGGTGAAACGACAGGAATTGCGAGTTTTTTGCAACTTTCGATGGATGTTAGTCCACATTTCAGGTGGTGGGATTGGGCTTCGAAAAAAATTTTGAGCGAAACTCTCGGGCGATCCCCTCACGGCCTTTTGAATGGATCAAGTTGCTTTGACGAGGCCGAATGAGCCTTTTTCCCAGTCAAACGGGAAAAAAAATCCGAAAATTGCAAATTTTTTATGATTTTTGGTGTGTGTTAGCTCATAGTTCGGGGGTGAGCTCAAGTCCCTGAAAAAATTTTGGACGAAACTTCTTAGGCGATACCCTGATGGCCTGTTAAATGAATCGAATTATTTTGGTGAGACTGGAACCAAGATTTGCCTATATATCTTATCCACTTGGCTAACAGTAAGAGTTGAAACATATAATTCTATTTCTATTAATGATATATTTGCATTGAAATGTCTTCTCCATTTGGTGCAGGTTATACTTTAATGATGAAGCAAACCATTAGCAACATTAAAAAGTGCACTTTGAATATGTTGAAGTCTATTATAAAAATTAAATATCAGAAAATAGATAGAGCAATAGTTTACAATCTATATATATACAAGTAGGGGTGGGCATAAAATACCAAAAACCGAATTACTGAATCGAATCGAAAAATTTGGTAATTGGTATTCGGTAATTTGGTATTTGGGATGGTATTTGGGAGTAAAATTTTAAAATTACAGTATTTGGATTCGGGATTGGTAAAAAATATTACTACCGTTTGGTATTTAGTATTTCCCGCAATTCTAATTATAGTTAAGTGACCCATAGACCACATACCTAGTCCACACTCCAAAGGTCACATACTTGTGTAAATATTGTCGAAGCAAACTTTGAACTGTTAAACACAGTCATAAAGTAGAATCTTAACTTTACACAGTAGACTTCTTTGCGACCAACATATGACAACTTTTGAAGAAAATATCACGCTAAGACTGAAAATCGGAGCGTGGAAGGGAACAACAAAAAAAGAAGTTTTCATGATATAATACATAACACTATTGGTGGCTGCACTTGCCCAACTCTAATGTTCCTAACGTAGGTCGGAATATGGATTTAACCAAGGGTACTTGGTCAAGCTTTCTTAATCCTTGTGTTCATATGCCAATAGCGGATAGAAGCAAAACTCAGCATTTGGCAGACAACATAACATATATTACTCTCCATCACATTTATAAAAAGTAATATTATGACTTTACATCACATTTACATCCAGTTCGTTACATCCAGTTCGTGTTGCATCCAGTTTGATGTAAATGTTATTCGTGTTACATCCAGTTCTCCCCTTCTTGGAGTTGGATCAAACTACAATAACATAGGTTTTAAGATGTTTCATTAATTGAGTCACACGTATCAACGTGTAACAAGACCAAATGAATTGATTTTTTCTGGTGTAAAACTACGTATTCAGAGGTGTCAAACTACCAAACAAAATTGAATTTTTCTGAAAACGTTGGTTGAAAATCACCACTATTATCACCAAATAGGATCACTACAAGCATATCCAACTTTAATATGGTAATACCGAATTCTGTTCCGAACCAAAATTTAATTTACCGATTACCGAATTACCGAACCGAAGTTTAATGGTATGATATTTGGTATCTACTTTCAATTACCGAACCCGAATTATGAAAATATCGAACCGAATGCCGAATGCCCACCCCTATATATAAGTGTAAACCACAGAAATTCCGTGTAATATGAAAGTATTTACAGAAAATCCCTTTAGGTTTTCTCTCTCCCTATTTTACAAAATATACTTATACATTCGTGGGTTTATTATACATTCGTGAGATGTATGACAAAACTATTTTGCCTACAATTAAGGAAAAGAGCTATCAGAAAATATCTTTCAAATCCTTAAATTACTCCATTAAATACCTATATCCTTAAATTACTCCATTAAATACTTATAATTAAGTAGTGTATGAGTTAATATAGTAACTAAAATTTAAATTAAAAAAAAACTCTTAAACATTACTGTTATTTTTCATAACTATTGATATACGTTCTTGAGAGAAAAAAGTCGACTACTTTCTTGATTTCTGAAAAAAAAAAAAAGGATGAACATCCCGATATTGTTGCGTCATTCCGGTGTCTGGGAGTTGGAAATCAGTTATAAAACATACAAAAGTGATGTCATTATTGTTTCTGAAAGTATAACTTTCTGAAATTGATTGTTACGATCACCATGGAATTGGATCTCGAAGAAGTACGCAAAAAATTGAAGTGATTAAATCGAGTTTGAAAGAAAAACAGGGGATCGAAAGTAGTGAATATGATTCAATTGCGTTAATGGTTGTTGTAACAAAGGTATGATATATAAGTGTTGTCTTTATTTGTTGATGGTTTAATGTATGGTAATATGCTATCAGACGTTTTGAAAAAGTTCACGTTTTGAAGTTGGGTTCTGGGAAATCTAATCATAAAATTCCGTATGTATAACATATGATTATACATTCGAGCGAGTGTATAATGAAACTGTGTCAGACCCAATTTTTTCATTTTTACTGAAATTATGATTTGTGGAACTTTTGTATAATACAATGACTCGGTGTAAAAATTTGATGCAGATATGTACTGCACTGTCATAACATAGACTACAAGTGGGTGTTGAAGGCGTCTTGTATGAATCATTCGAAAATGTTTTTGATAAAAAGATTTGATTCGAGGCATACTTGTAGTCTTAAAGATAGAGTTGTTGAATAATTTGGTTGCGACAACAGATTTTGTGAGTGAATTTACAGCACCAAAATTAATTAATCACAAGAGAATACACACACCAGCGTACATAATTGAAGAGATGAAGGTTGTTTACGGAGTTGATATTAACTACATGAAAGTTTGACGCGCAAAAGGGAAGGTGATTGCAATGCTTAGAGGACCGCCAGATGGATATCGAAAAATGCCCCATTATATCTATATGATGAACCAAATGTATCCGAAATCGCACATTCGGATGCATAAGACATTAGATAACGAGTTTAAATACTTGTTTATTAACTTACATCCCATGATAAGGGGTTTTGAATTTTGTCAACCTATCGTGGGTGTGTATATACTATGTAATTTGACAACTATTATAGTAAATAGTTGTTGAAACATAATGTGTATTACACAATTATACATTAAACTTTTGTATATAAGTAATGCATGATATACTATTATACTTTATTAACATACATGATGTTTTACTGACAACAATGATTTTTAACTGACCACATGCATTATTTTTTATTTAAACAACATAAGAAATGACAAACTTATGTAACATAATTCATGAAAATTTAAGTTGCCTTTTTCATTTTGTTTTATGTGTATGGTTATAGATTATACTTCCATGTAAATGTATGATACATTCACAAAGTATTTAATATAAAAAATACATTAAAATTATGTTAATAATATATGATATAGTGTTATAGTTTTTAAATATGTATGACGTTAAATATTTTCTTTATTTTTTATTAAGTCATGAACGTTTAACAACATGTATAATGTTATGTAATACATAAGTTTAACGTATGAGACACTTGTTCAATGTATTATTAACTTATAACATAATTTATCTACTGCTAAAAATTTAATATATTCATATATAATAACACATTATTTTGTAATTTAGTTTTATACGTTATATATAATAAAATGTAAGGCAAACTCAATAACTACCAAACTATATTAGTAACATTACAATATAGTGTAAGTAATTGCAAAACATTTCTTCAGAAGATATGTATGTATAATAAAAATAAGGACATCCATAAAATGTGAATTAACATCCAAAAAGTAACATTGTAACCATTTAACATAAAAAAATTAGTTGTTTCAATGAAGACTATTATAAAAAAATTCTACTCTAAAATAACAAGTGCACTTGCATCAATTGTTTGGAGATAACTATTCCTCGGCCGAGGAGGATCCTCATTGTCACTCGTGTACCCTTCTTTTGCCTTTGTCACTCCGTAATGCCATAGTAATGAAGCATAGTATGCACATTGAGTTCCAGCATCAAACCCGCATGAATGGACTTGTTGCCCTTCACTTAATATTTCTGTATAGGCAGACACAAAGACGCCACAGTCCCTGATTTAAAGAAAAAATGATGAAGTAACAGTCCGTTCAATAATTATAATATCGTTATACATGTAAAAACAAATCAAATTTACTTAAACGGTTCAATTGGTATTTCATGTCCTGGAAAAATAAAATCAGGACCTAATTACACAACAGTTACACATGTGTGATGATAACTTATACATTTAAAAAAATAAATCAGACCATAATAAAACAACATTTAGACATGTATGAGGGTAACTTATGCATTTAAATAATAAACTCCAGTAATGTATAATGTCATAATACACAGTTTCACCTTAAATATGTATGACCTATAAGCTTGTTAGATTGTATAATGTCACCTTTCAAAATAAGTAATGTATAATGACTGATATATTATAACTTATACATTATAATGTAATATTTCATAGTGTATAATATCACACTATTAAATGCAAAACTTTGGCTAAAATAAGAATGTATAATGTCACCTTATACAATATTAAAAGTGCAAAACTTTGGCCAAAGTAAGAATGTATAATGTTCAAACATTCACAACGTATAATTTCACTTATTACAATAACCGTCTCTTTTATGCACATCTTCTTGTTGTATAATATAATTTAATGTAAAGCAGAAAACTAATATTATACATTAGTCTGATAAATAAAGTAATGTATAATCAAATAATATAAATGTCTAATATCAAATATGTCAGGAACAAAACCAACAAAAATATTTTGTTCTTAATCATCTAACTGACTAAGTCCTAAACTAAAATTAGGACAAGAATCCATTACCAAATTTATACTATATTGATTAAGCAATTGCAACTATAAACAAGAAATTCAAAGATCTGACTTGTATTATATGAAAAAAAAATGAAAAAAATCAACTAACAAATTAGAACGAGATTGCAAAATAAGGTAATTTCATAAAAATCAACATGCAACCAAATAAGAATCTGAATAAGAACCAACAACTTTTAAACAAAAAATACAAAGATCTGACTTTTAATAATTGAAAAAAAAATGATATTATCGAACTATCATACTGAAATGGATTTGCAAAAGCAATTAATTTCATAAAAAATAAACATGCAACAAAAAATCAAACTAGGTTGTGATTTGGTAAAGTTGAAAAAAAAAAAAACTAAAAATTAGTGAATAAAATCAGTAAGTTCAATAAATGTTTGATAACTTACAAATTGATAACCTTTAAGTATACGATTGCTTGAATTTGAGCGTAAAAAAAAGTATTCAATAATGGAGGAACAATCGATTGTTTAATGAAAGAAAAAAAGAAAGCAAATATGTTAAACAGAGAGAAAGTAAAAAATTGTTAAATGGGAGGAAAAAAGGGAGCAAATATGGGAAAGAAAAAGAAAGTAAAGAATTATTTAATGGGAGAAAAAAGAGAGCAAATGAGGAAAAGAGAGAGAAAGTAAAGATACAGATCCTTTTTTTTTTCTTTGGATGTATAAGAGGAATGGAAGAGAAAGTAAAACAATAGGAAATTTTAGTAATAACTTTGGGATTTATGTAATTACTTTGTCAATATGGGATTTATTGTAATAATGTAAAGTTATCTTGTGTATATATGTAAATTTTAGTATATATAAAGGAGGATTAGAAACATGCTGAGCTGGCATGCCTCGTAAGCCAAGAAAGCTATTTATCTTTTTTCTCCTATTTTTGAATTTTTTCTTCTTTATTTATCTATTTATTTATTTTTAAATAGCCCAAAAATTAGCAACCTTTGGCTTGTCCTTCATTTTATCACTCTTGACAATGCATGCATTTTAGAAGTATAACGGTAACTTGTAAAAAGTGTCAAGTTAATGTTATTTAAGTGGTTAGTAATTAAGTATTAATTTAATACTAATAAATATGAACCCATTGAAAAGTTGCTATAAAAAAGCAAGAATTCGGAATTGATTTTTCATTCAGAACCTATTATGTTCATGTTAAGAAGTAGTAGTTTAGATTGCAGAAAGAACAAGAAATGCTAATCAGTTAGAGTTTTGCTAATGCAGTTATCTTTAATCTCTCTTTTTCTTTTAAATATTTATTTATATTTTAAGATTAAGAAATATATGAATTGTCACAGTTATCGGAGATTCTTCAAATATGAAATTGTAAGTAAGTTTTTACTTGTCGATTCTTCATATTCTTAAATTCTCTAATATTCATTTTAATAATTATATGTATCTTTCTATTTTCTTCGGTTTTACTTTTAAAAAAAAAATAAAATTTAGAGATGCATTCTTTAGAAATATTAATTTAAAATTTTCTAATTTTACTTTAGTAATTATTTGTATCTTTCTATTTTCTTCTTTTTTAGCATAGAGGGATTTTTTATTTTTATTTTTTGATACTTTACACCATTATTTACATGAATGATATACTAGCTATTCTAAGACATATATTGATCGAATTTTAAAATACAGGAGACTATAATAATTTTTTAAAGATACCAGGTAAATATTTATTGACATAAAATATTTCATAGTTAGGCTACATCACTCATGTTCACATATAAGTTGTATGTCATTGCAATATAGACTCGCACTCTCTCTATATATATACACCCGTTAGGATAAAATTTTCGCCCAAATTTCTCATTCTTTGCTCTCATTCTTGTGGCCTCGTAAAAAATCAAGAAAATGTAAGGTTCTTCCTTTTTCGCCTTTTTTTTTTTTAATTCTTGTTGATTTTGTGTTCTAAATGATGATTGTATGATAGAGATGATTCTAGGCCCGACCTTGGATTTGAATACAATTTCGATTTTTTTTTTCTGAAATGCAGCTGGACAGGTTCATTCCCAATCGCTCTGCAATGGATTTTGACTATGCACATTACATGCTCGCTGGTGGCTAGGTTAAAAAGGAACACGTTGGAGTAAATTCTTCATCTTACTTGAAGCTGTTAGCATAAGTTTTCAACATGAACAGAACGAGGATCCTTGATTTTAAGAATAAAGCTCCACCTTCGGGTCACATAGTTTCTCAATCTCCATCACATATTTACCAGTCAAAAACTGTTAAAAAGCGGAGATACATTCCCCAAGTGAGTCCCCTTTTACTGTCTTTTGCGCTAACTCTACTTATTGTATTAGTGCAAATAAATGTGTTATCTTGGCTTCTCGTTCCTAACTTAGACAACTTTTTGCTTGTTAACAGTTTGCGGAAAGGACCCTGGAGGCTCCTGACATCCCTGATAATTTTTGTCTCAATTTGTTAGACTGGGGGAGCAGTAATATTATTGCCATTGGGTTAGGATGGGATGCTTCTGATGGGTCTATATCTATAGATACAGAATTCTAGTCTATAGACTAGAATTCTGTATATCTATAATTCTGTATATACTGAGCTTCTCATGGTTGGTGATGATTTTAGGCCGTTGACTAGCGTCAGCTAAAAGACACCTTGCAGTTGCCTTGAATAATTCGTTCAGCTGCGGGACACCTTACAGGGGTCTAGCCAATTGGTAAGTGGTTTCTTTCGCCGTCTTCCTTCTTCTAGTCTAATTATTATCATAAGTCTAACATCTTTCTTTCTATACAGTTGAGGACGTTACGAGGACACAGATTAAGGGTTGGCTCACTTGATTGGAATGGTGGCCACATACTGACAACTGGAGGCATGGATAGTATGATCATCAACAATGACGTGCGTGTAAGATCCCACGTAGTTGGAAAATACAAGGGACACACCCGGGAGATATGTGGATTTAAGTGGTTCGAGTCAGGCCAGCAGTTGGCTAGTGGAGGGAACGATAATTTGGTCCATATGTGGATCCTATCGATGGGGTCTCCTAACAACTCATGCCAATGGATCCACCGTATGACACATCATACAGCTGCTGTAAAAACTCTTTCTTGGTGTCCTTTCTAGGGTAACGTGGTTGCCTCAAGTGACGGTGTTGGAGATCAGTGCATAAAGTTTTGGAACACCAATACCGGGGCATGCTTGAACACTGTCGATACAGGTTGACAAGTCTGTTCCTTGCTTTGGAACAGACACCAGCGCGAGCTTTTGAGTTCTCATGGCTTTACTGACAACCAACTCATTGTTTAGAAGTATCCTTTTATGAAGAAAATTTCAGAACTTTTCGGTCATACATCACGAGTTCTTCATATGGCTTAGGTATGATTTGTTAACCAATAACGCCACATCGTGTTCGTTTACGCTCATATTCACTGTGCCTTACCGACTTTCCTTCTCGACATGTTTCAGAGTCCGGATGGCTATACGTTGGCGACTGCAGCGGCGGATGAGACACTAAGATTATGGAATGTTTTTGGGAATCCTGAAGAGAATAAGTTGTGCTAAAGAGAAAGCTAGAGCCAGTTTTTGACTTGATACTGATTAGATAAAGTAGCAAATGATACTAAAATTATTTTTTATTGAGTGTTTAGTTTGTTGTATTCAAAATAATATGCATGGTATAATTTTTAAGAATAAATAAATTGATTACGAAAATAATAAAACATCATGTAAGACCCTGCAAAATTTAAGTCTAATTCAGCCCCTTAGAACTTGATAAGAGATTTCGCACTTAGAAAATTTTAGCTAAGTGTTAAGACTTAGACTCTTTTAAAGCCTTCGAACTTCGGAGATTTATTTCATGACCTTCCCGACCTCGAAAATTTGAGTTTTAAGTTGATTAATGATGGGGCAAGTCAATAGTACATCTCGGGTGCGTTTCGAAATTTTCGGACAAGCGTAAGGGCATGTTTGGATTCCTAAAACAGTAGCTCAGGGCGATATGCCCGCGCCGCCTAGCTCAGCCCGACGTTCCAGGCAGGACGCCGCCCTGGACATCCCGGCGCTCCAAGCAAGGCGCCGCCCTGGCCATTCTGGCTGGGGCAATTTTCTGCAGTCCAGCCCCGTATTTTCAAGGGACAAAGGGTCAATTCCCCCACCCCTATATAGCCCAAAAACACGAGATTCAGCCTTCATTAAGCATAATATACTTGTTTTCTCTCAAATTCTCTCAAAAACAAGCTTTAGGGTTCTAATTAACGATTCAAAACTCAAAGAATTTCTTCGTCAATCTTCTTAAAGTCAAGCATTAAGGTATGTTAGATGTTGATTCTTAGGTCCCTTCCACCCATGAAGTTCAAGAATCATTTTCAAAATACAAAGATTATATGTTTATGAGTTTTCATGATTTAATTGAATTGAAGTTCATGTTCATGTTGTTGTTGGGTTTGGATCCATGTTTTAGATTACAAGTTACAAGATTTGATCCTAGTATGAGATGAATTGCATGATATTCATGATAAACCCTTCAAGTTACAAGATTATTGATGTAGCCATGGTAATAAGATGCATTAATTATTGTGTGATAAAAGCATGCTCCCCATATGTTTGATAAAATGTCTATGTGAATGAGATAGTGTCATTTTAGCATGTTAGCATGTAATCCCCATTCATGCACAAGTTAATGCATGCCAAGTGCTTGATGAAAAACCTTTTTGAATGAATCATGAAACATTAGTATGCATTCCTATTCATGTACAAGTCTATGACTTTCAAGTGTTTGAAGAGATGCCTCATTGATTGTATTGTGAATGATAGACTATTGTGTTGTCTTATATTATTCATGTTATCGAGTCCTGGGGTATTTAATACTCAACAATTTAGCTAATTGTCTAGAGCCAGTGTCAATTTTTAAGATACTCCCAGTCAGGCCACGCTCAGTAGAACTCAGTCAGTTAAAGAACTTAGGAAAACTCAGTAATCTTAGTATCAGTCCAGTCCAGTTCAGTAATCAATTCAGAACTCAGTAGCATTTAGTCAGTTCACAGAATTCAGTAGTATTCTGTCAGTCAACGAAACTCAGTAAACTCAGTTCAGCTCAGTTAAACAGTACGATCAGTAACAGTTTAGTCAAGCCTAGTATGAACTAGGAAATTAGTTCAGTGTCTTTCAGCTGGGAGTAGGATTCAGCACCGAGCGAGTCTAGGGATGGAGGCACACCCGTTAGTTAGGACTGGATCCCTAGACACAATCCCTAAGTTCCAGAACTACGTAGATACCGTAGGTTATGAGATGTCACCCATTAGATAGGACTGGCATACTCAGGGATCACCCGCTAGTTTAGGACTGATCTCAAGGGTCACCCGTTAGATAGGACTGACTCCACAGCAGTTGTCTTCACCCATTGCATGGTATTAACACCCTTCTAACTGAGTTTACAGGTTGGACCCCACTAGTTCAGATAAGGGGCATGTCAGTTAGATGACTACCTCTCACAGTCTCAGTTTCAGTCTCAGTCTTCAGAATAGAACTCAGTTCAGTATTTACAAAAATCAGGACTGTCAGATACAATCACTCAGCTTAGTAAAGAACTCAGATAGTTCTATAGATTCAGGACTGTTAGATACAGTTAATCAGTATCTATATCAGTATCAGTAGATTCAGGGATCACTCGCTAGATAGGCCTGATCCTAGGGGTCACCCTTTAGATAGGATCGACCCCACAACAGTCATCGGTAATACAATACTAGTAGACTCAGTTATCAGTAATCCAGTTATTAAAACTCATTAACCAGTGTCACTACGCCTTCAGTTACAGCTTATGTACTCATGCGTGTATTCTCACTCAGTCATGTTCAAGTTACTTAGTCAGTTATAATTTATGCATATGAACCCTCATCTAGCATACCAGTACATTCTCACGTATTGACGCATACTTTTCTCTTGCGCTATGATGTCTTATATCATAAGTTCAGAAGCACGGGATTTCGAGCACCCTTAGCAGTTCAGATTCAGGCAGCAGCAGTAGACTTAGCAGTGAGTCTTCATCATTCGAGGATGGTCCTTATTTCCTTATTATATTAGATTCAGTATTTTCAGTAGACGGAGTTAGTTGGAGGATTGTTCCATCAACTCCACAGTTCAGATAGTTTTAGAGGCTTTTCAGCCTAGATGTATAGACAGGCTAGAGTATTTTCATACAGATGTTCAGTTTTGGTAATTTAATACTTTATTCAGTTTTATTTCAGATGTTTGAACCTCATGGCAAGTTTTAGCCAAATTTCTGCATTTTACAATATTATTCTTCAGTTATTGCAGCAGGTACCAGTCATAGGTTAGCTTGTGGTTCTTCGGGATTATGAGCACCGTGTAGCATCCGGGGTTCAAAATCCGGGGCGTTACACATCATCTTATAATCATCATTTATAAAACAATGCATGCTAAATGTAAATGACTCACATAAGTTGAAATATCTGAAATACTGAAATATGTTGCCTTAAGAAGCAAAACATACTTTATAAATCTTATGACCCATAATATTTAGTTCTAAAAGTTGTACTTGTGATCCTCCAAAAATTTTGCATTGCAGAGTAATTTTTGTTTTAGCTTTCCTTTACACTTTCTGTCTATACATGTTTTGGGGTCTCAATTAATGACAGCCTGTTAAAGGGTGGGGGTTTTTTCATTTTTATGATTTGAACTTCAAAAGTTCTAGTCGGGGGGGGGGGGGGGGGGGAATAAAATTTACTCAACGGAAAAGGGCAAAACTATCTTCGAAATGGAGCAAATATAATCTCCATTTGTTATTGATCTCATTCAACTATTAGTTCACTTTAACGGAATGCCACTAGAAAATCCACGTGGAAAAGAAAATTGTCCCAACCCACATAAGCATCAACTTAACCATCCAACTTAACTTGATTCATTATAATTTGGTTAAATTAATCTTTGGTTGAAACAAGGACCAATGGCATGGGACAAATAGCATAAAACTAATTGAAAAAAGACAATTGATTGTAACAAGGAAAAGGTACAAACACCAATAACAGCTACAGAAGCAAAAGATGTAAACTAATCCTAAAATGTAAAATCCAAAAATCAAAATCTGACACTAAAAATATAAAATGTGAAATAAACAGCACAAAATGAGACACAACTAATTAACATCAGTACTTTTAACTTGATTCTATCATAATTTTACCTCCTTGACCTCTTCTTTGGAATCATCATTTTCACTATTTTCCCTTGTACTTCTCTATCACCTCTCTTTGGTGGATTGTTAAGTTGGATTGTATTAAGTTTGGATGGTTAAGTGGGCTTGGGGCTAATCTTAAGTTGGATGCTTAGGTGGACTGTCCAGCTACCTTTTTTCTCCCCGTGGACTGCATGGTGGCATTTCGTTAATTGAAAGGTAGAAGTGAGCCATTAGTTGAATGGATGGAAGGAAGGGGTAGTTTTTGTAAATTGATGCGAAACAGAGAAGTATATGCAGAAAGTAAAGGGTTAAAGATAGAGTCAACACACTGAATTTAATGGAACTATCTTGATTGTTATTTATAGTCTGTGACTGCTGATTTTATAGGCAGAAATAAGTAACAAAATAAATCAAAAAACTGGAACGACTAACTAAGATAACTCCTAAAAAATAGGAAACAAATTCACGATAAATTACTCTCCTAACGACTAAGAAAAAGCTGGAAATAGGACTTTATTTGCTAACACTCTCCCTTAAACTGAAAGCTCACAAGCTTTAGGTTAACATTAACTAGTATATATATATAAAGGAGAAACATAGAGAGGATGATGTGACACCTCTCTATGGCCTTCAATACTATTTATCTTTTTTTTTTCTTTTTTTTTTTGAATTTTCTCCATCATTCTTTTCATTAATTAATTTGCTTATCAATTAAAAAAATTATATCATATTTACTACATTTAATTATATCTCATGAGTTATAAGAAAACCTCCAATTATTTGTATTCTCTATTTAATAAAAAATCTTCTCAACTACTTGATTAATCTATAAATAACAATAATCTATAGAGTTTTTGGATGCTCATTTTCATTTCTCCTCCTTCTTTTTTATTAGTAGTGTATTTTTTTTTCTCCTTTTCAAACTTTTTTTTCATTGTTTTCATCAATCATGTGTTCAATAACCAAAAGAGAGGGCATTGAAAACGTGATTCACTATATGGCTACTATGATGAAGATTATAGATATATTATCAAAGTTTCTTCTTGTGTAATAAGAATCAAACACAAATTCACCAAGGATGAAGAAGGAAGTTTGATGGCGGTACAAAATTCATCAAAGAAAGAATGATCAAATTAATTTCGTATAAATTTATCGTCAAGATGAAGAATAATGTATAATGCATCTAGAGAGATGGCCAAATTAATTTAGCAAAATAGATTTTTTTAATGTTTTATTAATATTAGAGAAACAGGTATTCGTGCTTATTGTAAATTTGTAACTATTTCACCAAATACAAGATGTACTATTCAATAAAAAAAATTATTATAAAGTTTTACACTTTGTTTATATTAATTATTTTGTTTCTAACATAAAACTTAATTGATATATTATTATATAAGCGTTTATCTTTAAATATGCAATCTTTATTTATATATAAATGTGGTTTATTAAAAGATGATGTATATAGTTATTTGATCAAAAATTTATATTTTGTGACTTTTTTTCTGCTTTTCAATTTTATTTTTTAAAAGGAAATTTCGTCTTCTCAAAATTTTATTTTATTTATTTTATGCTTCATTATAAATTTCAAGAACTACTTTGTTAATCCTCTTAATTACACCTCATCTTTTCCTCTTCTCTTTATTGATCCATTTTAATATTATTTTTGTATGATCATAATAATAATCATCTTAACAATAATTTTCTATCATCATGTATTTCAGGTACAGAAAGAGGAAAGAAAGTTTCCTACCAATTGATCTATAAATTTGTGACAAAAGAGTTTAATTTTTATTTTTTTTTTATTTCTTTTTAAAACATTGTTTAGATTTATATTTTAAAGAAGATGAAAGTTATGAAAGTATTAACAAATTAAAGTTAAATACTTATAAATATCTAAAATAAGGTGATGTAGTATCTCTTTATCGCTTAAAAGATCTTTTTTTTTTTGGATGTTTTTCTTTATTTTATTAAATAATAATAATCTTCTAATAATTTGAATTAAAAAATACGCCAGCTTAACACATTTAATTAAGTAAAAAGTATATATTGTACATATATTGTACCGTGACTTGTAATAATTCAGTTAATAAATACTTAGGTTACAATTATAACCGTTGCGGATAATTTCATTTAGGATTCCCTAAAATGAATGCTAGGTGCATTTATGCTTTTGAAACTTTTTAACTTAAATTCTCTTAATTACTATTCTTCATCTTCCTCTTCTGTCGGTTATAGCTGTAGTAAAAAGAGAAAATGAAGAGTTTTAAAGGCTATTAAGGATTTGAAGTAAATAAAGAAAATGAACAATCATAGCAATTAAGTAGTCATGAATAAATAGTTCAAAAACATTCTGATCGGCTGGTTTTCATTGAAATTAGCATTGTTATTTAATTGAAATTACTATGAAATTTCAATCTCAATTATGACATTCAAAAAAACTGTATTTATTGAATTTCTATTATTGTTGAAGGAATTTGAATATTCAAGATTTATTTTCACTATTAAAGATATATATGTATTTTATCTTATGAAAGAGAATTAAAGAAGATTTAAATGTCATAAAAAAAAAAAATAACGAGCACTCGACTTAACTACCCAAAATAGATTAAAACATTTTACATGAAAAGTATTTTAATATTTTCATGTCAAAAAAAGACTTTAAATATTTTAAACTTTTAAATTTAATTAGATGTTAAAAAAATTAAGTCATAAATTTAATGAAGTATTTTATGACTGCATGAAGCATAAATAATTCTATGACTACGCGAAGCGCGATTAACTTTACTAGTAATAAAAGAAGGGTTAATGTGTATACTATAGAGTATTTAGATAGACAAGAAAAACCTAGCATCTTCCCCCGCACCCCCACCCCTACCCACCCACCCCACCCCCCTTAGATAAAAAGAAATAAAATCCTAGCATAAAGTCCCCAACCCAAGACCACCTAATGTTACTATTACCCTTTGGTCATAACTCTTTAAAACTTAGTTTATTTATAGCCTTACATCCTCCTCCTCAAATTTCTTAGACTAGATTTTTAACCATGCAAAGTACTCATAATTCTATCACATACTTATCTTCTAGTTATTTATAATTATACATTTATAAAAGTATGAGAACCTTTCTTCATAGCATCTCAAAATTTTAAAACAAACTAAACTAAATTATTTATTGAACAAACAATTTTTTACATTCACAACTTGAATTTAACTAAGCAAAAATTAATCTCAAAGGTTTTATAACAAGGAGAGAGAGAGCGCGCACAACATTGCCAAAAATTTCAAAAACAATCACTTTCAGTCTCTATACTTGAAAAATAGTCACTAGTCTGGAGTTCCAAAATGTCCCACCGAAAACTTCATGATGATATGCTGAAGTTTTACTCGTGAAATTTGAAACTCCATAATAATGACTATCTTTTTAAAAAAGAGAGTCAAAAAGTGGCTAGTAGCACTATTCCTAAAACTTAGGTCCTTCAGGCTATATGGTTGCAAATATTCAATGGATCAGCCCATTACCATTTTGGTATAATGGACTAGCATGCCCATTCGAAAGCCCGGCCCGTTTCCTTGCATTTACCTTTATGTCCTCCATGAATTTATGAAAATTTTTCTCAGATGATCCATCTTTTTCTAATGCATTTTCTAATGTTTTTCTCACTTCCTTCACTGCATTTCTCAAAACTTGAGTGCTATTCCCACACATAAAATGGCTAACCTTTTCGGCTACTTCCTCGTGTGTAACGCGCTCTTTGTCACACAAATTAATTCCAATCTTCCAGTCATTCACAACTAGTTTTCGGTTAGTGAATTGATCGGTCAACAAGGGATAACATATCAACGGTATACCACACCATATGCTCTCCAGCGTCGAGTTCCATCCACAGTGAGTCAGGAATCCACCAGTCGCTGGATGTGATATCACTTCAATCTGCTTACACCATGGCACGATCAACCCTCGATCTTTTATACTTTCCTCAAACCCAACAGGCAAGAAATCCGTCTCATCTGAGCTAACGATATCGGGCCTTAGAACCCAAATGAAGTTCACCCCACTAAGTTGAAGCCCATGGGCTATCTCCAATAAATCTTCCTTACTAGTATGTGCATAACTACCAAATGACACATACAAGACTGATGAGTTGGGCTTGCTATTGAGCCATTGCGAGCAATCGGACTCGGACCATAGGCTAAGACTGAATGGGGCCTTAGTGAGATTACCAGATGGGAATATAGGCCCAATAGCATATGTGGGCTGATTTTTATTTAGGGCTGAAAGTGTATCACATTCAAGTTCTTGGACTGTATTACAAATGATGATGTCTGCCTTTTTAATATCAGTAAAGGCCTTGTAGATTACCCTATGAACCACAGTCCAAATATCAGTTGCTTGGAGATAGGACATCAAGTCTCTTGGTTCAATAGCTTCAACTCCTGGTATGTAGTCAATAGTGTCCTTTCTATTATCTGATAAATAAAAATAAATAAATTTAAACAAATTAGAAATTAATAACAAAACGTATTCAGTATAATCCCACAAGGTTAAGTCCGGGGAGGGTAGAGTCTACGCAGACCTTACCTCTACGGTAGAAGTAGAGAGGCTGTTTCCATTACACGGCCGGAGCTACGATTTTCACTAAAGGGGTTCAGAAATAAATAAACGAATAAATCAAAGGGGTTCAACATCTACTATACACACATAAAAAATAATTGTAACTATGTACAAATAATATAATTTTTTGCGAATCCCTTGCCAAAGGATAGCTCCGCCCCTGATTTTCAATAGACCCTCGGATCAAGGAAACATAGTCTAAAGCAGTTCAGTAAAAGAAGTAACATAAGCACAAAGAAATATCAAATAGTGCCAAAACAGAAGATAGTAACAGAACAGTAACTATAACAAATAAAATGGTGAAAGTATAAAAACAATCGATAGTAACAAAAATCCAACGACAAGCAACTACAGAAGCAATACTATAACTACTAGTACAAATAGGTTACAAGACAACATGCTGCTATCTACCGACCTTCGAACTTGATTTGTGCCCCACTCAATGTGCCCTTTTGATCATTCAATTTTTAATAAATATAAATGAAAAGAAAAGGCAAAAACTCCAAGTCATAGTACAAAAACAATAGATAGTAATAAGACAGTAACTATAATAAAGCAAAATAATAGTTGAAATATAAAAACCATCGGTAGTCAAGCAACTATAGAGGCAATACGACAACTACTAGTACAAATAGGTTACAAGATAACATACTGCTACCTACCAACCTTCGACCTTGATTTGTGCCCCACTCAATGTGACCTTTTGATCAGTCAATTTTTAGTAGATAAAAATGAAAAGAAAAGGCAAAAACTCCAAAATATATAATAAGTTGGTGTGGTACTTGTCTACTTGACTACTTGTAGCACATATTGAGACAGAGAGGCCTACTCATAAGTTGAAATGTCACATCATTTAACATAAAATAATTTCATGTAGACTCACCAATCCCACTCAAGACCAATAATTAGTTAGTAAAGGAATCAATGCTAGATCCTCTAAAATAAAAAAATCCATGTTCTAACCTTATGGTCCAAATTTAAAAATATTAAAATGAACAAACTTACTAGTAATAAACCTTTTTCTTAATGATATACAAATGTGACAACCAAGTGGGGGTCAAAGGCAATGTAAAGTGGTCAAAGAAGGCAAGCAATCCAAATAAAAGGATAGTCCGGTCCATTAAAACTTCTGTTATGTGCAGGGTTCGGAAAAGAGTCCCATCATAAGGGTGTATTATACGCAATCTTACCTTACATTTCTGCCAGAGGCCGGTTCCAAGGCTTAAATCCGTGACCGTCTGGTCACATGGCAGCAACTTTACTAGTTACTCAAATAGTAAATGAATATCTTTAGTCTACCAAATTTGCACAGAATAGATATTCTTTTTAAGGATTTTAAATATTTTTAATCACCTAATTCTTTTTATCCCTCTAATGGTAATATTTTGTAGTCATTATTGATATAATATATATAATCAATATATACAACAACAATAATATATCTAATGTGATATCACAAATGAAGTCTGTGAAGAATAAAATAAACGCAAACCTTATTCCTATCTAGAGGGCTAGTGCGGTTGTTTTTATAGACCATCGACTCAGGAAAAAATCATTTCAAAACAGTTCAAGTAAAGAAATAGAAAGCAAAGAAGTCATGGCAAAAGAGTTAAGCCAATCGAAGTACACAAAATAACATATAGTAACAAAATTTAAAGGACAAGAGCCTACGAGAGTAAATGCTACTACTACCAAATAAAAGCAGAAGCTAAACAAAATTCAATTATCTTCTAACCTTTTACTTTAATCAAAATATAGTACATATTATTATACAATAACTAGTATCTCCAAATGTGAATACCTATTTTAATATAATGTCCACATGCATACACAAGTGGACCAATTTGACTAATTTCTCTGATAATGTGAAAAGACTTGTTTCATACAAAAAAATTATTTTGTTGCTATCTCTCAACTAACAACCATTAATTTTTTTCTCTGCAAACAAAACAAAAACATGACTAGTTTAAAGACTATAAACTACTTTTAGAAAACAAGTTGTTTGTTCAGAAAAATCAAATACTAGTAGGTGCAGTAAATTGTTACTATCTCAAGTTCACAACTAGCCAACACTATCACCACCAACTTTCATTGGATCCAACAACCTAAAATAAGGACAAAAATAAAAAGAAAGAATAGAGTGGCCTACAAAGCATTTTACACCATTTATGTTGGGTCCATGGTCACAATCCAATTTACAAGTAAAAGGGTCAGTTCGGTGAACAAAAGCTCCAGTTATATGAATGTTCTGAAGATGGAATCGACCTCAGAATTTATTATACACAGTCTCATTTTACATTTTGTAAGGGACTGTTTTCACGACCTGAACTTGTAACCTCCTGGTCACATGACAATAATTTTACCGATTACTCCCCAACTCCTGTTCACTATCCAATTTACAAGTAAAAAAGGACAGTTCAGTGAACAAAAGCTCCCGCTATATGCATGTTTTAAAGAAGGAACCAATTACAAGGATCTGTTATATACAGTTTCATCTTAGATTTTTGCAAGAGATTATTTTCACGACCTGAATCTGTGACCTTCTGATCACATGACAACAACTTTATCACCTACTGTCAGCTCCCGTTCACAATCCAATTTACAAGTAAAATTGAAATTTAACAGCATATTGGTTGGAAGATGGTCGTCTAATGATTAATAAAGTGCATTGAGAATTATGAAATTTTAAATTTAAATTTTACGATGGGAAAAGTAATAATCTTTTCTATATATCAAAGCTACACAAGTTTTGGTAGCAAAATATTTGTGAAATTAATTGGGATGTGCACACATTGATCCAAATATCATAATTTTTAATATTATATTATTATTTCTAATACTATAGTTCTACTATTGGTTGATTTTGAGATTTCACTTTCTGATTGATACTTCTGTGTCGGCCACATGTTGTATATATACATAGTATTATATTATTTTTAATACTATACTTGTATATACATTAATATATAAATATATAATTCTGGCAAAGCCATATGGATTGACACTTTTTTCTATAAGGTGATCAGACATCCAAACCATTTGGGTTTGCAGCAATATTAAAATTGTAATTTTTGAAATTTGAAATTGTGTTTAGTTTGGCATTGGTCGATTTGTATGAATTTGAATTATTAAATTTTTTTGATTATATAAATATTTGAAGATAAATTTTTAAAATTTAATCTAAAATTTATAGTCAGGCGCTAGCTAAGTCATTATACACTTTTGAATTCATGACCTATAGATTACACCGACTCAAACGCGAAAGCAAATGAAAAAGAAGTTTGAAGGAAAAGAGGGCACTAACTTTAAGAAGCAAAATATTTATTTTTAGACAACTTTTTGAGAATCCGACACACTCAATTACGTTTTTAAAAAGCTCGAGCAACATAAACCAGGACCAACCCACTCAAAGTGCCCCACATTAGTCAGAAAAAAAAAGAGCCAAAAGACTGCAACCCAATAGGTGTCATATAGACACTCTATTCTAACACGAACACTCATGACTATGTTTCTAGCTTGAATCCATGACCTATAAATCGCACCACAACAACAACGGGCCCAATGTATTCCCATAAAGTGAGGTTTGGGGAGGGTAAGATGTACGTAATCCATACCACTACATCTAAAAAAATAGAGAGGCTGTTTTCGATAGACCCCCGGCTCAAGATGGAGAATAGTACACCAAGATCGTAAAGAAACACCTATAAATCACATCAATTCTACAAAAAAATGAAAAATACAAGAGATTGAGGGTAAAAGAGGGCACTAACATTGAGAAGCAAAATATCCATTCTTCTTCTAACAATTACTTTGTGACTCGAACTTGTAATCTATAGATCACAATCAACAAACATTAATGACACTTTTTCTAGTTCGAACTCGTAATCTATAAACCGTCTATCCTAATATAAACACTCATAACTATTTTTTTAACTCAAACCCTTAACCTACCGATTACACCGACTCAACAAAGAAACAAAATGAGAAGAAGAAAAAAAAAGGTTATAAGAAAAAGGAGGCACTTACATTGAGAAGCAAAATATCCATTCTTCTTCCAACAAATCCACATTATTAATTTATAAGCATTAATAATTACTTTCTAACTCGAACTTGTAATTTATAGATCAAATAGTTAATTCGAACTCCTGACCTCCCATATATCCTAATACGCATGACTATTCTTCTAGTTCGAACTCGCAACTTACAGATCATCTATCCTAATACAAACGCTCATGACTATTTTTCTAGCTCGAAACCTTAACCTACAGATCACCCGGGGGCGAACCTACATTCATTTTTGGGATGCTCCGGCATCCATTAAACTCGACGCGGAATAAGTAAAATTACATAAGAAATATACGAAAATAAATATAATATATATAAAAGCACCAACTGAAATAAAAAGTTGACTGGGTGCATTGACATTTAGATTGACCTTAAGGAAAGGGGCGCCATCGGGTTTGAACTTCTTTGAGGTGATTTTTTATTTTTTTTTATTTTTTAATCACTCACGATCCTTAAATCCTGAATCCGTTGGTGCAGATCACACCGACTCAACGAAAAAACAAAATAAGAACAAAAAAAAAAGTTAGAAGGAGGCACTAACCTTGAGAAGCAAAATGTCCATTCTTCTTCAACAAATCCATATGATAATACAAGTTAAAAACCAAAGCAGGTTCAGTCCACAATGATACATATACCAAATTATACTTCTCAGCAATCATAGCTGGCCATACATAAAATGTATCAGCAATCAAACAATTCACAGGTGGATCACATTTCACTAAATCACCAACCAACACATCAAAATGTGCAGAAAAAACATGCAATAAACCTTCAACAAATTGATCATGGTTCAATGAACGATCAAATTGTAAAGGAAAACCATCATTAACAGTTGTATAACGAATGTCTAACCCAGATTTACGTGCATTAGCAAATAAATCGTCTTTGTTTTTGTTGGAATTGGAGATTTTTGAATGGATATAATGTGTGTTAACAAATGTTATGGTGAAACCATGTGATGCTAGCTTTATGGCTAGGTATACAAATGGGGTTATGTGACCTTGATATGGATAGGGTATCATTATGGCATGTGGTTTCGACATGGATTAAGTTGTTGTTGATGATGATGACGACGACGATGATGATGAAGATGTATGAGGGTTTTTTTTTTGTGATGAATTTTTTTTTTTTTTTTTTTTTTTTGTTTTTTGTTTTTTTGGTTGTGTAAAAGGGGAGGAAGTTTTTGGAGGAGGAGAAGAAGAAGATGAATTTGAGGAGAATTTGGGGGTTAGTTTTCACAAGTGGACATTTATTTGTGTTCCATAATTGGAGGGGGGAAATAAATTAAATTAGGGTGGTGGGGATTGAGTTTGGTTGTGGGGTGGGGTGGGGGGATTAATTTTTGTGAAATTATAATTTGAGTAACCAAAGTTAGATCACTTTATTTATTTATTTGGTTTTCCAGTCGATGTTCGGTATTTACATTGGAATCCCGATTAAATCAAATTGTGTGTTGCAGGGCCCATTAAGGAATAATTCTCCCAATAAAATTTTCTCCATACCCAGGGCTCGAACCCGATACCTCTGGTTAAGGATGGAGCAGTCTCATCGCTGCACCACAACCCATGTTGGTAGATCATTTTATTTAGAGTAAAGCATCTGGTACCTCTCAATTATGACCATATTTTCTACGACACACTTCAATTTTACGGGATACTAGTATTTCTGAATTCAGTTTTAACATATTTTTGTCACTCTTTTGTGCTGCCTTTATAAAGTGTCACGTCAACACAAAAGGATGATAAAAATATTCTAAAATTAAGTTCAAAAATAATAAGACCTTTGTAAAGTTAGAGCTTATTGTAACAACTCCGTCCCATTTTATGTGTCATTTTTTTTTTATTTGTTCTAAAAAGAATGTCATGTTTTCTTATTTGGTAATTATTTAATGGCATTATTTCTATTTTTATTCTTAGTGAGTTCTACTTATTAAGAAAAGATAATTAAAAAGTATACATTAAAAGGGGTAATTTTATAAACTTTATAAAGTCATCACTTATTTTTTAAATTCTATATCGATCAAATAGCGACACATAAAATAAAATAAAATGAAGGTAGTATAATTCAAAAGGGGGTACAAGATGCTTTATCTCTTTTCTTTATTTAATTTCTTTTTATGTAGGTAGGGTCTAAGTGGACCATATAGTAGTAAGTAGTCAATACGTGTGAAAAGAAAAAAATGAGTCAATAGATATTGACTACTTAAATGTCCTCTTTTAGATCATTTGATATAGGGATAATGATTAATAATTTCAGGTTAAATATAAAATTATTTAATTTTATGTTTAATTGAGAATAATAATTAATTTTAAAATTATTTATTTTAATATTTATATAATTATTTTATATAAATATATAATGGATAACTAATCTCATGAAATAGATAAATTTATGCGTCTCATCTATGGTACCAAACAACAAACAAATTCATGCATGATAAAGAGTTACTATTTGTTTTCCTCATATTTTAAATGTGATAGTATCTTTCTTATTTTCATTTTCCTAGGGTGTAAATAATTGTTACATTTTTGATACATTTCTACTATCATATTTTTATTTAATCTCTCCTTTAATGAATGAAGAGTGTGTTGGTAAGTAAACAAAAAAATATAATCATATCTTGATTTTTTAAAATACAAGTATTTAATATTTATTATTTTTATTATTAAGGACCACTAGATCAATTTGTGAATGAAATAGAATCTTTGTAGTGATTGAAGGTGAAAGTATATTTAATTGGAAATCATGATGACCAAAAGTAGAGATCCACCCCCACGCCCACTGCCACCCCCACCCCAGCCCACCCCACCCCACCCCACATGGCTATTTGCAATATTTCATTTGGTGAAAACATATACAATATGGTTCCCATGTTAGAATTTAAAAAATTTGTGATACCCTTTTGAAATTCTACAAAACAAGTAAAGGTTGTTGCGTTTAGATTTAATGTGTTTTAATAAATTTATTGGATCTTTGTGGTTTAGAATTGGCATCTCAGAATGTCCATATGAAAAGCATTATGTAAAAGTAATTTAATTATTATATTGAAGTGATCTAAGAAAGGAAACAATTGGTTGTTTAGAGGAAGTGGACCATATGATGTTTGGGGAGATGAGGGGACACAAGTTTTAGATAATGATGTTCGAATAACTGGTAAAGTTGTTGTAATGTGATCAGGGGGTCATAAGTTTAAGTCATAGAAATACGATCTTCAAAAAACTTTTTTGAGCAAGAGACGGGCTTTAGAAGTAGTGTCAGGGCATGAATGCCCATCGTGAGACTATCTGTTGAACGTCTAATGTAGGAAAGCAAGCCCGAGTAGAAGTGCATGGTAAGACTATGCACAATAAATTTTTGTGGTTCAGCGCTTTCTCAAAATTCATGCATAGTGAAAGTATTAATATACCGAATTACCCTTATAAATTTGGTTGAAATATAAAACTTAAAAATAAAATATATCACCTATCATGATAAGTAAAAAAGACTTAATGATATAATAATAATTTATGTAGATAATGTATAGTGTTATTTAAATTCATTGGAGTTGATTTAAATTTAGTATAGTGTTATTGATCTTATCATGATCATTATCTCATTTAAAAAAGGAGATAAAGTTTTTATAGTCAACCCCTAAAATTTCGAACATTTTGTTAAGATTTTAGATTAAATTTCAAGCAAATTCTTATTTTTGGAATGAATATTAATAGTTTTGCTAGCATTCCATTTCCACCATAGATTTGGATTAGAATTAAATTATTTTTTTAAAAAAAAATTGTCTAGTGACGAGCCAGAATATTTATTAGAACTCAAAATACAAAAGAACCTATATATAATATATAATGTTGGGACCTATAACTAAAGGCACAAAACTAAAGTGTATACATTAGTCCATTTCGTGAAAAAGAAACTTTATAATAGTAACCAACATGGGTTGTGGTGCAGTGGATGGGGCTGTTCCACCCCCTAATCAGAGGTCGAGGGTTCGATCCTGGGTATGGAGAAAACTCTGTTGGGAGCGCTGCCACCTTAACGAGTCCTGCAACGCGCGATCCGAATTAGTTGGGGCTCCAATACGGGCACCGGACACCGGATGGGGAAAAAAAACTTTATAATAGTAGTAATACTAATCAAGTTGGATACAATTATTAGGAAGTAGGATCATTTGATTTGGAAAAATGTTATTTCGAGATAATTAATTTCGGAATTCATTATTTCACCATGTATATGGGATAACTTATTTCATGTAATGGTGGGATAAATAATTTCGGGACTAACTAATACCTCACACCAAATATAGAACAAAATAACTCTTCATTTTGTGATAAGATGTAATCAAAAAATAAATTACTACAACAGTGAGAGAGTTTTGAAGTATAAGTTAGAATTACTAGAATTGTTCAATATTTTTAATAACAAAGTGAGAGGAAAATAAATAATTATCAAATGAGAGAGGAAAATAAATAATTCAATACGTGAATTATTAGTATTATAATCCATTGCATTATAATTCATTTGATAATAAATTAAGTTATTTTAATTCATTTTACACGTATATAGAGAGGAAAATAACAAAGTGAGAGTTTTGAGGGAATACATTAGTTTTAGAAAGAGTCTGAATACTAGTTTTAGAAAGAGTCTGAATAGTATTCAAACTCTTTTTCATATCTGACTGATTCAGGGGATTTCAGGCACATTAAGAGGCAGTTAAAAAAAAATGCACTTAATGGACTGAAGTCGAACCATTCAGATTCAGACCTCCATTAAGTGAAAACAAATGAGGCCTCAGAATGTTGAGACTTATGACCGTGTGACCAATGATAATAGGAGTATGGGTTTTTCTTTTTTAAAAAAATAAATGTTTCCCATTTGCATACCAAATATTTAATATTTATTTTGTCTTAATTTATGTAATATTATTTAATTATATTAAAATCTAAGAAATAAAAATCTATAGTTTAAAACAAATATTTATATAATTATAAATTATTTTATTAATCATAAAAAATAATATCAAAACAAATTCTTTTAAATTATAAAAATATATTATTCCTTGGGTATATTCTTAACTGCTTGGGTATATTCTTACCTTAAACACGATCATCTTCGCTGGGTACATACTTAACTGCTTTCATTTATTTTTTCTTTGATCGAAGATGTATCGAAAATAATTTTTTTATCTTCTAAAATAGGGATAAAACCTACATATATACTCTATCATCTTCATTAGGCATATCCCATGAATAAAAGGATTATTAAGACGAATTTAGAATGATTTTTGTGATTCAACTGAACTCATGACCTTTGATCTCGAATAATGTATGCTTATTTAAAATGTACTTACTTTAGAGGTGTGTTCGGAATGGATGACAAATGTATTTTTCATGTTTAATTGGTCAAAATTTTTGAAAAATATTTTCTTTAGAGAACAGTTTTCAATTTGAAAGTCATTTCAAAATGAATAAATTTATTTTGAGTGAATTAACTATATAAGCTTATTAGATTAGTTATTACAAGTTATAACAAAACTTTTAAGTTTTCAAGTTATAGCAACTTTCATCTTAAAAAAATATATAAAAAATATTTTTCTTTTTGTTGAAAATACAAAAAAAAATTAATGAAAAAGGAAAAGTAAGATTTAATACAATTAATATACAAATTATCCTCCTTAAAAATAGTTAATCTTAATTACTGATATTTATCCCCCCCAAATCCCTCTAATCATTTATTTTTGTTCCAATTTTAATGCTTGCATTAAGATTCCATCTTTATACACTACCTTCCTCTGTTACACGATTTCTCTCTATCAGTACACAAAAAATGCTTGCTATCTAAGCTTTGTTGAATATAGTTTGAAAAAAAAGCAAAAACAAGTATTTCTTTAACCAACAATTATGAATTCTGTTAATTTGCATTCAATCATGCTACGTCATGGAGAGAGATGGGATTCGTCAGGTTTGTTAATTTATTTTTACGCTTTCTAAATGAATTTAAATATATATTTTTTGTGTGTTTCTTCAATTATTTGTTGTTACAATGTTGAATTTTGGACGTTTATTAATTTCACTAAAATTATTGTATAAACAGGAATACCGAGGGACTTCGGAATTGATGAGATAATGTATGATGCAACGACCAAGTACAAAGGATTAGTAGAAGCAATCGCAACACAACTGATGATAGACACATCTACAAATAATCTTGAAATCCGATACATAATAAGTGATAGATGCCCAACTATGGTCATACACAATGATACAAGTGTGCAGATGTATTTGGAACAGAAGAAAACGGTTGTTGATTTCTTCTTAAAATATCCATTGTACGTTACAACTTTGGATAAATCGAACGATGTAATTCACTAAATTGAAGGAGCAATTGTTTGTGTTGGGCAACAGTGTTCTAACGAAAAGAATGAACAAAGGAGAAAGCTATTTTCAAAAAGATTATGATCGTTTGATCGGGATAAGTCCAGATTTTGACGAATTTGAAGAAGAACGTGTGGATATAATTTGTGATGTAACGAATATCAACATAGCTGTAAAACATACTTACAAGGATAAACAAACACTGGTTAATGTTATGGAGTTGCACGTATTTATGAAACAGTTCTCTTATCGAACTGAAAGATCAAGTGGAACCAGGTAAAAACGTTTGTATTTTTTTTGTGTATTAAGTTGGATATAATAGCTGTATGTTAATTCGATATCTATTTTTTTTGTAATAATAATTTTTTAATTTAATAGCTACTATTTGGTTTGTGTGGTGGAGGACTGCACTTGGTTTTTTCGTTCTTCCAGAATTAACAAATCAAAGTTTTTTAAGATAAGAAAATATTGTGACATTCATACATGCTCAATAAAGGATCAAGTTTATGCAAGGCGTCAAGAAATGACAAAAGTGGTAGCCGGATTGATCTTAGGTAATAATGTGGATATCAAAAGAATATACACTCCCAACGATATTGTTTCTGACATGATGAGGGAGCATGGGATTTCACTAGATTATCATCAGGCACGGCGGACAAAAACCAAAGCAGTTAAAATATTGCGCGGTGATCCTACCAAGTCATATCAAAGGATACCGGGTTATTTGTATATGTTGGAAAAGCATTATCCTGGATCTATTGTTAGCTGGAAGAAAACCGAAGAAAATAGATTCTTGTATGTTTTTGTTGCATTGGATACTTCAATTCGTGAATGGGAATATTGCAGGCCAATTGTTGTAGTCGATAGAGCAGCTCTAAAATCGCTTTACGGTGAAACTATGCTGACTGCGAGCACATTGGACCCAGGAGGTAATGTTTATTTTTTTATTTTTATAATGAAAGTTATATCAAAATGTTAAGGTGTTGTATAATATTGGTATGTCATCTGTATGTATTTTGTTTGTTTTGGTAAAAAGTAATCAACCAGTATATTTTATGAAGTATTTTATGATTGTAGCTCATATAATATCCCTAGCTTATGTTGTGGTTGATTTAGAAAATATTGCATCTTGAACTTGATTTTTTGATAAATTTAAGATTGCATTCGGGGAAAGGAAAGGTATGTGTATAATGTCCGATAGAAATCAAAGTATTTGGAAGGCAACATCCGCAGTATATCCAAATCTATCACATCATGCTTGTATTTGTCATCTGTGGTGCAACATAAAGGTAAACTTTCGTAAGAATTTTGAAGAATTCCATAAACTTTTTTTTGCAATGACAAAGGCATATACTCTACAACAATTTGAAGAGTTGATGGGAAGGGTGGACCAAATAGGTAAGAGAGTTAGGGGGTATTTATTTCAAATTGGCTACTATAAATGGGCAAGGGTTCATTCTACTGTCAAACGGACTTGGACAATGACATCAAACATAGCGGAATCCATCAACAACACGAACAAAATAGCTAGAAGATTACCCGTGGTTTCAACAATGAATTTTATGAGGTTAATGATTAAATCATGGAATGCAAAACAGCATGAGGAGGCAACAAACACGTTAACAGAGTTGACAGTCAAATATAATGATATTTTGACAAATAATCGTTTGCTTTCACAGAGAATGATAGTAAGTCCTTTATCCATTATTTTTTACATGACTTTAATTTTTTTTTAATTGGTTTGTGTATTAAAATTGATTCTGAATGAAGGTAAAAGCATCAAATGAATTCCTGCATACTATAAGTAATGGAGCAAAAAGATTCATTGTTTGTTTATGAAGCAGAAAGTGTAACTGTGGAGAATTTCAATTGGACGAAATACTCTCCTCTCATGATATGGCTGCTATTACGTATAGAAACCAACATGGCAAGAACTATTGCTCACCGTACTATAGCAACAAAAATTTCAGAGATGCTTATGCCATACCAGTTGAACCTTTTCCTTATGAAAGTACATGGAAAATACCACGTGAAGTGTTGGATGAAGTTGTATTACCACCTGATTCAAAACGACCTCCCGAAAGATCATGTTATGAAAGATGGAAAGCACCAAATGAAGACAAGTGTAAACGTTCAAAGATTACATGTAGTGACTGTCATCGTAAGGGGCACAATAAAAGGACTTGCCAAATGTTTTAATTACGTTGTGGTTATGGATATTTATTTTTATTGGTTTTAAATAATCAAATGTTTGAGAGTTGGTGAATTTCTTTTTCAATTAATATGACTGAACACGTATATAATATTGAAAAAAACAACATACACCGAAAATGCACTATAATGTGCAATAGCTGCAACTTGGTATTCAGGTATTTGAATGAATAATAAACTAGGACTCCTACCCATGTAAGATAGTGATAACTATTGTACATTTTAGTTTACCTAATGGATTACAATCTGTAGAATCATATTTGGATACATGTAAAGTTCAAAGATAGAGATAAGGAGAAATAAGCAGTTAGGTAACTTTTGCATTGTATATAAATCATGTTGGAGCAGACGTAGAATACACAAGGAAAGAATCAAGAAAAATGCAAGACTTAAATGGAAATTTGCACTTGAATGGGACTCTACACGTCAAAAAATACATTGTATAACAGCTGAATGCAATCAATGCATGTATCAAATTGGGTTGAAAATTGGGTTGAAAATTATATATCTACAAGAATTAATACAAGCACAATAACTTCCCCAATTAAAAACATTGTTGCTTTACTTCATCACATCAATAAAGTTCAACCAAAAGGAACCAAACTCCATATAGAGTAACAAAAAAAAATTGGGGTGTCCTTGTAACTATTGTAAAAGATACTACTACTTTCAAATATCAAAACATCCGTAAAAAAAACACAAATAAATAAGACCAACTACTGTTGTAATAATTTGAGACTAGTACTCTCGTGTCCTTGTACTTCCAAAATGCTCCCTAGATCTTTTGAAATCACCATGCTTTCTAGTAACATTTCCTGTTGCCTCACTTTTACTGATTGCCCCATCATTCTGCTTCCGTCTAGCATAATCTCATAGTAGTGCACCATATCTGATTCGATGGTTGACAGCATAAAAAATTCTACTAGAGATATCAAAAATGCCATGACTAACGTACTCAGCGAAGGCGCATACAAACATACCACAATCATTGTAAAATAGAAAATCAGCAAAATCACTTATAAAGCAGCATATATATTAATATAAATATATAAAAATAAAATTTAAATTTAACTTACTTAGATTGAGGTTCCTGCTGTGGTGTATCCTTCAAAATGACATACTCCAAAAGTTCACTCAGTGATTTATCAATGTATGCAGCTTTCCGATGCCTGTCAATATCCGAACGTTTTCCATAAAAATTAGTGGCAACCAAAAATATAGGTATCATGATTGAAAGGGACCGAACATGATCTAAAACATTCTTTGAATGGATAACACCTCCCATCATTGAATCATAAACGTATAGACACCTATGTCTAATTTGGAAAACAACCAATATCCAATGAAATGACTCACTAACATTCATAGGAATGATGATATTATCAACAGAATTCCAGGAAACATTGATAAGCAGTTTGTAAATATTATCAACAGAATTCCAAGGAACATTGCTAAGCAGTTTGTAACCCCTAATGTATTGGCTAACATGGTGTTCAAGAGTGATACAACTCATTTCTTCATTCAAACTTAACCATTGTTGATGAATTGATCGTATTCATTTAACAAAGAAGACATCGGTAGTGATGTATGTAATAGACTTCACGACACTGTACTTTGATTTTTTCCTCAAGTAATACATTTCACGTCAACATGTTGAATAAACAAAAATTATAGAATAGCATAATTAGTGTGTCCTGCACACAAAATACTCGCAATCCAAGCATACTAAGCATAAGGGATATCAAGGCAGTCAATTTATATTACTTATATTACTTATAATCAACCCAAAAATATCAAGGCAGCCAATTTATATTACTTACAAAAAACTTTTTAAATGAGTATTTAATATCTATTTCATAGATAGACATCTAAAAAGGACTTAAATAGTTAGTCATAGCAGAAAGTCATAAAGGATTCGTATTCATAAGCTATTATCTTTCATTTTATATTAGTTGTTATATTTTTCTATCACACATGTTTTAAAAAATGTATACTACTTAGTAAAAAAATGTATCCCACTTAGTAAAATTTTTACTGTCCCACATACTAAAACTTTTCCTAAAGTGAAATATGCAACCAACTTGTTTATAGCATGTCAACTTTATTGTCCTTTTTATACATATTGACGAATCTACAAAATTCATGTATCAAGAAGTTTATGATGTGTTTTTGTTGCCATCTTTCTTTTCTCTATGGTCTTTGTTTTTCCTGTTCTTTTTCCTGGTGGTCTCTTAATTAACCTGAAAAGCCTAAATTTACATACACTAAATTTACATCACATATGGACAATGAATGCACAAGTATACAAGCAAATGCTATAGTGCATATAAGAAACAAAATAGAGTGTATGGCACTATCAAACAACATAATTAAATGCATTAAATTCCAAATCAAAGTATAAACTGTATATGATTTAGTCCATTGTAAAAATAAAAAAGCATAGAAAAATGATTAAAATCATCTACAAAATGCTCTTGATGAAATTTCTCCAACTTGAGCTTCCAAATGTAAGATGTTTGGAAGAGAAAAAAAGAAGAAGAAAGAAGAATGTAAACAAAATCAATGAAGCAGGCAGGCATAGAAGAAGTCTGAATTTCAATACTCATAAACTAGTTGGAAAGACTATGCTTTGTATTGCTATTTACACACAAAATAAATCTGAAGAAATTATTCAACACCAAATAAAATACAGAAAACATACCTCATCATTTCATGGTCGTCCAGTGTGAATCAAGGTGCGGAACCAATCTTTATCTTCAATTTTTATGTCAGCCAATACAAATTCAGGAATTATCTTGTTCTGTAAAGCAGTGTTTGCAGCACTCCTACATACATTTTTAAAAGGCAATAAATATTTTTTTGTTGAACTGTTAATAAAAAAAATTGAAATTCAAAAAACACATCTTTTTCCTCTTGACTTTGAATTTGGATAACACCAATCAGTGAACTGCTCAATCAATAAATCTGGAGTCTCAAACCCAATATACTCCTGAAACGGATGCTTACTCTTGAAGTACAACGGACATCTTCAGGAGCTTGTGTCAGATTGATTATACACATCTACTGGAGATTTGTCAAACATTATAGGCGTAGCGATATGTGTTTTTGGTGTTTCCAATACTCTAAATATTGGTTCAAGAGCAATTAATTGAGACTCAGTAAAGAAGGGTATGTCATCCAACGGTGATTGATCATTGACATGATTATTCACAACTGAATTGTCAGAAAATGTGAATAAAACATGAGAACTCATGAAGGAATTTCAATAATGTACAATCTTGTTATTATATAAATAAAATTAAATATGAAAGTATAGAAATATTACCATCCAATTGAACAGAAACATCATCACCAAAAGAATATTTTTCAATGACAGGATCAACAAGCACTTCATCTTGCTTGTTGGTTGCACTTGGTGTTTGTAAACCAACGTCCACATTCTTATGAAAGATATAGTATTTTAATAACAGTTAGTAATGAGAAAATTGATAACAAATATATGATAATTCAATGCAATGAAAATTAAACCTCTTTTTCAACAAATTCAGATGATTGTTGTTTAACCAATCTTAATTCATTCAATATAAACTTCACAGATTCTTGAACAAACTCCCTCATCCCATTGAATTCACTTTCAACCTGAAAAGAACATAAAACAATGAAAAAGATATATCAAAAACTTATTCATATTAATAATGAAATATAAAATTATAAATTAAACATACTTTCTTATGATATTCTATCATTTCTTTGAAAACTTGCACATACATAAATATAAAGTACTTAGTTAATAGTACAACTGAAAAATAGAACCCTATGAAATGAATACACAAAAATGTTGTACTGCAAAGATGATGTGCATTATAACATTTTACATATCATTCAAAACAAACCTTCTTCTGAAATAACGACATATCACGACGGACCTGCATGTAGACACAGAGAAAATATCAATCACATGTTTAATAAACATTTTGAATACAATACTGAATATGTACTTGAAGATTAAATTGAAAACATACATTAGCTATTTCATTCTTTAGGACAATAAATGTATCTTCAGATATGGATGGTACAGAATGGTCTCAATCATTACAATGTTCATGACCCAAGCTGTCCTGGTGAATAGCTCCAAGGTTGAATTCCATCTCCTCTTCATTGGTAAACACAATGTCTCTAACCACATACTGAAGTTTAAACAAAAAGTTAGATATACAACTAAACACTGGTATGCCCAAAAAGTGTTACTGCATACCAATAATATACATATAAAATATGAAGAAAAAATGCTCATACATAAAATAATTACTTAAGAAAATACAGTTAGAATAAGATCATTACCTCATTGTTGTACCGCTTGAACATCGTACTCTGAAGATAGTCATAAAAAATGAGTTCTTCAAATGACTCCCAATTTAAAATTTTTAGAATTTGGGATCCAATCTGATTAGCAACACACTTATCAATGTCCAAACAACACTCATAGAATCAGATTTGAAGCGCAAGATGAAATCCTCGAAAATGAAAAGAGGATGAATTTTTTTCATCTTATGACTACAAGATTTTTTTCAATACTTGAAAACACTCACCTCCCCAATCATACTTCAAATAGTGACCTGATTCTACCAAATCAAAATCAGCCTTCTTTATGAACGTTCTTGGTAGCTCAGATTGAAGAAATCGACTTATGAAGTATACTAATCCAATTTCATACAAATCTTCAACTCGATAAGAAATCTTCCTGTTAACCAAATCATCATAGAAAACAGACCTCATTACCTTATCCATGCCCGAGTAATATCTATTCATTAATTTATTTTTTACTTTAGGATCAGAAACAAAATCTGATTTCTTAAAACATTTCAACCCACTAACTACAGAAAATTCTCTCTTTTCAAAATGCAGTTCTTTACCATTGATATTGAAGATGAATAAATCATCCCTATCGTTATTGATTTCTGCAAGTAATAGACTACGGAGAAGCTGGGGTTGAATTTTTAAAAAATGCATATTCAAAAATTGACAAAATGGAGATTTCTGAAATATTTTGAAATGCTCTGTAGTCCATCTCTGTTTGAGATCATCAAACACATTAACTTTTATGTATGAAGACCAGTGAGTATACTGCTTCTTATCTTGAAAAAAAGACAAACAATTCACAACGCTTTTACCATCAAATAAAAATATATACAAAATTTTTTTTTTGATAACATCTCTGTTTTTTGCATACTTAAAATAAACAATTCACAAAACTTTAGCCATGAATATAAAAAAACATAATGCACCAACTTGTTTCACAGTTAGAAGCTATATTTCAACTAACAACCATTAACAACAACAAAAGTGGCATGTCAACTTTCAACCATAACAATAACAAAAGCGAAATTTTGAACTTTTCAACCACTAACAACAACAAAAGATATTTTAACATAATTCAAACAGTAACAATATCAAGAGTTATATTTCAACTTTAAATCACAAAAACTCAAAAATTAATAAAGGCTAATTTACATGCATGCCAAAAAAAGAATTAAAATTAATTCAATATCAATTTAACCAATTTAATAGATATTTGAAAAAAAATCAGATTACACTAACCTTGCACATATTTCTTGATTTCTTTTTATCAGACTTGTTATCATCCACCTTGTCAATACCCACACTGACCTTAGACCTTGTAACTCTAGCATTTTCACGGGATTCTTTTTTTGATTTTTTCATTTTAGGCACAAAAATTTCATCTTCAAAATCTGAATTTGAATCATGTTGACCAACATTTTTTTTCCTCTTGTCAACCTTCTTAAAATCTGGAACAACAACCTTTTTTGATACTCTATTATTTTACATGTTGAGTTGTTGTTGCTTCAAGGATGGTGAAATCTTTGAACAATCTGATTTCTCTGGCAAAATTTTAATTTTATTGTGAGGAATAGAATCAACTTCAACTACTTTTTTCTTGCTCTTTGATTTTGGAGATGGGGTAAAACATCCCAAATCAAACGATGGTCTTGAAAAATTAATAGGACTATGTTCTTGTATAATTCTAGGGCTTTTCCTACTAGGGGTAGAATCAAACTTGTTTTTTTCGGACATTGTCTCAAGAAAACAATAAATCTCAAGAAAACAATAAAAAATTTAAAATATTAATCCAAGATCAATGGTTAATGGACATTGGGAAACCAAAAATCATACTCAAAAGAAAAGAAAATAAGTTGAAAAGACTACTCAATGAATATGCCGTATAAGAAGGGAAAAGTTTTATTGATAATCAGTAAAAGTTAAAAGTTAAATTGAGTATAAATATAAGTTAAAAAAGAAAAATAAATAGAATTCTATTGGTAATTATACTGTAATTAATTAGGAGTGATAAATATTAAATGCTAAATATAAGAAAATAATACAAATAATAAATATTAAACAATCAATTTTCAGAAATTTAATTAAAAAATAAATCTCAAGAAAATAATAAAAATCTTAAGATATTAATCCAAGATCAATGGTTAATGGACATTGGGAAACCAAAAAGCATACTCAAAAGTAAAGAAAATAAGTTGAAAAGACTACTCAGTTGAATATGCCGTAAAAGAAGGGAAAAGTTTTATTGATAATCAGTAAAAGTTAAAAGTTAAATTGAATATGAACATAAGTTAAAAAAGGTAAAGAAATAGACTTCTATTAATAATTAAATACTGTAATTAATTAGGAGTGATAAATATTAAATGCTAAATATAAGGAAATAATACAAATAATAAATATTAAAAAATTAATTTCAGAAATTTAATTAAAATATTTTTTTTCAAAAGTTGCTATGGCTTATAATTATTTCTTAAGTCTATTAATTAATGAAAAGTTATGTTAAAACTTGTAATTAACAATCTAAAAATTATATTTGGGATAATTTTCACATTTATTTTTTTCAAAAAACAAAAATGTCCAAAGACCAGTTGGGCCATATTTTGAACCAGGCCTGCCCTCTAAACGGCCCAGTCCAACTCAGGAGCCCAAAAGCTTAACATGCCAATTATTAGTTGTGAAAATTATCTTGTATATAGTTATTAGATTGTTTATTTCAAGTTATAACAATATTTTTACATAATTATTGAATTAAAGATTTAATTGTAAGTTATAGCAATTCATTAAAAAATAATATTTTTTTTAAAATAAGTTTTTGTTATTATCTCCTATTTTTTAGTCTTTAATATTCTATCTCTCCTCATTAACTCTATTGATAATTATGTTAAGAATAAATTTTGGTTTCAATAAATATCTTTGTTTATACTTTTTTTTTTTTTTTTTACTTTTTAAGGAAAATAACAAAAAAATTTCTTAAATTAAGAAGTAAAATATGATAAAATATTTCTACATTGATACACATTATTCCTTCAATTCTTCTTCCATTATTCATAGAATTCATCTTTTTATTACAACAGTGACTTTCATAAATAATAATAAAATAAAGTTGTCACCTTAATGGACCCTGCAACATGCGATCCGAATTAATCGGGGCTCCAATGTGAGCACCGAACATCGGATGGGAAACCAAAAAAGAAAAAAAAAAGCTACTAAAGTTTTTTTTTTTTTAATTCTTTTTTGATCCTTTTTTTTTTTTTTTGAAAAAAAAAATATGACACATACTTTGAGAATTAACTTTGCCAAATAAAGTATTCAATAGAAAAAATGAAAAACGGGGAAGTACAACATTGTAAAAAAATGTAACACTTTATCAAGTAAAATTCCAACCCAATTAATAAATTTAATTTTATTATATGTGAAAATTATATTTATATGTATTTTTTAGATTGTTTATTGCAAGTTGTAACTATATTTTTGTATAACTATTGAACTATACTGATAACAGCCTTTCTACTTCATCAGAGGTAGAGGTATGGACTGCGTACATCTTACCCCCCCCCCCCCAGACCCCACTAAGTGGGAATACACTGGGTTTGTTGTTGTTGTTGTTGTTGTTGTATTA
>NC_061119.1:4894919-4928267 GCF_002878395.1 Capsicum annuum
ACAACAACAACAACAAACCCAGTGTATTCCCACTTAGTGGGAATACACTGGGTTTGTTGTTGTTGTTGTTGTTGTTGTATTGAACTATACTGATACCAGAAAGCAAAATTAATATAGTGAATCAACACCAATATTACCATGGCTAATACAGATTGTTTTTTTTATTGCAAGAAAAAGTTATTTGGTACCAAACAATTATCTGTTAGTTTATTTTCAATATATACAGTGACAGTTTTTCATTAAAAATCCATTACATACACTAAAAAAGTTATGTAATATACAACACCATTTTTCGTATCAATTGTCACATTCATAAAACTCATTTCATACAAATGTGACATATACAAAACTTCATCAATACCAATTTTAATGTCAATTCCATACATTGAACACTCCCCACCCACCCACCCACCCCACCCCCCACCTCCCGCCCAAAGAAAAAAAAAAATTCATAAATATTACAAAAGTATAAAATGACTTTAATAAAATTTATTAAACTTATTTGTGGATATCATATTATGTACCTTTTTCATACGCTAGAAACAGTTATAAGATATATCATTTATATAGAATCTTATATACCAATTTCATAAATTGAAACCCCAAAAATAAAAAATCATTTAAAATACGACTTTGTTATATATAAATTGATTTTAACTTAATAGTATAAAACAATACATGAATAATAGGTCGTACACAATTCACAAATTAAAAATAAATTATTAACATATAATATTTACTATCACCAATTCTATTGCGAATTCAAAATTCATGAATTGGAAATTAAAAAAGAAATTGAGTAAGAATGAATTATGGAAAAAAACAAGAAGAAGTATTTGTTTTTCTTTTTTAAAAAATGAATATAAATATAATTTAAGAAATAGAAAAAACATGCACATTAATAGGTTCCATAACTTTATCCCACATAATAACTAACTCCTATTAAAATGGAAGTTTTTTAATTAGCATATAAAAAAACGTCTTATTCTTAATTTTGTTTGTTTTAAATTTTTTATTATTTTATTTTTAAAAAACTTGTTATTAGTTGTAATCTAAGAAGTCTTGCTATGACTTGCAATTTATAATCTAAGGAGGTATGTTTAGATTCTCAATTTCCGATATAACATTTAGATCGTGAATTCAGAATTTAATTTTTTTTTTAGGTTCCTATAACGAAATCAAACTAATATAATTACGATTGTGTTCATAGTTCAGTACTAATACATAGTTAATAAATTTCATAATACAAATATACGACTTCAAAAAATGCTATTGAGTTCATATGAATTCAGTGCTCTCGAACTAAACTAATCTTCATCGTCAATTCTTCAACGAACTTGTTAAAATTAACATTCGACGATCCATTCGTAGCCAATGCGCTATAAAATGTTTCTTTCACTTGTGCTATAGTCTTCCTTAAATTACTCGAAATCTCTTCGTTCATCAAATATTTAATCTTGTCTCGAACTTCCTCTCTCGTGATTGATTCCCCATCACGTAGATTGATTCCAACTTTCCAATCATAAACCACTAATTTTCGATTAGCCAATTGATCGGTAACAAGTGGAGAACAAATCAAAGGCACCCCACACCAAATGCTTTCCACTACAGAGTTCCATCCGCAGTGACTCAAGAAGCCCCCGATTGCTGAATGTGAAATCACCTTCATTTGGTTGCACCATGGCACGATCAATCCTCGATCCTTCACCTTTCCTTCGAATCCATCGGGCAAAATACTTTTTTCATCTTGACCTAAAAAATTAAACCTAAGTACCCAAACGAAATTAACTTCACTAAGCATAAGTCCATGAGCTAGCTCAAGAATATCTTCTTTGTTAACAAGAGCCACACTCCCAAACGAGACGTATAAGACCGAACCATGTGGCTTGGCATCGAGCCATTGGGTGCAATCGATCTCGGACCATAGGCTACTCGGAATAGTCAAGTCAGTGAAATTCGCGGACACAATGGGACCAATGGCATAGAAACTATGCTTTTCTTGAATCGACGTGATGGTTTCAGGTTCGAGTTCTTGAACAGTATTGGCTATTATTATATCGGCTTTTCGAACATCTTGAAATGCCTTGTAGATTAATTGGTGCACCACTGAATTTTGAAACAAGGATGGCAAGTCACTTGATTTGATAGATTTAACTCCAGGAATATAATCAACAATGTCTTTGCGATTTTCTGTAAGGAAATATAAAAACGCCACTTGTAAGGATTGTGTGATGTGAGATATAAGATATAATTAGTCTCGAAAGAAAATGTAGAATTACTTTATTTCGTATTTGGTTGGAGGTATAACCTAGTCCCGATTCAAAAAAAAAAAAAATCAAGTATGTAAAAGGATTAAAATAGCAACACCAAACAATACGCTAAAGAAGAGGACGATAACAACTACAAATAATATGATAAATTAAAAAAAAAAAAAAAGAGAAAACATGTAATAATAAAATAGTAGAAAAGTAATAACAATAGTATTAATTAAAAAATTAGACCACGCTCAACTACTTGTTGATCTTCTGTGTTAATCCTCAACTTATTATAACAGCCAATATTTGCTAAAATTAATTTATTAAATTATTATGCTTCTTTCTTGATACGGAGTTTAATTAAAAAAATTATGATCTAAAATAAATTTAATTTATTTGTGTAGTTATAAAATTATTTCATTAAGCATAGAATCAATATTTTAAAATTAGACTATTAATAAATATAAAAATCTATCAATTATTTTTTAAATCGATTAAAAAAATGAATATATAAATTTAGATGAGCGAGTATATTGCAGGTCAAGTTTAATGTAGAATATTTTGTATAGTGACAGCTCAAAAAAATTAAAACATTTTAACAATATGTAAGAGATAAAAAGAGAACTTACCATGAGAGCCAAAGTGTCCCTTTTGTTGAAGCAAATGCAAGTGATAATACAAAGCAAATACCAAAGCAGGTTCAGTGAAGAATGAAACATGAACCATATTATATTTCATTGCAATTATTGATGGCCAAACAAAGAATGTATCAGCAACCAAACAATTAATTGAATCATCTTTTTCAATTAATTTTCCAACAAGTTCATCAACATGATCAACAAATCCATTTATAAGACCTTCTAAGAAGGGCAACGAATTCATGTTTCGATCGAAATCTAATGGAAATCCATCGTAAATAGTTATGTAGTGTATATCTAGCCCGGACTCACGGGCTTTAGAGAAAATATTGTTGGATTCGGGTCCGGGCCCGGGCTCTGATGAATGGGCTTTTGTTATTTGTGAGTGTATGAATTGTGTGTTGATGAAAGTGATTTTGAATCCTATTGAAGCTAGTCTTAATGAAAGATGAATTGCTGGATTTATGTGACCTTGAAATGGACATGGAATTATTATGGCATGATGATGATGATGAGGGAGAGTTTGGTGTATAAATTTTGACATTTTTTGTTTTTGGTGGTGTTTGAATGGTGTTTGGTTTGGTGAAGTTCAACTCTATTTATGTTTGGAAGTGTTAATAAGCTCAACCCAAATCTGGTAAAGGATCCGATCAGAAGGATCTACTGTACTCAGCCTTTTTATTAGAGAAAAGTATACTCTATACACTTTTTAAAATAAATAGCTCAAATTTGATATCTTTGCAAAAAGTGGTCGGTCAGGTATACTATTTCCATTTTATAGTCATTTCCTAATTAGGGGTTATTTTGGTCCACGTAATTCAGATACAATCCATATATAATACTGATACAGTCCTTATATAAATACAGTTTTCAACTTGGGTCATTCGACCCTTTTAAAAATATTTCAGTTTTTTTTTTATTATTTAGAAATGATAATTAAATATAATTATATAAAAACAATATAATTGTTATATAAAATATGTATCTATATAAGATATATGTATCAAATATGTATATGTATAATATATATATATATATATATATATATATATATATATATATATATATAAAAATATATAGCAAGTGTATAAAAATTATGTAATTGTTGTACAAAATGTGTATAAAAAAAAAAGTACAATTATTGTATAAATTGTGTATCAAAATTGTATAATTTTCGTATGAAATATTTATATATATATATAGAAACTGTATAAAAGGTGTGTAGAAGCGGTATAGAACAAGCCAGCAAATTGAAATGGTTAGAAAGCGAAATTTAAATTCCATGGCCATTTTCGTGGAAATAATTTAATTTAAATTGTTGTTTCTATCCTTACCCTTTTTTATTATGCATAGGTTTCGGAGAAGGGTCCGACCATAAGGATCTATTGTATGCAGTTTTTCTGCTATGCACAGATTCGGAGAAGGATTCGATCCTTAAGTGTGTGACGATAAAATTAGCTCATAAAAATATGATTCATTAAGTATAAGCATGTTCATATTATGATTTATCTGTTCACTATAGTGTTTTTTAGTAGATAAGTAAAAATGAACGGATTATCTAATGAATTATGAAGTAGATTCACTTTGAATAGTTGTTGCTGTATTATTGTAAGATTAGTATAATGTCTATTATTGAGATTGTAATCAGTTATTTTATATTTTATCCTACCACTAGAAACAAAATTATGTTCAACAGTCTGACTCCATTGATGATTAAAAAATAAACACTATTGTTAGTGTTTTGAGGTCTTAGATTTCTAATTTTTTAGAAGTTATCTTTGTTTTTCGATTTTCATCCCTTGAAAGGAACTTAAAAGTAACTGCTAAAATTGTTTGTAAAAGAGATTTGTTTCTCCTTTTATCTTCATACTTGTTTAGTGGAATTACTGGCTCGATGACTCTGACACCACTTGTTAGGCTATGTCAACTCACAAATGACTCTTACCTCGGCTTGACACTATAGGTCAAGTCCATACTTTTCTCACAAAAAGCCTCGCACCATTTAACGGTCGAATACAACTACATGTAGCTTTTGTTTCTCATCAACTTCTAATCTGAAACTTTTGTTCGCGCACCCAACTACACTTACATGTAGCTTCTATTTCTCATCAACTTCTGATGTGGAACTTTTGTTCGCGCACCTAACTACACAAACATGTAGCTTTTGTTTCTCATCAACTTTTAGTCTAGAACTTTTGTTCGCGCACCCAACTACAGTAACATGTAGCTTCTATTTCTCATCAACTTCTAATGTGAAATTTCTGTTCGCGTACTCAACTACTCAATAATGTAGCTTCTGTTTGTCGTCAACTTCAAACGTGGAACTTCTATGCACACACCCAACTACAGTAACATGTAGCTTCTATTTCTCATCAACTTCTAATGTGAAACTTCTGTTCGCGTATTCAACTATACAATAATGTAGCTTCTGTTTGTCGTCAACTTCAAATCTGGAACTTTTGTTCGCGCACCCAACTAAACTTACATGTAGCTTCTATTTCTCATCAATTATTTCTCATCAACTTCAAATCTGGAACTTCTGTTCGCGCAACCAACTAAACTTACATGTAGCTTCTATTTCTCATCAACTTCTAATGTGTAACTTCTATTCGCACACCCAACTAACTTACTTTTCGAAAAAAAAATCCATTAGAATAAATGTCAGGATTAAGAAAGAAAAGATTTACAACTTGATACTTTACAAGACAAAAAGGGCAAGACCAGAAACATCATGTTCACAAGTGTTTGTAAAGCAAAACTAAAAACAGTTAAAACATTTGCCCCATACTTACAAGGGTGTGTGAACAACTTGTATGTACTGTTGATTCTGCATCAGCCACAACTCCACCTCGAATCTCGCTACGTAAATCAAAGAGTGTCTGATCTAAAAGAGCATATCGGAATATGCATCGAGCCCGTGCTTGCTAAGATTCTGCTTTAGCTTGTATAACGCTCGAGTTTCTAGCTGTCTAACTCGTTCCTTTGACAGTCCAAAAACAGCACCTATTTCGGAGAGTGAATTTCGTTTGCCATCTCCAATGCCAAATCTAAGTTGGATTATTTTCCTTTCCTTTGGACTCAGGACATTTAAGAGGCCGCGTATGTGTCGCCTCATTAGTTGCTTTGACACACTCAGTTCTGGTGCTTCAATTGCATTGTCAGCAGTAATTTCCTGGATCGAAAACAAAATGACATCTTCTCTTTAGCAAGTGTCGAAACAAGGTAGGAAATTTTTGACTTAAGACGTCCACAGGAGTTAGTTATTTGAGACGGATACCTAAATCTTGCATACAACAACAACAACATACCCAGCAAAATCCCAGGGAAAAGTGTGCTCAGACCTTATCACTACCTCGATGAGATAGAGAGGCAACTAATCACGCATGCACTTGAAATTATTCTTTGAGAGATTTAACGCATAATCAGACATCGCAACGCCAACTAGTGATATTGTCCGCTCTGGGCCTAGACCTACACAGATTTAAAATGCGTCACTAGGGTCTGAGGGCAGCTCTTGTGTTTGTCGATGTGGGACTCTTATCCTAAGCTAGGGTGCCATATACACCCCCTCTTATGGACTCAATGACGTAACATGAGATTTGCCTAGACTCGACACGGCGTTAGAACGTGTCATTAGTGTCTAAGACCTGCTTACTTATATACTCAACATCACTCTTGTGTTTTGCCGATGTTGGACTCTTATCCTAAGCTCATGTATCACAGACATCCTAACAGAATATAGTCAAAAGCCCCAAGAAATTGTATGGAAAAAAATGTTCAAAGAAAGGGTTGTTGAAAGCAAAGAAAGTAATAAACATGGAAAACACTTGCTATTTCTTATACAGAAAGTATCTTGCTTTTTGAGATTTTCCTATGAATTAGAGAAAAAGATCGGAGTTTTCTTGTTTTGTACATTGGGATTTACTTAGTAGGTTCCTCAAAATCAATGTTGCTCAGACTCTTCAAAAGTGTCGACAGGTGCATGTCCGATACTCTAAAAGTAGTGCATTTTGGAGAATCTGACACGGCTGCAGCGATAATTTTGGAGAGTTGAGCAACATAGCTCAAAAGCATATAGTGGCACAATGAAAGTTCACCTGGAAAGTAGTATCTTGATCTGACCACACCGACTGTTGTATCGAAAGAGGTGTTCTAACAGTTGATAGCAGATTCTGCAACCTTTCCACACTCATTCCAGCGCGTGACGCAATGTCTTCTTTGGTTGGATGATGATTACCTTGTTGAATGCATAACTTTTTCGCGTCTTTTACCTTAGAGAGAAGCGCATACACATTTTCCTGCAATTCCAGTTTGTGCAAGTCAGCTACTTAGATATCCAGATACGGAATAGTGATCATCACAAACAAGAAAGTTGGAATTTAACTTCTACACAAAATGTGTACAGGAACCATCAAATGGAAGTTAAAATTTGCTACAATAAGAAGGCATTACTGGCAAACGGATTGTCCTAGAATGTTGAAATATGGCCTTTCTAACTCCTTGCCTTATCCACCAATATGCGTAGGTGGGAAATCGGCAACCTGCTTGAGGCTTGAACTTCTCGACACTTTTCATTAGTCCCATGCTTCCCTCCTGCAACAACCCAGACCATCAGCTGGTAAAGTAAATACCAAATAACACTGCTTGATCTTAATGTCACAATTCATTGTAGAATCAAATGTGTAACCAAAAACTTCAGGATTCTAACACTCACATAACAACAACAATAACTATGCTTCAATCCTCACTATGTTGTGGCAACTATATGAATCCTCACGGACCATGCTAACTGCTAACCCCTTTAAAATATTATACAAAATATGAATTAGTGCATTAAGTGATCAACGCAGGACATGACCATACCATCTCAAGAAACTCTCATTTTATCCAACGCCGGATTCGAACACTCATCTGGAAACAAATCTCAAAAATGGGACAAAGGACATATATCGTAAGTTAATAAACCTGCAAGATCGTAAAGGCTAGACGACACCTTGATATAGCTCAGCTATACAAACATATCTCAGAATGGTGGACAAACAATGTGTTTCTTATGTGCATGAATCTCCATTTACCTGCAATAGATCGTGAAGGCTGAGACCACGTCCTTGATATTGCTTAGCAATATGAACCACCATTCGCAAATTGGCATTAATTAATTTCTCACGGCTGCTCTTGCCAGAAAGAAGTTGTGATTTCAATTCTCGAGAAGTAAGCCCTGCAGCTTCAGCCCACTCGAACAGTGTTGGTTCACGAGCAAACTGAGTCTGAAGCTGATGCTTCACTTCTTGTAATTTCATGGAAACCTGAAACATGACCGGATATTGATTTGACTCCTTGATATGTTAAAAAAACAATTTCTACAGGAAAAGAGACAAGAAGGGCATAATACCTGTATCTTGACAATCAATTCAGACTCCTCTTTGACGGTTAAAAGTTGTTTAGTTTCGGGACCCCATAGGAACATTCGAAGAGGATCATTTAGATCAATAGATTCGTTCACTCTTCTCCGCACTTCTGGCCTACCTGAACGATTTGTCTCCTGAACTTGATGAGTTGGCTTTGGAGCTCCCCTTTTCCGAGACTGCCTCTCTATAAGACGCGTTGACCTCACTGTCCTTCGCTCTTTCAGTTTATCGTCAGCCAAATTTGTGGATAGGAAACTGAAAATCAATTAGGTAGGAGATAAGTCATGAAGGTTGAAGACAACTGTGAAAATGAAAACTAACAAGGATATTTTCTTGAAGGCAAAAGGAACTTACTCTGGAAAATTAGAATCGTCAAAGGTGGTTTCAAGTAATTTGGAGTCTTCGGCTAATAACGCTGCCTCTCTTGATGCCAACAAAGCTTTTTTGGCAAGAGCAACCACACTGTGTGGTTCAACGTTCATTAATTTCTCTCCCTTACTGCGAAGAGGTTCCTTATCCGTAGATAGGGGTCCTTTTTCCTTCAGATAATACGGGGCAAATCTACGAGCAAAACCACAAAGCAAACTAATAAAATGACTGCACTACAAAGAATGCTATGTACACGATACTAAAATCAACAGATGTAATCATATCATCTTACGAATATGGACCAGGCCAATGAAGTAGCTGCATTTGCAAAGCTTTTATATTTTTCTCTGAATCAACGTCATTCTCTTCTATTGCTGATGATGCAGCTTCCAAAAGCTCCCTATCTATTGTTGCCTTCAGCAAAGAAAATCCAGAGCCACTTTAATTAATGATCAGAAGAATATTGTATGCATACAATATCGCTACGACTTACCTAAGAACCATAATACAATGAAACAACAACGGATGTTTCTAAATTTAAAATCAAAAACTTCAAGAGTCTCACCAGGGATGTTTTCTCTTCCTTTACTAGGTGAAATTCCAGCCGATTCTCAAACTGCTGCTCCAGATTGATAGCTGATGGAGGAACATGTCGAGCCAAATAAGCATGTGGCACTGAAGTAAGTGCTGGAGCAGCATGATCATGAAGCATCAGAACTGTGAATTTCATCATGTAATATTAAACATACATCCTTAAGAAATAGGATTATTCGCATTACCAATCGAAAGCTACAACCACAAAAGCAGAATAAGATATGTCAATGGCTCCTATTTTATAAAGATTTAAAAGCACCTGAAAGGAAGCAAAGTCGCAGTACCCTTTTCTGAAACGGCAATACCGTGGTACAAACTGCACCTAACCAACTTTTGGCATATTTCTGGTATACCTCAGATGGTTGGCCCTCTTAGCGGACAGTTAAAATACAAACATCAAATTGAGGATTCTAGTCTACTGTTTTACAGATATCTTCCAGTAAGGGACTACACCAATAAGCCATTAAAACTACAAAATTCAGTGTTTTTTTCTGTAGCGAGAAGAAGTGATTACATGGTAGCAGAGACATTTAATCATTTTATGGCACCTACGGATTTTAAATACTAGAGAGAACAGTTAAATACATACTACCGAAATTCTTATGTCCGTTATCAACCATTTTAATGTTTACCCTTCAACCTTTGAATGGTGACATTCACCATATTGTGCAAAAGACAAGAAAAGTCTGACCATTATGGCGTAACACAAGGAATGTTTTACTTTTGACCAAATATGGACTGGAGCCCATATGACTGTTCTTTGTCGTTCTTTAAAAAATAATAGGGAGAGAACGGAAACATAGTAAGAGAATGGAACTTTTTTTTGCTATCAGAAAAGCATAAAGAAATCCGATTATTTCAAGAAATGCCTTCTAGAAAATTCGAAAATGCCAATGCATCCTTTAAGGATGGATTCAGCAATGGGACAAAGTCACTATCTACTATCTGTTTACAATAATGAATGTGAGACTTGAATTCTTCCATCAAGGTGACCTCCCAATTACCTCAGTTTGACAAACTCTATTTGTTTAAAACCGTCACAATCGTAATAGATTCTACCCTCCAAGAAAACATCAAAAACCAACATTAGATAATTGAAGTTCGGAAAAATTCCTAAACAGCACCCAAGGGTGTGGCCTAGCGGTCAATGAAGTGGGTTGAGAACTACGAAGTCTCAGGTTCAAATCAAAAAACACTAGGTGATTTCTTTCCATCGGTCCTAGCCTTGGTGGACAAAGTTACTTGGTACCGGTTGCTAGTGGCGGTGGCAGGTACCCCATGGAATTAGTCAGGGTGCGCGCGAGCTTCCCCGGACACCATGCTTATCAAAAAAAGTTTTAAGAACTCCTAGCAGGAAAAGAAGTACCAAAATATGTGGAAAAAACTAATGTAGCAAATGAAGCAGAAACAAATTTGAGATAATTTCAGTTCACATAACTAAACTCATTCTCAACTCCATTTTTACTTCCAATGATAGGTAGGCGAACAATGTAAAAAGAAATGGACTTTGGCCTAACTCAACTCCAAAAACTTAGTCTATACAAATATGAGGCAAGGATTGGTCAAGACCATATAATGAGACAAATAGTCCATTCCTTTAACCAACACAGGTCACTTAACATAGAATTAATGGTCTTTTTCTGTCACCGAGCAGGCAACAATCTAGCATCAATTTCATGACAATTAAGTAACTAGGAAGCACGTTAAATAGTCAATTCAGAAACTTCGGGCCACATTTCACTATACACATTAACTTTGCAAAACTAAAGTTAAAAATATTGATAAATTGGAATGCTAAAAGAATCAAGAACCAGAAATAGTGGGAATTCAATGCATCTATAACAACAACTATGCCAAAATTTAAAATAGCTAGGTTCGGCCACATGAATCCTCATTATCCATTCTGCATTTACTCTCCATTTCGACAAGTTCCATCCCAATAATTTAGCACATTTTACTAACCGTATTAACTTTATAAAACTAGAGTTACAAATTTTGATAAATAGGAAGCTAGACTAACCAAGAAAGCAAAAACAATGGGAATTCAACGTATTTACAACGACAATTATGCTCAATTTAAACTAGCTGAATTCAGCTACATTAATCCTCATTATTTGCATTTCTGTTCCATTTGTACAAGTTTCATTCCAATAAGTCAATACATTTCACTAAAAAGGCATTTAACTTTATAAAATTAAAGTTACAAATGTAGACAAATGGGAATTGTAGAAGAACCAAGAAGGAAAAGAACAATGGGAATTCAACGCATTTAAAACAACATTTATCCTTTCAATCTATTAGCTGAATTCGGCTACATGAATCCTCATTATCTATTCTACATCTCTGCTCCATTGGACAAGTTCCGTTCCAATAATTCAACACATTTCACCATGCACATTAACATTATAAAACTAAAGTTACAAATAGTGATAAATGGGAATGCTAGAAGAATTTAGAAGGCAAATACATTCGGATTCAACATATTTACAACAACAAAGACTCTTCAACCTACACTAGTTGAATTGGGCCATATGAATCCTCACTGTCAATTCTGCTCCATTTGAACAAGTTTCATTTCAAAAATTCAACAATCTAGCATCAATATCATGCCAATGAAGTAACTACGAAGAACATTAGATAGCTAATTCAACAACTTCAGTGCCACGTTTCACTAAACACATTAACTTTATAAAACAAAAACCTCAAGTATCCAGGGGCGAATTAATCGCCTAAATATGGGTCACGTGAACTCATAGTCTCTCCGTAAAACTAAGTATTTTATCTATATTTTCTCAAAATTAGTACAATATTATCTGCTCGCACCTATGATACAAGAGGCTAAATGGTGCTGTTGGTTGTATGTTGAATTATTTATCTAGCGGACTAGGAATCAGTTCCCACTCAATATGTTATTTCCTTCTTTTTTTAGTAGGACACGGTGCATGCTACTATGCTAGAAGAACGAAGAATGCATATGGGAACTCAATGCATTTATAACAACAATATCGTTCATCCAAACTAGTTAACTTCAGCTATATGAATCTTCGCTATTCTATTACTTCCTCCATTTCAATTTATTTATCTTACTTTTACTTTCCCTTTCAGTATGTTTCAAAACGAATGTCTCTTTCCTTTTTCTGACATCTCTATAATTCCAACTTACAGTGGCATGTTTAAAACCACAAGATTAAACAGACATTTTTGAGATAAGCATCCAATACCCCCAAACTATCCAAACTATGGCCAAAGTTGCTATGACACACTCCAACCTCACTTTATTGTCAGCTAAAAAGGATGACAAAAGTACGCTAAAATTTAGTTCATGGATAATAGGAACCCGTGAAGTCGGAGTGTGTCGTAGCAAATTTGGTTATAATTCAGGGTATTAGATGCTTTACTCCGACATTTTTGTACATTCTACGTATCTTAAAACTTCGTTTCAAGTCAAAACCAAATAAACAAATAAAATTCTTTTAACTTCATGTCAAGTCGAAACCAGACAAACAAATTAAAACAGGAGCACAACATTCCATTTGAACAAGTTTCATCCAATAATTCAACAATTTACCTGAAGAAGAAATTGAACAAGGACAATTCCTGAGTTGGGTTTTCTGAGAAAAAGTTGGTGGTGAAGAAAACAGGTTTTTCCCAGCAACCTCCATAACTAAGCTATCCTATGTTATCAAATTCTTCACTATAACTATTTTTCTGTTATGTGGGGTATAAAAAAGATAACTTTTTTAAGAATTAAAAGGGGTTTTAGCATCAACATGAGTGTTTTCTTGAATTAAAAATGATTCATTTTGAAGATTGAAGATGAATGGAAGTGATAGCTTTTTGCAAAAGCTTGAACTTATGTGTGTATATTCTTTGCCTCAAGAATATTTGATAAATTCCAACAGGATTAGATTTTAGATTTTTTTTTTGTGTTTACTATAATACCCCTGTATCTTTTACTTTTTCCTAGAAAATGTCATGATTACTAAGCTAAAATAATTTGTCATTTTAGTACAAATGTTCAGATAAAATAATCCTCGAATTAGCTAATACGTCACATCAAATATAATATAAAGTTAATTTCAATGTGATCCCGAGATTATTTATGTTACGAAGCGAGACATTATACATATTAGATAAGATTGTCATGCGAAAATCAAGTTAAGATATTTTAAATAGAACAAAATCCATACTCCCTCTATTTTCAAAAAGAATAACTCATTTCTTTTTTTACAATATTTTAATTTCAACTTTTCACATAACATGTTTAAGATCATAAGATTAAAGGTCATTTTGATACATTTAATACAACTTTCCCTAAATTACCTTCCACAAAAAACTTGGTAAAATCTAATTTTTCATAATTGAACCAAAATCACATTATAATTTAAATGACTAATTTGGACATTGTTCATTTATTCAGGCAGGGGGAGAAGCTTTTGTCAAGTTTTAAACATATTAACAAATATCCTTAACATACATTGTTATTGTATGGACCAAAATTTAGAATCTAACAATTACATGTATTGGACGATGACACGTGAAAATTGAAGACAGATCGAATAAGGCTGAGTAAAAATAGTCGAACAATTAGACGTATCAGCTAGTGACACGTGAAAATTGCAGAGAGATCGGATATGACTCAACAGAGGTGGTCCAATAATTTAGACGTATCAGAAGATGGCACGTGAAAATCGAACGTATCAGACAATGACACGTGAAAATCGGAGCCAATCGGATGTGACTCAATGGAGGCGGTTCAACAATAGAATGTATCGAATGGTGACACGTGAAGAAAAATGATCAAACAACTGGACGTATCAGATGATGAAACGTGAAAATTGAAAACAAATCGGATGTGACTCAACATAGGTAGTCAAACTGTTTGGACGTATCAAACGATGATATGTAGAAATCGAAGACAGATCGGATGTGACTCAATAGAGGTGGTCCAACAGTTTAGACATATTAGACGATGACACATGAAAATCAAAGACGGATCGAATGTGACTCAACAGAGGTGGTCCAACAGTTTAGACGTATCAGACGATGACGTCTGGAAATCAAAGACAAATCGAACGTGACTCAACGGAGGTGATCCAATAGTTTGGACGTATCAAACGATGACACGTGAAAATCGAAGACAGATCGAATATGGCTCAACAAGGGTGGTTCAATATAATTGGACGTTCAAATATAATTGTTACTCTAATTCACCAATTTAAGAATAAATAGTTGTCCAATAAACTTTATTCAACCATGAGTTTAATTAATCCACATTCACTAGGTAATATTTCACTAATTTATGTTGTTTACTTTACTCTGCCCATAAAAATGAACTACGTTTATTTTTATTTTCTTTTTTTATCTCAATTTATTATACTTCTTACTTTTACCATATTAATAGTTCTCCACAATAACTAAAGTAAGGCAACATTGAAAGAAATATAAAATCTTTTCTTCAAATTCTAAAACAATAAATATCTTAACTACATTGTTTAGTCTATCTTTCCTCATAAGATAACTAATGCATTCATATTATTACCATTAAGATAGTGGAGAAACAAATATTCCATTATTTCTGATGCTCGTTCAAATTAATCAAATTTCAAAATAAGTATCGAATCGTATCAGTCCTCCAACTTAAATTTGTGTTTTACTAACCAAGACACGTACTTTTTAGCGCTAAAAAATGTTATTCAATCAATTAATGCAACTGAAGATGTGTAACCTCTCCTATATTGGAACAATCTTTTCACATCAAAAACACAAGTTCGATTGTCAAGAATAGATATATATTCATTTAGACTGCTTTTAAGTTCATTACTGAGTGATCACTCACTATTTGAATGAAAAAAAAAAATGATCCAAGGATTATCAATATCTTTACTTCATGACCCTAATTCTTGAACAACAATAATAATATTATATTCAATATATTTTCATAATATAAAATCTGAAAAGATAAAAGTATACGTAGTTCATACCACTACCTCATACTATCATAGATTCCTGAACCTCTACCAAAAATCTATTTTTCTGTTTGTCAAAATGACCTTCTGGACCCCTATACTATGTCGGTTTTGTAAGTTGGACACTTCTATTTACATATTTGTCATCTGGACCCCTGAACCTACTAAAAAGCAACATTTTAAACACTTTTTTATGAGTGTAACACACTCTCCCACGTCAGTTGCCATGTCATTTTCACGTCATTTTCCACGTCATTTTTATATATAAAAAATATTAACTATTAAAATAAATAAATTAATTTAAAAAAAAATAAAAAAAAATGCCCCCCCCCACCCCCTCCTCTTTGTTCCCTCTCTCTTTCTTCTTCTTCTTCTTCTTACTTTTTCTACTCCCTCCTCTTTTTTCTTTCCAATTACACTCGATTTTCTTTCATAATTAACGATTTCTGATTTGGATTTTAAGTTTTGGCTGCTAATCAAACTCATTTTCCATCATAATCGACGATTTTTGCTCTAGGTTTTAAGTTTGGATTGCTAATTCGCATTGTCAATGATCTGGCTTACTGTAAAAAGGATAAAATTGAAAATGAGAAAGATGGGAAGCAACTAAGCAAAGTATTGAGGGTGAAAGTTTTGACCTTTTTTTCCTACTTTCAATACACCAAAAAGCATGTAATATTGTTGAATTATAGAAAAAAATTGTAGATTTTTTCTTATGAATTCAAGATTCATAATACCCATTTTGTAGATTGATTGTTTCAGCTATTGGGTATAAAAAGTTTTGATTTTTTGTTGTTAGTAAATGTGTAATTTTGATTGTTTTGATGTTTTTGTTGGACCCAATTAATTTTTGATTGAATCTAAGGTCTTAGGAGATGTCCTAGCTTTTTTTATGGTAATGACCATGGTAGCCATGGCTGGACTGATGTGTGAGGAGTGTTAATTTTAATGACAGTCATGGCTGGATGAGGGTGTGAGGGGTAGCCATGGCTGGACGGGGGTGGTAGCCATGGCTGGACGGGGGAGGAGGGCTGGATGGAGGTGAGGGGTGGGGTAAGGGGTGGCTGGATGAGGGATGGGGGCTAAGGGGTGGGGGTGGGGAAGGGGGTGCTTTTTAATTTTTTTTTAATAAATTTATTATTTTTAAAAATATTTTTAAAGTAAAAAAATGGAGAAAAAAAAAGTTCTTTTTATTTTTTTTAATTTTAATATTTTTTAAAATTATTTTAATATAAAATTGGTCAAAACTTAACCCCCATTCACACCCCAGGCGAGTGACTATACTTTCTTTATCCTAGTCAGCCATTTCAATGTCACATAGGCAAGATTAACGGTCAAAGCGTACAAAATATTATTTTTTAATGAATTCAAAAGTCCAGATGATAAATATATAAGTAGAATTGTCCAACTTACAAAATCAACATAGTATAGAGGTCCAGAAGTTCTATGTTTTCCAAAACTTAAGCAATAAGAATAATTGTCTGAAGTGGGACCCACAACACAGTAATGGGCCCAAAAAAACTCAATTGGGCCCTTTCAGTCCACAGACACACTTGCCAACAAATATACACATGTCAGTAATCCACAAAAAAATACACCTTTTATCCCTATATAAAACCCTTTGCCCTTTTTCCAGTGGGGTCAGCCCAATTCAAAAAAAACCCTAACCGAAAAAATATCTCCATTTTCCCCCCAATTTTTTCCCAATGGGTTCCGAAATGGTCCTTAACCACCAATTTCCGGTCTCCGGCACTCCCTCCGGCGGCGCGGCAAGCACCACTATTAACTCGGAGCCGAACGACAGGAACGCCCTTGCGGTAGCGGTAATTCCAAAAAAGAAGAATTCACTATCCTTGGCCAACACAAAGACAAAAGACAGACACACAAAGGTTAACGGAAGAGGGCGGCGCGTGAGAATGCCAGCACTATGCGCGGCGCGTGTTTTCCAACTCACGAAAGAATTGGGTCATCGGACCGAAGGCGAAACCATCGAGTGGCTGCTACGCAAGGCGGAGCCGGCGATAATTGCTGCTACGGGAACAGGTACGGTTCCAGAGACTCAAGTAACTACTACTCCGTCAATGAGTTTATCGCAATCGCAGTCATCGGTTTTGGCTCCTTTAACTATGGCTACTCCGGTATCTGGTTCTGCAAATTGTGGTAGTTATTACAGTGGATTTTACTCGCAGCAGCAGCCTAATTGCCGGCTTGATTTGGAATATTCCGGTAATCCCTACCGGAATATGCCATTCACGGCTTTGCTATTGGAGCCGGTGAATGCTGATGATGAATGCGAGGAGAAAGTTGCCGGCGGAGAACATGTTGTGGACTAAATGTATCAGTTTATAGAATTTGTAAGGGTCTTTTTTGGTATATTGAAAAAGTTTGGAAAGCCAACTTAAATAGTTGTTAATTGAAGGGGGTAAAATGTGAAGTCTTGATGGGAAAACTGTAGGTTTGTTTGACTAAATGTGTCAAGTTTTATACTTTGTTGGGGTTTTTAGTAGAATAGTTGTTAATTAAGGGATAAATTGGTTAAATTTTGATGGAGAAAGTTCAAACAAAAATGGGAAACAGTTAGATATATGGATAAGTTTTATGTGAGGGCAGTTTTTGTGGACTAAATGTGTCAGTTTCAAGACCTTTGTAGGGATTCTTTTTTGGTATATCAAAAAGAGATGGATCAAAAGAGGGTCCAACTTTTGGGGGATGTGGTAAAATAGTTAATTAAGGGGTAAAAATGGTAAGTTTTGATATAATTATATGTATATTTGCATTAGTAAGTGTTTTTGTATATGTAAATTATTTTCCATGGATAAGGAAGGATGATGTTCTATTTCCCTTTACTTCCATTTTATGTTCTTTTTCCCTCCCTTTTCATTTTAATAGTTTGAATGGTAATGTGAAATATAAAAATATGAAGAAATTTTGTATTTTAAATTGAATGAGTATAATATATCAAAAGTGACGTGATCTTAGATATGAAGGTGAAAGTCAAGAATTACGATGGAAGGTTAGTAGGCATAGAGGTTGCGAAGTAGAGTACGAAAAAGGTATAGAGGTCGAGCATTAGGATAGAAGGTTAGGAAAATTAGGATAGAGAGTTGGGAAGATATGCAGGTCGAAAATTAGGGTAGAACACTTACGTGATTTCTTCTCATCTGTTCTTGTCTTGATGGACAGAGGTACCTCCCACTTGTTGTTAGTGGGAGGTGATAGGTATTTCGTGAATTTAATCGAGGTATGCGCAAGCTGGCCCAGACACTACGATTATTCCCCAAGAAAACAAGTCTTATAGGTATGGAGGTCGAGCGTTAGATAGAAGGATCGGAAGGTATGGAAGGTATGGAAGTCGAAAATTAGAATAAAGAGTTAGGAAGGTATGAAAGTCGATAATTGGGTTATAATATTCATAGTTTGTAATATTTATTGCTATACTTGTAACCTGCAAAGCTATAGGTAAAATTTTTTTTTTTTGGATATTGTGAATTTATACATGTTAATTCTTATAGATGTTGTTAGAGTATAATCAAAATATTCAAATTTGAAACTATAAATATTACTAAAATTTATGTATTTTACTTTTCGTATATTTTAAAAAGATTAATGTTTTGTTTATTGAGTAAAACATTTAGCACCTCTTAATTATGATTAAATTTGTTACGACACACTCTAATTTTACTGGGGTCCTATTACTCCTGAATTAAATTTTAATGTATTCTTGTCAATCTTTTTAACTGATGTGACACCTTTTACGTGGATTTCATTTTATGTAATAAAGGTGTCATTTCAGCACAAAAGGGTGATGAAAATACGTTAAAATTGATTTCAGAGGATAATAGGACTCCTGTGAAAGTTGGAGTGTATCGTTAATTTGAAGATTTATTGGATATTTATCTCTTTTATATTCAGTAACCCTTTACTATTTAACAAGATAATAGTCATTTATTAAACATCTTGAGTGTATCACGAATGAGTGATTAATTAGGTCTATTAGTTACCATGTATTATTGGCAATTTATGTTGATGATAAGTGAAAGTTGAGGAGTTGGAAATTGGAACTTAAAATCTTAGGCTTTGATATCAAATTTGTCACATTTTGAGAGTATATTCTGGACGTGATATGGTGTCATTTGACGCTTATTCGATCTCATACGAGCTTGGTGATTGACAAACTATTCAATTCTAGCGTTACTAATAAGATTAATTAATTGGCATTTCACAATTTTACAATTGTAGAAACAATTCTTGAACGAGGTTAAGAATAGAAAAAAATAATCTTTATCGAAGAATTATTTGTGTATAATCATGCATAATTTTGAGCATTTTACCTTATACCACAACAACAGCAACATAGTTTCTTATTCAATATGTATTATCATATATTACTACATTCACTTTGTACCTTGTTATCTGCTATTATTTTTTTTTTTTTTTTAAAAAAAAAACTTGCTTCAGAAATTTTGTTTGCGAGCAAATAATTTATCGAAAATACCCTCTCTTTCCCATAAAGATAAAGAATAAGGTCTACATAATATCCTTTCTGAATTCCATTTATGATAGTCCAATGGATACTTTACTTGTATTTCAGTCAATATTATATGACAATTGAGTTGATGTTCATATATGAGAATTGGACAAACTGAGTCAAGTAAAATAGTAATAATAATTACAAGAAAATTATCAATACATAAAATATGTATGGACCTCATTGTGCCACCATGTTTTGAATATAAATAAGATATCCATATATGATACAACAATATGATTTTATTATGTAATTAAATGTTGATGGTTCTTGCTTAGGCAATCCTGGAAAAGGGGGAATTGGGGGTGTTATCCGAAATCACAATGGTAAATGGATTTTGGGTTTCACCCAGAGTTTCCTCTTTGCTACTAACAACCAAATGGAGCTACTGGCTCTCAAGATAGGTTTAACAATTGCTATCCATCACAACCTCATTCCTATTGAAATCAATACTAATTCACTCGAAACATTGCGTATGCTCAGGGATGAAAACGAACATTATGGTGGTATTATTTCTCTTTGCAGGTCAAAAATGAGGGAAGCGGGTTGTCCAACAGTCCACCACTGCTTTAGGGAACAGAACCACGTTGCTGACAAATTGGCCAAGCATGGGGCAGCCTCCAATTTTTTTTGAACATCCTCATCTTTTGCTAATTCCACCTATGTATGCTCAACAGGACTTGGGAGCAGACGTGAGAGAAACTTTTTTTGAAAGATCCTTTAATTCAAATGCTCAAACTGTAGCTGAGCAATCCTGCTACTCGTTTGTAATTAACCCAGGCTGAACCCTATTGGTTTAATATTCAAAGGCACCCATTTAACCCAAAAAAAAATAAAAAAAAAAATTACTACTGAATATGCTATACTTTAATAACCATGTGAACATTTACAAGAATGTAAAGTATTATCTATCATAACGTACAAAAAATGCGTTAATAGATTATGAATAAATGATCTAAAGCCAAAATTTAGAAAAAGGATCCTATATTTATTCAATATTTTTTTAATACATATATTTGATTTCTCATAACTCTTTTAAAAAAGTATGGTAGTTAGTTATAATATTGATAATTAATTATTTTTCGAAATTGACAATTGGATATTTCTTGTAAAATTTCGTAAGACACGAATACATATATAAATTATTTTATATTACGTAACACTACAAATTTTTAGATCTTAGGTAAGTTCTTATTGTTTATAATTTCGAAAACATTTTCAATTGAGTCAATTATTACACAAACCATCAAAATTATTCTAAAAGCAATAGAAATATTTAAAAATATAATTAAGGTTTCACCTAGGTAAATTTGCCAACTAGAGTATCACTTTTTACTTGTATAATTATTTCATATTACTTTTAATTACAAAAATGTCTATATCATCAATATTGTAGTGATTGTTACAATGTCTAAACCATCAATATTATATTGATTGTTACACTTTAGAAGACATTCACAATTAAGACGTGTCAATTTAAATTTAATTATTTGATAACTTAATTAATTTGAGCTTGCAATGTCTAAAAAGACGCTCAAAGAATTGAAAACAATCTTAAAACAAGATTGATTCAAATTGAAAAGAATTAGACAAATTAAAAAATAAAAATTAACTGCAAATTTAATTACCTTTATATCATAGTTACATCCATTATCTTTTTTTAAAATAGTAAAATTTTGAAAGTATGTGCATAATGACTGGTAAATAATTGACAACAATTTATTTAAAAAAATCTCAATTAATACTAATAATAAATGTATTATTATCTATATTTATATCTATAACACTGAATAATTTTAAAGCCTTATTTTTCACGAGCCTAAAGTCATTGCTTTAGTGACTTTACGGTTGAGCCGCCCCTGTGTAAGAACTGTTAATGTTTGTGCCAGCTGAAACTCCACTTCTTCTTCTTCTTCTTAAAATCATCACATGGGAAGTCTGAAATGCAGCATTAAACAACACCATAAGTATGTTTTTTGTTTGTTATATTGTTATCTGTCCTAAGTCGAGGGTCTATCCGAAACAACCTCTCTACTTTATCTGAGGTAGCGGAATGGACTGCGTATACTTTTAACCCTTCCCAGACCCCATTTTGTGGGAATACACCGGGTATGTAGTTGTTGTTGGGGAGTTCAAAGAGAAATGTGCAGTTCTCGAACTTGTGGTTTTAAGCATGTCATAACATTTGTGCAGCTATAAACTTTTGAAACTCGGTGTTTTTGAACATACTGTAACGCTTCTCAACAAGTGTAAAAATTGAAGTATGTAATTAATTGTTTCTAGGTATAGAATTGTGTCGATCTTTTGGAATGGACTAATAAGGAGAGAGCGTCACATGAACTGAAATGAAGGCGGATATGTTACTCGGACTCTCCAAAAATATCGTTGCAATTATGTCAGATCCTTCAAAAGTGCACTATTTTTAGCGGATCCAACATGCACCCGATGGCATATTTGAAAGAGTCTGGGCGACAGATGAAGGGAGAATATTTTCAAGAAATGTGCATGTATCCCACCACTTTTTCAACGTTTTCTTCCTTCCAGGAAGGCCATCAATAATGTGCTAAGACAAACCATATGAAAAGAGGAGATGAAAGCTAAGCTGCTCAGACTCTTCAAAAATGTCAACGGGTGGGTGTCGAATCCTCCAAAAATAGTGTATTTTTGAAGGATCCGTCACGGGTGCGACAACATTTTTGAAGAGACCGAGCAACTTAGCATGAAAGTACAGAAGTTATTACCTCCTTGCGGGTATATTGAGTTGTAGTGCACCTCTGCCCAGAAACTCAAGTATATGACTGCACGGAGTGAAAAACAAGAGAAGCAATTAAATTTCTGCAACGGAATCAAATATCAAGACTTCAAACACTGGTCTTTCGTCTAGATTGTAGCCACCAAGACCCCCACAACGTGCACAGATACAAAAAAATCGTATTCATACTTAAATTCCTCTTCCGAGCAATCTCCAGATTTACATTATCCATTGCTTTGAAATGACTACACTTGTTTTCACAGAAGAGGTATGATTATACAATAGCATAGAACAAAGGACATACATGCATAACCAACATAAAGTTTCCTCCTATTGATTATCTCTCTCGTCTCTAGAAGAGAAATGAGTGCTCGTGCATCCATCTTAAGAGATGGAAACTAGATTTCAAAGCAGCTACCACGGGCAACTCGTGGGAATCTCCTTTTCGAGAAACATGAGGTCAAGTTTTCTTAAGATTGTCCTTAAGGGCTCGATAACAATATAATTGTTTCTCTTCATTCCTCCCTACCCTCACAAATCTCTTAATCGAGGCAAGCCAAGTTCTACTCTATAGTCCAAATCTCCCACATGGCTCGTGATCCCCTCCCCTCCCCTCCCCTCAACCCTTTTTCCCAAAAAGAGTAAATAGTTATTTCAAGTAACAAACTCGCAAAAAGTCTAGCTGAACTGTACACAAAAAACTGTATACAAGGAAATCATCATGTCTTATAAGTAGTTCTGATAATTCTAACTTAATGAAAGATGATAAATTTTCACATACACCAACCGCCGAAACTCTAGATAAGTAACCTCCAACCTAGAATATGTTAGTTATGTTGCTTATATAAGTTAAACTGCAGGTATAGCATGTCCATTTCTCGGAATTAGTTTGATTCAATCTCCATTCCCCCTTAACAAAGAAAGGAAAGATCCAGAACTGATCTTCTCTGTGATGTTTCAAATAATAAACTTATGTTGTTCCTTCAACTCTAGTGGTCTACTTTATCAGACTCGCCAGCAGATTCAAGACTTATAGGTTTGATATGAAGGTCGTATTAGCTTTCCAATAGCTTACACAGGTTTCAAGAATCAAATTCATCCAATAAACCGGGTTGCTCTAATATCAGCTACTTCTATAATTTTCTAGTACTATTACTACAATATGCGTAACTTCATAGTGGTTTCTTCTCTAGTGCAATTACAGTTGGGGAAAGCATCCTCAACTGCAAACCGGAAGTTCGTGTTCAATCACATTCTTTAACATAGAGGAGATAATACAGAAAGGTTAAAGGCAATTCAAAGTTACAGAACTAGTTACCTCTGTTCGACTTTTGATTCTTCGGAAGAATCTCAATGTAACATGTGTCTTTGAATGATGTTATAACAAGAATTTTCACGCCATACTGCACACAAAGCAAAAAGACCATCAATGTGCAACTCAAAGAGGTTCATTGACAAACCAACACATTCTTATCTAATATCATCATGAGCAAAACTGCATCAAGACCACAGAAATTGGAGTGTGAAAGAAAGAAATAGCAACACAGAGGTGAGGATACGTGTTGTTCCACATTTTAAAAAAAATAAATGGTTAATATATAGTCGTGAGCAACTACAGGACCACAAGGGAAGATTATATCGAAGCATGTTACTTCCTCGGTACCCATCAACTTGCAATGAACAAGCTACTAGACTATCCAATGCCTCTATACCAGGACATTCAAATTACGGTCAGGCTAACAATAGCTTAAAGTTCTTATTTCCAAGTTAAAGAAACAAACCAAAAGACAGCAATCAAATGGAGAGCAAAAAACAAGGAAGCAAGGTAAGGGCAATAATTAATACCGAGTCACCCGCAGCCTGCAACGTAACATGATCGCCCCATTCCCCGTTCCTGGTTCAACCAAAACAAAAAGTAGATGTATATTAAAGGAGAAAAGGAGTTTCAACATGGAGAAGCAAAGAGCAAAGGTCTAGTAATTACTTGGCCATCCTCTTCAAGTATTCATCATATGCCATTGGGACATACCCCTCATATATCTCCGGATGATCTTTAAGCTGATCAGACCAAATGATTTTACATAATCTACTTAGTAAGATGCATTCAAAATAATTCAACTATGAAAGCTGAATATCAAAAAGCACCTGACTGACTACTTGCTGTCTGACAAATTTGTGGTGCTCTGGGCTACGATAGAATTGATCTGATAAAGCACGGAACTGGAACAAAAGTGAACAGGTCAGTAGATGTGCAAAAGAAACATATAGGAAGGAACCTACAGAAGGAAAAACTCAGCCAAGTGTTGGAATCCCATAAAAGTATAAGGTTAAGAAAATTTGAACTGTCCGTTTGTCTAAATATTGGAATTCCACCACTTCCGCTCACCATCTTCCTCCCCTTCCAAATTCCCAAAACTCTCCAACTTTTCATACTTTCTTGATCACTCTACATTCATATACATGTTCTAACCCCTTCATTTATATTTTACCAACATTTTTCCTTTTTTTCTATGAATACCAGATCAGCCAGAGGCCAAGGCGTATACAATTACCAACTTTCATTGTGGTGCGTCTTTTGCGTGTGATTAATAACTATGCTACAAGTAGTTTGAGAAAAGTAAATACAATTGATTGAAAACTACAATGCTAGCAGATGGCGGGTCTCCGGTTTTCTCTTCACAAATGAAATCCGCCAATTATTATTATCTCAAATAAGAGCAAGACTAATTGGATTTAGGAGGCTTATTCAAAAGAAGAAAAATGTGGGTGACCTTAAGACTCGGGTGTCGAAAGGTTCAACCAATGTTCGTTCAATCAAGCAGCAGCAGAAGCGCCTGGACTCAAAAGAAGGGAGATGGGCATTCAGCCACTTGACTGTAAGGAGAGGGGCTTTTTCGAAAGTCTAGAAAGTTTGACATATTTGACATATATAGATATAGAGTGTGTGCATGTGGTGGAGGTATACCACTTACGAGAAAGAACCCCAAACCGGTAAAGTAGTTAACTAAACACAAGTAACAACTTCGTAAAGTATTTGGCTTCCACTTAAAATCAAATCAAAAAATCCCATCTAGACGGTTTGATATCAATACTACAATAGAAATCGACTGGGTAAGAGGGTAACCTGACAATTTCCATCTCCTTGCACTTTGTGCTCCACCAAGTCAAATAATTGCAATCTGAAGCAAGAAAAAACAGAGAATGGGATGCTTAGCAGAAAATAACTTTCAGGAATAATATTACCATTCGATTGAATTTGCAAAAATGTCAACTTCACATTAAACTTGGGCGGAGTAAAACCCAAACAAAAGACAAGCACATGCATGGTGTCCTGTGGCTTTACGGAAACAAAGAGTTCACAATATATACTGGAATGTGCTTCGTAAGTGTTTATTTACAAAGCAATAAAACACTACTTTGCCCGATCCGCACCAATTATTCCCTGTGCTTCTCAAGTCCCATCTCTCCTATTTGATTCTCTTTGATCAAAATGCTTCAGGGCTAGGTGTTACTTTACAGATAAGAACCACCAGGAATTTAAAGGCATTAATAAAGAAAAAACCTAAAGGGAAATACAGAAACGCTTCACGAGATGCAGGATACCTATCACAAAAGAGGCTTACATCTCTCACGGTGAAACTACATTTCATTACCTTGAAAAGTTTTCAGGACTTTGGAGGGAAAGAATTAAGCTAAGCAGTAACATAGGAAAATATGTCATTAAGTTGCTCGTAAACAAAAAATTTGTCTAATTGGAAACCTAAGTCGGAGGAATCAGGAGATACCTATCTAGCAGCCTTTGGTGATCAGAAGTTGCTTCATCGACTGAAGGTATGTCTCCGTTTATTCTAGGAACATGCTGCACGGTTAATAATACAATTTGTTATAAGAAACTAAAGCAACATTCAAGACGGTACATCCACGCAAAAAAAGCCCTCATGGTCAAGCTAAAGGCTTCCTATTTTCGTCCATTCACAATATACCAAGTATGTATATGATGCATCTATGTATATGACAAAGGTGCAGAGCACCATACACAGCGAATTAGTGGTTTCGCAACTCACATAAACCAGCTACTCAAAAATTAACGGCGAGACCCAAAGAAAATGGAAATTTTCAAGCTCATCAAAGGTTCTACAATTGACAAACAGGCACAACACTTACCGGGATAGCACTCAGCTGGTTTATTCTCTTCTTTACTTCTCCATCAATCTCAAATTCATCTTGTATTTCCAATGTAGTATACTCTTCTCCGTCGCATGATCTGTCTCCAGGACTAGAGCAAGAACTTGAAGGCCCCACATCATCAGCTTCGAGGCCGGTGTCATGCCCTGTGAATCATATACATATTAACGAATGTTTAAACTCAAGAGAAAAACACAAAACTGAAAACAAGCAATTTACCAGCATAGTACTCCCTAGGTGGACCATGCCAATGTTGTACACCAGTGGAGGCTTGCAAGTACTGCTCATCCGCATGTGAAGATGGAGCACCGTCGGCAATAGACAACTCTGACCATGCTTCTTGTAGAGCATGAGCAATAACCTCATCATTTTCAACGTTGCAATATGATGGGTGATAGGGGTTTTCTCTGACATACTGTTCATGACAGATTTCAATGTCATGCTGTCTACTGTCACCGTAATAGTTGGAACTAAAAAGTTGGTCCACATCAAGAAAACTAAGAACCCCACGAGCAGCATCAGGTTCCGGTTCACACATGATTATATCTTTCGGAAAATGTTGCCTCATGTACCTGAATAGAGCACTTTAATCAATGCCTCAGCTAAGAAGGATAACATAAATTCTGATTTTTGCTTTTTAACAGTTGGAAAGTAAGTTCACGCGATTATACTTCTTTATCCCCAAAGCCAGGTGATGGTACCAGAATAACGTTTCAATAGAACTATAACAAACAATATAGTCTCCAGTTCGACTGCTGAAAATAATTCTACCCTTCTCCATACCACGGTACAACAACAACAACATACCGAATACACTCCCACCAAGCGAAGCGGAGTCTGGGGAGGGTAAGTGTACGCAGTCCATACCAGTACCTCAGAGGTGAGACACGGAGGCCCTATTTCCGATAGACCCTCGGCTCAAGATTAAACAATCTAGACCTTCTCCGTACCACGGTTCCTACAAATATATCAAACATTATTTTCCGCTAATTACTTTTTACCATGATGAAGCACCAGTACAACCTTCCTGCACTAATGTAATACAACATCAACTGTTATAGCCCATTCATTTTTGGGAAATAACCAACAACAATTTACCTTGATGATATCTTTGTTTATCCCATCCCGCGTACCAAACAACCCTAAAGCTATCGGCTCACCAGCCTAATTATCTAAACGTTATTGTTCAGGATTGTGAAAAATATTTTTCCATAATGATATTTCCCAATATTTCCTGAACTTGAATTTTCGAAAATTCATTCGGAAACAAAGAATCTTTTACCAAAACTTCTCCAAATGTTCAAATTAGAACTCCATATTACTTGCTTCACCTTTATTACTCGAAAATAACATTAACATACCATTTGCATACACTATCCACCACCTTATACAATTACTAAATACCAGCTATTTTATATCCAACAAAACACTAAAAAAACAAAAATTTTTAAAAAAAATATTCTCCATTTAAAACATTGTAAGTTCACCAAGCGTACCCAATACACCTTATCATTTAGTACATGTGACAACGATAATAATTCCAGAATAAAATTTGAGATAAACTTTAACCCATATTTAATTTATGATATTAGCTAATCCCCGGATGATTTCATACTATTTGTACTAAAATGGTCTGATTACTATCCTATATCATCACAGGTGAGATAAAATAATCTCATAAAATATCCTAACTCCCATTCCGCACACCGAACAACAGAGAGTCACAAAGTGTATCAAAGTATATAAAAAAATTAAAGTCTTCATTTTTTTCCCCCAAAAATCCGCATAAAATAATTTTCAATTTTACCAACCCATTAAAGAATAAATTAACTAATTACTTTTTTGTTCTAAAATTTCAGTTTAATTCTTCATTTATAACTAATACAAATAAATATTCAAAAACTAATTTCTAAATTCTAATTTTTTTTTAATAAAAAAAACTCATCATCCCAACCCCTGTACCCGCCAAAATCCAAAAAAAAAAAAAACACTTTGAACAAAAATACTATATACCATTTCCCTATTAACACGTTTTCCTTTATGAAGTAATTCAAAACTTCATCATAAAACAATTCCAGCAAAAATATACAAATAAATCACAAAAAGGGACAAACAGCCGGTACACTAAAGCTCCGCTATATGCAGAGTTAATCACTAGAAGCGCCAACCGAACCACAAGGATTTATTATAAGAATTAATCAAAAATTCAATCAGAAAAAAAAATAATAAACAAAAACTTACCTTTAAACTTCAATTTTCAACTTTGTTCATGTGCTATACACCAAAAAAAAAACTGTGTTGCATATATATGGGAAAGAAAATAACAAGTTGCAAAAGAAAAAATTAGGTAGTGAAAAAAATGATAGTAATTATTATAGGTGGAGAAAAAAAGGAATTTAAATAGAAAAATAGAACAAAGTTTTAATTTCAAACGTAAAAAGGAGATTTTTTTTTTTTGACTTATAGAATAGTAGTAGTAAGAAAAAAAATTAGGTAATAAATGTTGATTGAATTTTGTGTGTGTACTAAAAGGATTATATAAGGATTGGGTTTGGCTTTTGAGTAGAATCAAAGATATATATACCCTTCCTTTATACCGCCCTTTTTTTATTTTTTGATATTTCAAGTCGATGTCGGGTGTCTGTATTAGAGTTGGCGATTAATTTAGTTCATCGAGTGTATACGCCCTCCCTTTGTACCGCCTTTTTTATTTTTGATATTCAATATCGGTGTGGAATGTCTGTTGTATTTATCCTTCCTTTGTACTATTCTTTTTTATTTTTTGATATTTCAGGTTGGTATCGAGTGTCTGCATTAGAGTGATAGACTACGGTAGATTATCGGGTTTATTTGCCCTCCCTTTATACCACCTTTTTTATTTTTGATATTCAATGACGGTGTGGAATATTTGGTCTATTTATCTTTTCTTTGTACAACCCTTTTTTATTTTTTGATATTTCGGGCCGGTGTTGAGTGTCTGCATTAGAGTTGTCGACTAATTTAGATCACCGAGTGTATTTGCCCTCCCTTTATATCGTCTTTTTTTATTTTTGATATTCAACGTCAGTGTCAGATGTTTGGTCTATTTACCCTTTCTTTATACCGTCATTTTTTTAGTTTTTGATATTTTACATTCGTGTCTGGTGTTTGTATTCTAGTTTTCGAGTAATTTAGATCGTGGGGCTTATCTATCCTTCCTTTATGCCATCCTTTTTTATTTATGATAGTCCACGTTGGTGTTGGGTGTCTGGTCTATTTGCCCTACCTTTATACCGCCTTTTTTTTTTTTTAAATATTTTACGTTGGTGTCGGGTGTCTGGTCTATTTATCCTTCTTTTATATGACTCTTTTTTATTTTTTGATATTTCAAGCCGGTGTTGGGTGTCTGCATTAGAGTTGTCGACTAATATAGATTAACGGGTGTATTTCCCCTCTCTTTATACCGCCCTTTTTTATTTTTGATATTCACTATCAATGTCGGGTGTCTGATCTATTTATCCTTCCTTTATACCGTCTTTTTTTGTTTTTTGATATTCTATATTAGTGTCGGGTGTTTATATTAGAGTCTTCGAGTCATTTAGATCGTGGGGCCTATTTATCCTTTCTTTATGCCGTCCTTTTTTAATTTTCGATATTCCATGTCGGTGTCGGATGTCTGGTCTATTTACCCTTCCTTTATATCGCTCTTTTTTTATTTTTTGATATTCTACGTTGGTGTTCTATTTACCCTTCCTTTATAGCACTCTTTTATTATTTTTGATATTTCACGTTGGTGTCGAGTGTCTGATCTATTTATCTTTCCTATATACCACTTTTTTTTAAAAAAAATTATATTCCACGTCGGTGTCGGATGTCTGGTCTATTTACCTTTCCTTTATACCACTTTTAATTTTTTTTTTATATTCCACGTTGGTGTCGAGTGTCTGGTCTATTTATCATTCCTTTATACCATTTTTATTAAAAAAATTGATATTCCACGTCTATGTCTGATGTTTGGTCTATTTACCCTTCCTTTATACCACCCTTTTTTATTTTTTATATTTCATGTCATGTCAGATGTCTGTATTAGAGTCTTCGATAAATTTAGATCGTGGTGTCTATTTTTACTTTTCATTTATACCATCCTTTTTTTTTTATATATTTTACATTGGTATCGGGTGTCTATATTAGAGTCTCCGACTAATTTAGATCGTGGGGTGTAGTTACCCTTCCTTTATATCGCCCTTTTTTTATTTTTTGATATTCCATATCGGTGTTGAGTGTCTACATTAGAGGCTCCAACTAATTTAGATTGCGAGGTCTATTTACCCTTTCTTTATACATCCTTTTTTATTTCTTTATATTTTACGTCGGTATCGAGTGTGTTCGCATTAGAATCTCCGACGAATTTAGATCGTAAGGTCTATTTACCCTTCCTTTATACCTCCCTTTTTTATTTTTTGATGTTTTACATCGATGTCGAGTGTTCGCATTAGAGCCTCCGACTGATTCATATCTGGGATATATTTTAATTGTCTAATGCTCAATTTTTGGTCATTAACTGTATAAATATTTAATTATATTTAATCATATTATTATTAACTGTATAAATATTTAATTATGTAGTACTTATATGCAAATAAATTCATTGATGAATTTTAATGGAGATATTGGATAGCTTTAAAAAAACAAACAAACAAAAAAAGATGGTAATAAATATTGGAATCTCTTTATTTTTATAGTTTTGTACCCTTTATGAAGATCAATGCTCAACATATTATGGTGAACAATTCAAGGCAAAGGTTATTATAAAATGAATTAATTCATTAATTAAATATGAACATGGAAATCTAAAAGCCTTGTTGAATTTTCATTTGGCCAAGTCCAAATTGATTGTATCGTTTTGAAAAAAGTTCTTGCCAAAGTACTAATTTTCATTTCACGTGTTTCTGTATACTACTAGTTTAATTAAATGAGTATCGCAATTGTAATATTTGATTATTTAAAATTAAATAAATTTATTTATTATAAATTTTTTTAATAAAATATAAAAAGTTTAAATCATCCATAACACTTTAATATAATAATATAAACATAAACATACATTTTAGTGTAAGTATATGTATACAATATCTCTTTTTATTATTTTCAGTAGCTAAGAGAGATGCATCAATTTAAACCATATTTGTAATACGATATATATATATATATATATATAAGTCTTTCTTATTTTTAAGGTCAAATCTTTATAAAATCATTGATTACTCAAACTTATACTTCTTAAATTTTTATTATTCTAACACTTTTATATTTATTTCTAGAGTTTTAAATCTTCTTAAATCAAATTTAGTTGATTTAGAATTCTTAAACTAATAAAAAAAATATTAGTTCTCATTATTTTTGATGACTTTTAATAAGGAAAGGTTTTAACATAAATATATTTAATTAATTTTCAACTCTTAAATATTAGGAAAAAATAGTGAAAAGACGATTTTGTCTAAGACAAAAACTTTTAATGAAGGACAAAAAATTTAAACAATATTCTTAAGGTTCTTCATATTTTAATATATTATTATAATTATATTATAGAGCATAGATATAGATTAGAGATATAAAATATTTTGGCACTCTACTTAAATATTTTGCCACTCTAATTTGTGAAGCTGCATGCATGGATAATGCTGAATGACATTAAAAAAAATACAAACATTTTATGCCTAATGAATCTCTTTTGACTATAAAATTTTGAAAATTATATAGAAATACAATAGTTTAAATATATTTATTTCACAGCAAAAAAAGTGTCATATAAATTGATACGAACAAAATATTTCTTTTTCATTTTAATTTGGTGATATGTATATGCATGGTGGGTCTTTTAGAAATAACTTCTCTACTTTCGGAGATAATAGTAAGATTTGCGTACAAATTATTCTCTCGATCAGGAGAGGAGCCAACCCTTTGATAAGGGGTTCATACCAACTCCCTTCGACGAAAAATTATACCATTTATAAATAATTAATATTATTTTTATGTATTTATAGTAGGTGTTGAACCTCCTTTGATTAAACTTTTTTCAAATAGTGAATCCCTTTAGTTGAAATTCTGACTCCACCTCTACTCTTGATTTTTTAAATTTTATTTGTGAGATTTCACTGTATATATTATTGTTGTTGTTGTACGTATATATGCATGGTTTTTGCTGGCTTATAATAATGTTGTCATCACGATGTTGATTGCTCTAAACACACGCTGTCAGCTTTATTGTACGTGACTCTAATAATATTACATAAAATTAGTTGTTTCATTTTCATCATTGAAATTAAAAGCTTATAGTAATATAATAACATTATTTGAAAAAAAAAAAAAAAGGTCCTAACTACTAGTTACACCACTTTTTGAAGAGCCAGAAGGCCACAACTCTTCATCCGCCATCTCCGATTCTGAAATTGTGAGTTTGAGTTACGAAATTAAAGGAGCAAATAGATGAGAATTCTTGGTGATGGATAGGTTTTGGAACTTATAATGTGGCTTGAACAAATTTATTGAGCTGACTTTTGAGATTGAGTGAAAACTAACGTGCACTTAACATGATACTAAAATTAGACTTTCGATAGGGTCGTAGATAGACTATTCATGCTCCAGTCCAAACAACGAGCATGAAATGAACC
>NC_061119.1:4931267-4955933 GCF_002878395.1 Capsicum annuum
GCCCGCTCCCCTCCCGGACAGACCTATAGCCAACTTTTTAATGTTCCAGAATTCGTTAAATTTAATGCAAATTAGATATAATTATATAAAATATGTATATAATTTGTTATAAGATTTTAAAAAGTATCCAGTAAGCCATGTAGATAGATGAGTGATTTATTTTTTTTGGACGAAACCTTAAAACTTTAAATATCAATATTATGTATTTGAACCTTCCAAGCATTCACGATTTATAAATCTTGGGTCCGCCACGGCCTCTCCCCAACCCCAATAAGGTAATTGTCAAGCCAATTTCATAGACTAGACATATTTAATTATACTAATTAACAACACAGACTTAGTAGTTACGTAATTTAATAAGACAAAACAATTGAGTATGATATATATATATATATCTTTATTTTAATAAAACGCCTCATCGGTGGAAGATCTTTAATTATATATACTATTAATTTAAAATTACTATAAAATTGATATAATGGGACATATTACTATATTACTAATTACTATAGTATTATATCATAAACTTTTTGTTTGATATGAAGGCACTTTAATTACCATTACTTGAGCACCAAAGGATGTAATATAGCGGTTGAGCACCAAAAGATGTAATATAGCGGATGAGACTGCTCCTTTCTTAATTAGAGATTTCAAATTTAAATTTTAAATATAAAAAATTGTAGGGACCACTTCTCTCAAATGAATCTTATACAACGTGAATTCAGATTAATCAATTTCAATATAAGTATTGGATACTGAATGAAAAATAAAATAAAAAATTAGAAGTACTAGTATTTGTCAACCTAGGAAAAAAGAATATGATTCTTTTTCTCCTTTCTGTCACATTTCCCTATCTATGTCGGCCACCGCGTTTTTGTACCCTCCGTTCGAATTCATTTAACCTAAATGAAAAAATAAAAATTTTATAATAATAAATTAATTATACTTTTAAACTGTATCAGAATAATTTTTTATTTTTACTTTCTAATCTTAAATATATCATATGAAAAATTGAAAGCATAGAGTTACTTATAAAAAAAAAATAATCATTCTTTTTTAAACGAACTAAAAGTCAATATAGAGATTCAACAAATTGAAACGTAGGAGAGAGTATATTTTTCAAGGCGGAGATAACTTTTTGGTTAACATTTTGGTACAATAACATAATTAATTTTGAGATTAGTTTCTGATTGAATTTATTTCATATTTAATTGGGAAAAAATGCATCTGTCAACTCATCTCGAGATTATAGTGTTATTTTTATCCTATTTTGAGAACGAGATAACTAATTTTGAAATAAATAATTTCGAGATAATTAATCTCGAACTAACTTATTTCCAGCCTAGATATTGTTCTGAATAAGTTTGATAGTATAAAAATTCCATTACATTATCGGTGTATATAAGTTTAAATTGCCTGAGTTAGAATACAAATTTCACTTCTAATATACGATTATCAATAATTTAAAAGTTATTTTACATTATCAATGTGCATATTTACTCAATTGGGACCTCGTAGAATTTTCACATAATCAACATAGATTAAATCTTTTATTAGTTATACTATTTGATATATTAAACAAAAAAAGATAAAAAAATATCTCTGAATTATTTGAAATAGATTAAAAATATCTTTTGTTTGTTTTTGACTCGAAAACATCCTTCTGTTTGTTTTTTGGACTCAAAAATATTCCTCCGCTAATTTTTTGGCTTAAAAATATCCTCCTCTCTAATTGAGTGTCACCAAACATGCCACGTGAATAAAAAAGGCCACTTGACCAGTCCACGCCAACATACATGTGGAAAATCACTTCATTTAATCCATCTAATCATCAACCCATTATTGTCTATTTAAAAGATCCAACCCCACCGTATTAAAAAAAAAAATCGATCCAAGAAGAAAAAAATTAAAGAATTTGTTTGCTTATTTTTCATGTGATGGGTTCAGATTTTCAGAATCAATCAAGGCGTAAGATGAGAAAACAATCAGGTCCTCAAATTGTTGATCCAAAAGGATCGAGTTTTAATCGGGTTGATCACAAATAATTGAATTCTCAAATAGTTGATCCGATTTTTAAGAGCTTGAATTGCTATTGGATGTCCTATATGAATTTGTCTAATGAGGAACCTAATTGTAGTGAGAGGAATGATAACTCGGAGACGAAATTGTAATTTGGAGAGATGAAGTTTAATGTCAATGTAAGACAACCACAAGTTGATGAGATTAAGAATTGCTCGAGTGAGAATTGAAGGTGGTGAAAGGAATGATTTGACGACAAAAAAATTGAAGAATTAAATTTTTCCTTTCGGTTTGGATTTTTTGATATGGGTCGGATTGAATTTTTAAATAAAATAAATAGAGTGATTTTCCACGTGTATGCTGATGTGGATTGGTTAAGTAGTCTCTTTTACCACGTGGTGTGCCTGGTGGCATTCCGTTCGAAAGATGGGTATTTTTGAGCCAAAAAATTAACGGAGAAATATTTTTGAGCCCAGAAAACAAATAAAGAGGTATTTTTGAGCCAAAAAACAAACAAAGAATATTTTTAATCCATTTCAAATAATTCAAAGATATTTTTAACCCTTTTCCATATATTAAATTTGGTATGTTAAAGTTCAAAAAATGGATTAACTTCGACTATATGTGCATGGACTTCAAGCAAAAATGCCTCAATTTCCAACATTATGATTGAAATTCATGCAAAAATGAACAACTTTCGCCACATCTAGCTCGTGAGAGTCTTATTTGATAGATTTTATAAACTTTTAGAATTTAAGTTTTGTACATCGTCAGTGTAGAAAATATTCTATACTATCAGGTGAACTTGACTTGCTACTGCAGGTTATCAAATTTTTTCTTTTTCAATTTTTACGTAAATAATTGAATAACCTACAATAGCACGTAAAGTTAGTTGATAGTGAAGAATTTTTTATATACTGATGGTGCACAGAAACTCATTTTATAAACTTTTTAGGCAGTGCAAGTATGACTTAAATAGTAATTTCAAATACGTATATGGCTTTTTGACCATATGAATTCCAATCAACTTCATACACAGTCATGACAACACTAGTAATGCACAAGGCCTAATGACTCAGATTCAAAAAGAATTTTTTAACTCAACGCTACCATTTTTGAACAATTTGAAGCTGGACCTTCATTGAGTGGAAATATGACCATGAAACCATCTCAAGGAACAATATTCTGGAAAGGAGTATTAATCAACTCTTTTGAAAAGAAGTAAGTGTTAAAACAAGTTTGGTATTTCAAAATAAAACCAAATAGTAGTAACTAAGTGGATTTGAACCCACAACCAAGAAGTTAATAAAAACTTTTATAAGTCTCTCTACGCCACTTGACCAACAACATACTTTCATTATCAATTCCCAACTTATAATTCTTATATTTTACAAGATTTCTCTATATAAATACTAGATCCGCACGAAAGTTACTGGGTTCCTGGGAATGCCATCATGCATTGTTTTAGGGAGGCCAACAAACTGGCTGACAAGTTAGCAGCGGAGTAGAGCCTATAGTCTCAACTCAATGATCATGTACAAAGTTTGGGATGCCAAACTTTTTTTTCAAAAAAAAAGAATAGCATAATAGGTTTGGGAGTTGGGATTTTGGGATCCATGTCAAGAATCTCGAGTCTTGTTGAAGTAAATTCTTTTCGTTTGATCCAGTACAGCCTTGTCGAACACCACATGAAGATACCATGGGTCAGTAGTAGTTCCGGAGTCACTGATCTTTCAAAACTTTGTTTAGAGCATCAAATACACTCTGTAAAGTAACATCCTCCACGATGATGACCTTATCCCTGGATTTCGACCCAGAACCTATAGAAACTTGTCTTTTTTTGACTCCAACAACCTGTCCAAATTGAACAAGTGAAATTTTACCCGAAGGAATTGTTGCTTATGTTCATGTTAACCACAAGTATATGAGGCATTGGAGCTTATTTTCATCTAAGCACTACTGAGAAGTATGCAACTGCTACAATACAACAACAACAACATACCTCGTGTATTCCCACCCAGTGGGGTCTGGGTAGGGTAGAGGGTAGAGTGTACGCAGACTATACCACTACCTCGAGGTGAAGTAGAGAGGCTGTTTTCGATTGACCCCTGGCTTTCCAACTGCTATAATCTTAACCAAAATCAATTTCAAGTGGCCATCTCCGTTACTGGTTTCCAAGTCTATATCGGAGAAATAAACAAACAGGTATAGCAAGTAGGATATTACTTTCTCCTCTTTTTCACCTTCTACCCTCTATAATTAATAGCTTGTTTCACCTTCTGCCGTTGTTAACAGTTTATCATAGGCTGGTAACAAATAACGGATGAACAAAAAGAGCATCGAAGATGCTTTTGCAAATGTAAAATGTTAACAATAATGATGAAAACAAAAATCAACAACGAATTACCTAAGCAATTGTCTTACCAAATTGCTAATCAGATGCCGGAGGCTCCCTATGACTACTTTTTCAGAGTATATAAGGGCAAAATATCGTCTTATCAAAATGATTTTCTTTCAACAAACACTCCATTCTTTCCAGCCAAGACATTTCACTCCATCCATGATCTATATATGGTATGTTAGCTGTTGATTTTTTTTATTTTTTGATAACGGAGAAATCCCCTAATACCAGTGGCACAAAGTTCGAAACTTGGTGTCTAGTGAGCTCCTCTCTATCCTTTACCACTTAAATATCAGGTTTTTGTCTATGGCAGGGCTCGAGCTCCTGACGTGCGCTTGACCCAAACATCACATGCTACGCTCTTGCCACTAAAACAAAGCCCCGGGCAATATAGAATGTCACATAATTAGGACCGTTGCTTTCTCAATTTGCAAGTACATTCCTTCTCCAAGATCCAGAGAAAACAAGGACGAGTTTAGTATTCCTGTAACATTTTTCCCTCGGTTTCCTTTTTAATGTTAACCAACTCAAGATGAAAATCACCCACGAGAAAAAACAAGGGGTTGATTTCACTAGTGTCATCAACTATTGCTGAGTATCTCAGAAAATCAAAAGCCCCATAAAATCGTTGATCTCTGACAATATGAAATTAATAGAAGTTACCACATAAGTATTAAGTAAAGATTGCCATTAGAAATTTTTTCCTATGTCATTATCTACCCAATTATTTTTTGACTTTCGATGTCCTTCAGTTGTGAGCTAATGCCCTTGGCTATACGACCCTCACCCTTTTCTCTTGTTTGTCTGAAGCCTCCGCCCCGTGAAAATCCATTCAAAAACTAATACCCCAAAAATCTTGTCTAAAAGAAACACATTAAATCTTAAAGTCAGTTCTCTGGGGCTTGCAAATTACTATGCCTTATGGCTAACAGGTTATTCCATCACCCTCTTCCCTCTATGTCTCTCATTCCAAACCCTGTAACAACCCACAATTCGACAAGGATCTTGATGAAGCTAGCTAGCCAGAGCTGACTCCATTTTTCCGCTGTTACTTCTCCAGTGCACACTTTATGTTGCGAGTCATGAGTCATGACTTACCGAAATCTAACCTTCCGGTCGATCAACCCCCCCTTTCCCCGGTTCAAAGAAGCTGTTTGGTTCTTCATATTGCTGTCAAAAGGCTCGCTGGAGACACACTTAAGCCCTAAACATAGATGCAAAATAGGATGTACGCTTTGCCTTGATTAAGCAAAGCTTCAGTGCAGGCACCAAGTAGCTAAACACGCACCTCATATAATGCTTCTTTGAGTTAATTGTTATTATTCTTGATAACACTGGAACTTGTTCATCATCCACGATGTAGTAGCACTTATTTGGCAATTTTGGTTTTATCAATACAGGATTAGTTGGAAGAACATCAGTGAAATTAATTAATGTTCAATAAGAGGGAAAGTTAAAATGACACAAGCTTTCAACTCTAGCTTAATCGGAGGGAAAACATATTGAATCAAACTAAAAGGGCAGTCCGGTGCACTAAAGCTCCCGCTATGCACAAGGGAAGAGTAAGGGCCCCACCACAAAGGTGTATGGTACGCAGTCTTACCTTGCATTTCTACCGGAGGCTGTTTCCAAGACTTGAACCTAGAGGTTGATTCAAGATTTAAAGTTTGTGGTTCCCTATGTTAGATAAAAAGGGGATTTGAACCCACAAGCAAGATGTAACAAAACTTTTACAAGTCATCTAACAATATACTTTATTTATGGTTCCCAATTTATAATTCTTGTATATTTATTAGATTTCTCTATATAAATATTATATTCACATGAAAGTTACTGGGTTTCCGATAACCCCTATCCAGGCCCCTACATCCGTCCCTGCTTGAACCCATGACCTTCTGGTCACAGGACAACAACTTTACCGGCTATTTCAAGACTCCCTTCAGATATTAAATCAAACTACAGGGGGGTATTTAATTGATGGTCAACATGAATTAGCTTATAAGAATGAAAAGATGGACTTACGGAGCTTATATAATCGATAAGAGCAGCATTAGCTTCACCATCTTTAGCAGGTGCATCTATTTGGACACCAACTGCATCATCATTCAAGTCAGTTATGGTGGCTTGTTTGGATCCAGGCTTGGCATGGATGGTGATTGCAACGGAAGATGGAGGAACACACCGAATACACCCTGGAAATTTGGGGGTTGAAACTGAATCAGTTAACTCACTTGAAACTTTTGTAGATTTGCCTTTCTTGGACGGAGGCATCTGTAAAGACTCAGAGAGCACCTGTGTTGTGTTGGCTAAGGGAAACAGGGTTAATTATTTATTTTTCTATGTTATATACTTCTTAAAAAAAAAAAAAATAATTCATTTGTAATCTTTTTAATATCTTGAACTATTGAAAAGGAATTAATCGATTGTTGTTTAGCAATTTATCCCTTGATCCGTCGGAAAAATATTCTACACCCGGAGTTAAAAGCAAATTTTACATTACATGTCCTCATTTCTAAAGAAATGTTCTGTTGGCGGCTCAACCCTTTTAGAAAAAAAGTAATTATCTTAGGCCCACAAATTTGATGGGCTTTATTTTATTTAATAATAATATATTATAGAATTTTTTTAAAAAAATAATAAATATTTCACTGAAGAATTATCTCGATTTTTTTTTTTTTTTTTTAGCAAACAACGTCTTAACTTGGAGAATAAATATCTTTCCCAGCAGTTTGTGTCGCTGAATCAGTTAAATGTGAACTAGACCATTAAGTTAAGCAAACACATAGGTCGGATTCAAGAATTGAGTCCACTAAGATTAAACTTATCCAATAAGAGAAATTTCAATCGTACCATAGAGAAGATATCTAATGCCTTGTAGCTAGTTTGCTACTCAAGATGTTATAATACATTTAATTTCAATAATAGTAACATAATAGGTTTCAGGTTGGGACTTTGGGTGTTAATTACGTGAATTGTTATAAACGTATTTACATTTTAGTGAATGTCTATCTTTTAGAGAGAAACTAAGAGTAATTTCCCCTATAAATAGAAGGAAATCGCTCAAGAGAAATAAGAATTACTCTCTCTTTTCTCTCCATTCTTGTTATTCAATTACTTTATATTTCATAACACGTTATCAGCACGGAGCTCTATCATCTCAAATTTGAATGCTAAAATATGGATAATTTTTAAAGTAAGCTGTCCAATTGTGAAAATATTTATTTGATTGATTCCGGCACAACACATACAATATTCAAAGATGAGAAATATTTCTCTTATCTAAACATGAGCAAAATTAATATTACTACAATTTGTGATTGTGCTAAATTGATTGAAGGCTTCGGAAAAACAGTTATAATCTTGCCCAAGGGAACTAAACTCATCATAAATAATGTTATGTTTTCTCCTAAGTTTAGAAGAAACTTGTGGAGTGTTAAAGATAAAAATGGTGCACTAATGTATCTTGCAAATACTAAAAGTCCTTATATAGTCTTTTCAGTTAATTTGTTAGCAAGGTATTATTCTATTCCTACTTGGAGACATTGGAATGGGATCAAACACATATTACGACATCTAAAAGGAATTACCGATATGAACTTACTTTATTCTAAAGATTGCAGTCCCGATCTTGTTGGTTATGCTGATGTTGGGTACTTATTTGACCCGCATAAAGCTCGATCTCAGATAGGCTATGCATTCATATGCGGAGATACTGTCATATTTTGGAGATCTACAAAGCAGTCTATCGTAGCTACCTCATCGAATCATGCTGAGATTATAGCTATCTATGAAGCAAGCCAAGAGTGTGTGTGGTTAAGGTCCACAATACTTCTCATTCGAGAAAAATGTGGTTTGAAATGTGACAAAGTATCCATGATTTTATATGAAGATAATGCAACATGCATAACACAACTTAAGGGAGGATTCATAAAATGAGATAGAATGAAACACATTTCGCCAAAGCTCTTCCATACACACGAACTCCAAAAAAAATGGTGCTATTAAAGTACAACAGATTCGCTTAAGTGACAATGTAGCTGATTTATTCACCAACTCTCTTCCAACTACAACTTTCAAGAAGCTAGTGCACAAGATCAGAATACAAAGGTTAAAGGATATCCTCATTAGGGGGAGTTAATACACATTGTACTCTTTTTTTTCTTTATGATGTTTTGTTCACTGAATTTTTCTTGTAAGGTTTTTAATGAGACAACCTATATGCGTATTGTTAGAGATGTATACTCATTTTTCTTCACTAGATTGTTTTTCCACTTGATTTTTCCTAGTAAGATTTTAACGAGACACATTATCTATCAATTAGACATTCAAGGAGGAGTGTTATAAATGTATTTACATTATAGTAAATGTCTATTTAGAATAGATAGATAAGATCTATAAAGATCAATTTGATATCTATCAGAATATGAAATATATATCTTTTAGAGAGAAACTAGAAGTAATTTTCCCTATAAATAGAAGGATTTTCTTCATTGTAAAAGACCCATCAAGGAACCTCTCAAGAGAAATAATAAGCACTCTATCTTTTCACTCTATTCTTGTTGTTCTTGCTTTATATTTCATAATATGAGTCGAGTCTTTTTCTTAGGGGTGGGGTGGGGTGGCCGGGGGGAGGTATGGTACCATCAGATCCAATTTAACTTTGAACTTAAAATTTTAAAACAACAAAAATAGACAACAAACCCAAGAGAAACCTTCACATCAGAATGATGGTACAACCGAAGTTGGCGGCTAAATGCGACTTAGTGACTCTCCAGGATAAAAAGATTCAATCTTTCCATCTTCAAGATTGTACGCCCCATATCTCTTCCACCCTCGTCAACAAAATATATTTGATCAGACTTGACTCCGATAAACTTAGAAGAATCAATGCAAATTGCTCCATTGAAGCTTACAAAGATTGTGTAATCTACCAATATTTTTATCTCCTTCGATTCAACTTTGGTTACATCTACTTCAAACACTTCAAACTTAAAGGCCTTATAACTATTCCCAAATACTTTTCTAAATAGAAAAATAATTAATAATGACCCCAATAACTCAACGAGATAGTGATGATGGCCAAATATAAATCCAGTTGAGGTCACCAGGTCGTCAACAAGCCACATAACTATATTGTGTATAATAAGAAACCACAAGTGCATAATCTGATGTGACAGAAGCACTGGAAAATAAGATAGCTTCGGTCATGCATTGGTACCGCATTCTTTCTTCAAAATCAATAAATCTGTATTCCACTAAAGCCCATAATTCTTTTTTCAAGGGAAGTTGTATACTGATTCGAGAAAAAGAATGCAATAAAGTCATATATGTAGTTTCAAATTCTACGGTGCAGATCCATCCCTCTGTTGGATAACATTCGCGCTCTTTAACCTTCGGAAGAAATACACATGAAACTTTCTTCTTATAAAGAGAGTAAAATTCTGAATAATCATCACCTTTATCAGACAACATTAACAACGGAAATTGAGACGAACAACCACCAAGTACTTTTGGGCCAACTAAAAGCCCAAAGAAATGAGAGGTTGGAAAAACAACATAAATCTCAATAATTTCAAGTCTAATTATAGAATATTTAAATGGATCAAAAAAGGATTTTGGAAAAACAACATAAATCTCAATAATTTCAAGTCTAATTATAGAATATTTAAATGGATCAAAAAAGGATTTTGGAAAAACAACATAAATCTCAATAATTTCAAGCTTAATTACAGATGTAGACACGTGATTTCGTCCTCTTAAAGTTCAATTTTTATTCACTTTTACCCATTTTTATTTTATCCTACCGTGTACCCTCATCCATGTTATTATACCCTCACAAAATATAAAAAAAAAAATAACAAACTCCCTAACAAATTCTATCCTATCCTAACCCCTACATCTTATCCTAACAACCTATCCAATCAAAATAAAACACATCACACCTACCTCATACCCTACCCCCACCTCACCACTACCTTACCCTACCCCTTACCCCTTTTTACACGTTTTTTTGGAACCCAGGGAATGGACACGGGGAGGGACCATATATTCACATACATATTCCATTTATACACATTGGGCATGATTCCATTTGGTTTTTCTTTCTTCTTCACGATTCACAACTTCTCTTCACCAACATCTGGGAGATTCTCATACATAATTCTATACACACACAGAGAAGAACACGCGCACACTGATGTTGATACACAAAAATCAGTAGCAAGAACAGAGGGAAATTGGGGATAAGAGGTTGTTGAGGACTTCATTTTTCTTGTTTTTTTTCTGCTGCTGCGCACACATATAGGGAGCGAGGACAGATCGACAGAGAGAGCTGCGCGTGAGGGAGAGAGATCGGAGAGCCAGATCGAGAGAGTGTTAGGTAGAGAAAAGAGATGCGAGGGAGATAGCAGAAAGGGGGTACGGGTAATCTCAAAACGAGTCGATTCCACTGAAAATTGGAGGTGTCGCGCTTGAGATACTGTTCCGGCGAGGCTCAGCTTTTTCCGGCGAGTTCTTAGTCGAAATTGGATATTTTGGGTCAGACTCAGGCGCTGCAAAATTGGGTTCCGAGGAATTCATCAGTTTTTGTTCCTTTTTGTGGTTTAGTATTTCGCGCGTCTCAACCAATTTTTGGTTTTGAATTCCTCAATATCAGAGTTGGAGTTCATCACTGTTGAGGTTTCTATTCGAGGTTTCGAGTGCGGATTTCTTTAACACATATTATCATGAAGTCATTTCTTCGAAGGTCCATTTCTCATCCTTGCCCCTTTTGATTTTCTTGTTATGGTATTTAGTAGGTGGATGTTGTGATAGTTCATTTTTTGTTGATTGGACATTTTGGTGATTGGTGCTGCCTTATCTGAATAAGTAGTCGTTATTATGAAATTGATCATGATATGGATGGATAATTGTGCTCGTGTTTTAAAAACTGTTATGTATGAATGTGGGGGGGATTGGAATTGCAAACTAATGAAGTAATGTAAATTCTTTGGTTGGACCTGAAATTGAAAATTGACGAAAAGTTTAGATTCAGATTAATTTTGATTTATTGTTGATATGAAACGTGATAGAATTATGTCTTTAGTCGAGAATAGATATGCAAATGGTAGGTTCGGGTAGGCAAATTTAGGCATGGTGGATTGATGACATGTTTGAAATATATGTTGGAATGGTTTTGTTTTGTCGCATTTAATTCAATTGTATAATTTGGCCGGAGAATGCTTTGAAGTATCTGTATATATTTATTCCCCGAGGAATGCCCCGAGGTATCATGTACCCGGAGGACGTTCGTGATGAAGGCCCGAGGCATCGGGTAGAACATTAGTTTACAATTAATTTAGCATAAGTTTATATTTTTGCATTTTTTTTCATACCCCGGACTGTATAATTGGACTGGACATTACGTTTTGGATTGTTTTGTTTTGTTTATCGTTTGATTGTTTTGCGTGCCTTTGTGTGGTTTATACATTTCATAGTGTCAAAATAGTCGATACACTCTACCAAGCGACCGTGGTTGAACCACGGGATCGAGAGGTGCCTAACACCTTCCCCTCGGTCTACAGAATTCCTTAGCCGAAGTCTCTGTTCGCAAACCAGTTTAAATAGTCAAATGGTTTTGAAAAGGATTTTCCAATGGTGACTTGACACGCCAGGTTATGCCAAGTGACGACTCTGAATAAAAAATGTAAATAGTCCTTTTTCCGAAACAAATTTTCATTTCTTGTCACTTAAATAATAAAACCCTTTCGAACTTTAAAACGAATCTTTTTGGAGTACGAAAAAAGGGGTGTGACAGCTCTGGCAACTCTGCTGGGGACGTCAATGACAAGTTTTCAGAATTCGAGCTATTTTTGGAGTCGTATCGGCTTTGTTTGGCATTACGAGTGTATAAGCATTGTTTGTGATTATTGTGTGTGTTATTTTTTCACTTTTGTGCATTTTCGTGCTCTTTGTTTTTAGTATTTATCCTATGTTTTACCGCTTTATATCTGTCATCATGAGTCCACCCCCCGGCCTTCTTTCTGCAACAAGTCCGTAGTACACGTGTGGTACACGACCTCTAGTTGAGTCACCCTTATTTTAGGGGGGGAGCCATCGGTGTTATGGAGTAGGTGGAAAGCAAAGCAGCCACTATCGACCATACGCTCCCCCGAACAGCCTTGTTAGTGAACCACAACGTAGGTCAGCCTTTAGGTCATGCTTATGTGGATCATACTGATACCTAGCAGGACCCACATGGCCCTTTGTAGGAGACTCACCTCTAAAGCATCTCTACGTGCTAACTGTTGCATCTTTAAGGGTAACGTGGTCATTTGACGGACTGATTTGAAAAAAAAAATGGTTAGGAGTAAGGTGCGTAGGCAAAAACGAAAAAAAATATATAGAAAAAGTGAGTTGAAAAGAATGAATCAAAAGGAGTGTCGTAGTTTATTTTAGAGTTCTTTATGGGTTTTGTTCTTCACGATCCAAAAACTCAAAAAGATTTTTTTACGTTTTGCATTTATCTTATCAAAGTACCGTAAGTTCAACAAAAAAAATGAAAAAAAGAGGTTTTGTTTGCCTTTTCTACTTATTTGTTAAAAACCAAAATACCAAAAAGATTTTTCTTCATAATTGGTGGTTTCAGTCTTAGTTAAAGTGTCCAGCTGAAAATCCAAAAGCTTTTTTTTTCGTTTGTTTTTGGTAGTGTTTCTTAAGTTAGAGTCAATTTATTAGTTAATCGTTAATTGTCTAATCTGGATGAACTACGCATACCTAATTCCCTTCCCTCGGGCTGGGATACGTAGGCAACCCTCGGTGGGTCCGGTATTCTTTGTGTTGGCCTTTGTCTTAGTATTATCCTAGGTCTCTCGCCCCGTAATCTAGAGTTGTTTGCCAAGTAGACTGATTTCTCTCAGTACTTCTGTTCGGCAAATTGGAGTCATGAATGTGGTCTGTCCCATCGACATGTGCTTGCGTCAAAAATCCCAAGGGTTGGGAATCTTCTACTCCTGTCGAATTTTTGAGATAACGTCTTATGTGTTTTTACAGGATGGATTTGTCCACCAAGTCTAGAGTTCTGACGGTTGTCAAGGTGCCCAAAAAGTTAATCAAGTGGTAAGAAATGTTTAACTATGTTGATCAGCAGAAACTGATTAAAATATTAGGTGATCTTACGGAACTTCTGCATATTACCCCTCGTCCAGATTTAATAGAGGCTTTGTTGACCTTTTGGGATCCAAGTAGTTTGGTGTTCAGGTTTGGGGAATGTGAAATGACTCCTACTTTGGTAGAAATATCCGGTTTGTTGCATTTGCCCTATATCGAGAAGGATATGATCCGAGCACGAAATCATCCTAGCGTGAGATTTTTGAAGTCTTGTGGTTTAAAAAGTAAGGGTATCCGTTTGGGTTGTTTAAGTGATTCGTGGGTTTCCTTAGATTTTTTGTTCGCTAGATTTGGGCCCTCGAAAGGTTTTGATTGTTTTTGGGATGAATTTCATGTGACTAATGAGAAGTGGGAGAGAAAGCGTCTTGAAATCTTCACCCTCGCTTTATTAGGCATTTTAGTATTTCCACTAGAAGAAAGACGTATTAATACCCGTTTGCAATATGTAGTGATGGCTCTATTTCATAAGGATCAAAGCGACAAAGGCATTAATCAAAAGGGCAGGTTCACTCTCATACCCATGATCTTAACAGAAATATATAAGGCTTTAACCGAAGTGAAGAGGGGGTGAGATTTTTTTAGGGTAGTAACTTGATATTGCAGTTATGGATGATGGAGCATTTGCATGCGCCTTCTTTAGTTAGACCAGATGTGGTAGACCGTTGCATTCCCAATCGAGTGAAAGCCATGGACTCCAGGTTGCGTTTGGATAAATTGTCGCTACCCGTGGGAGTCAAGGCTTGGATTGAATTTCTTGAATCAAGAACTGGGGATAACATTTTGTGGACTTATCTGTGGCTTCGATCGAAGATAATCTTGTTGGGTTGTCAGACGCAGCTCCCTTTAGTTATGTTAGGGCTCAATTGCACTAGACCATACAGCCCTTCTAGGGTAATGCGCCAGTTGGGTAGGCTGCAGGACGTGCCACCAGCAGTGGATCTTCTGAAGGATATTGAGTACTTCAAGGACCAAGCCTTAGGTGAGAGCAAGTACGAGCAGTTTTGGAAGCATGCAACAAAGCTAGGTGTGGACACACTCAAAGAAAGTTTGGATAATTCGGGGTACACTCAGGGATATGGGGTCTGGCTTCAATCTATCCCTCGGGATATCAGTCAACCCTTACCAGCGCAGCTTAGAGGGAGAATACAAGAAGAATGCATAGTAGACGACCATCAGGATGAAAGTGTAGGTTCCAAAGTGGAAACACTGAGAGTTCAGTTAGCAGATTTGTTCAAGATGGTAGAAAGGTGTCAGAATAATCTTTCCAAGTGCACTCCTCATGAGGCAGAAATACGGGCCCGAAGCTTCTTCCCCAATATCAGGGTGTCTTTACAGGATATGCTACAAAGTTTAAATGGGACAAAGAGAACTTCACAGGCAGGTCCATCTCAGCCAGGGTCATCACACAGAGCACCAGTCGGAAAGAGCGTTTCTTATCTTTATTCAGTTTGAGTCTTTTATGTGTCTGTCATTGTAGGGTGGTGTCTTCTTTAAGTCGAAGTCAAGTTGTTTTTGGTATTAGGGTCTTTATTAATAATTTCACCTATGTCGTCTTAGGGGTCTAGAATGTTGTTTCGTATTTGTTGTTTAGTTTTAAAGTGGTCCCAAACTTTTTGTACGTTTTTGTTGTTTTCTTTCTTCAAAATGTTATGATGTTACATCTTTCCTTTATTTGTTTATTTTTGTTTTTGTAAAAAAAAAAAGTGGGTGATGTTTATGCACATGCTGCCCGAACTACGCAAGATCTGATTCATGTACAACATGATATGTAGGCAACCTAATTTTGGGTTCGATCTAATCATTTTGTTTTGTTGTTTTTCAATATTTTTCCTCTTTTAAAGAAAAACAAAAGCCATAAAGAATGATAAAATAAAGGTAGATAACGAGAGAAAAGAAAAGAACTGAGATGGATACGAAAGAAAAAATAATAATAATAATAATAATAGGTGTAGATAAAAATAAGTGTAAATAAAAATCGGGATGATGTTAAAATGACCTCGCTACCCTCAAAAGCTGGTAGAAATGAACATGAATTTAGGACAATTTTACCAATGTGATTCTCATGCTTGTTGTGTGCCCTAATCCTAACGGATGTCGTCTTTGATGAGCATGTTCTTTCAGCTAACAGTGGTAGGTTTGCAGCACTCTGGCTAGTCACCCATACTTCACTAGATCCAAAGCAAAGCTCGCCATGGCTAGCAGGGAGATTGAAAATTCGCTCATTGACCCGGATCAGGATCACAGGGAAGAAAGTTCTGAACACAATGATGAGGTAGTAAGGCTCAGACAATAATTTATAGATTTACATCGGGCATGGGCCAGCGGAATGCCTCCTCCTCCGCTCCCTGAAGGTCTTGGAAATATCTCTAACTGTCCACCGCTCTCTCAGGCGCAATTCTCTGCTCCCACTGAGTCACTTGAGCACGCGCCAGGATTCAATCCGCGACATTATTATCCTGACAGTTCTGGTGTGCCCTTGGCAGCTCCCCAATCAAGACCAGCTGCTTAGACAGCGCCACCGATCACACCGGTATTCGTGGCTCTGCCACCATATGAAACTCCTATATATGCTGTGTGTCCCATAATGAGGCTTCCTAGGTCTGCTAGTGAGCCAGTACTGAAGGTTTCAGATAGTCAGTGTTATTCCCCGGAGCCTACTTTGCAAATGAATGAACCGTATGGGTACACTCAGCCGCCTGCATTTCCATTTGATACGGAGAAACCTGTCGTAACAGAGGAACAGGATATCATAGCCCGGAAATTGAAAAGTTTAGAACAGGCTATGAGGAATTTGCAAGGAATCGGAGATTATAGGAGTGTTTCCTATAAAGATCTTTGCATGTTCCCAGACATCAACCTTCCCCTTGGTTTTAAGATGCCTAAGTTCGAGAAGTATGCAGGACACAGTGATCCCATGGCACACTTGAGATGTTATTACAACCAGTTGAGGGCTGCAGGAGAAAGGAAAGAGCTGCTCATGGCCTTCTTTGGCGAGAGTCTTTCTGATCTGGCCTCAGAATGGTTTATCGATCGAGATATCGATAAATGGAACAACTGGGATGACTTAGCTTCTGAATTTGTTCAACATTTTCAGTGTAACATTGACCCGATTCCGGACAAAAAATCCTTGGTCAACATGAAGAAAAAAAGCACTGAAAGTTTTAGGGAATACGCGATAAGGTGGCATGAACAGGATGCCAGGGTAAAGCCTCCAATGAAAGAAAGTAAGTTGGTAGAAGTTTTCATTCAGGCACAGGATGAGACCTATTTTCAACATTTACTTCCGACAATGGGAAAATCTTTTATGGAAGTTCTCAAAATAGGGGAGATGATAGAGGACGGAATTAAGACCGGTCGAATAATGAGTTTTGCCGCATTAAAATCCACCACACAAGTGATTCAAGGTGGATCTGGCGCATTTGGAGGTAAAAAAAAAGAAGAGGATGTGGCGACTGTCGTAGCTGGAACCCATTCCTATCCCAAAAGAACACCTCGCCCCTATCCCTAATCCCAAGCCCAAGTCTATACCCAAGTTCCATATATTCCTCCCCACCATTACTATCCTCCACAAAACCCTTTATATTCCATTCCACCACCCCCGTACCCAGTATATATCGCGCAACCATATGCCCAAACCCTTCTTACCCGCAGTGGCGTGCGCAAGCTCTACAAAATCGCCCATTCGCTCTACCAAATTACCAAAACCCTTCCAGACCCAATTTTCAGCCTAGGCCTGAGTATGAGAAAGAGAAGGCGGTCAAAAATCAATTCACACCTCTTGGGAGTCATATGATAGCTTATTTGATAGGTTGAGAAAGTTAAAGGTTTTAAGCCCAATTCAAGAAAGTCTTTCAAATCCACCGCCGATGAATCTTGATTATTCTTTAAGGTGTGCGTACTGTTCTGATATACCAGGCCATGATATCGAGAAATGCTGGCATTTAAAGAGAGCTGTCCAAGATTTAATTGACACAAATCAGATGCTGGTCCAGGCCCCAGAGGGTCCAAACATTAACCAGAATCCGCTGCCAACCCATGATGAAGCCAATATATTAGAATTGATATATGATGGGAAAGAGTCTTCGAGGGGTTATAAGCCTATTGTCAAGATACAGACCATTGAGGAGAAATCAATGAATGTAGTAGAGTATTTGAAAGCAATGTCATTGAACCGGAAAGGAATGAGAGAAGATAAAGCCCAAGAAAGCATAAAGAAACCCCTGATCATAGTACAAGGCGCCAGAAGGTATGTTGATTTAAGTCAGAATAAACCTAAGTTGATAGTGGTGGGAGCTCTGAGTCAGCCCATCTTAACGGTGAAAGGAGCACTGGCAGAGCCTATTGTCCTCAAACCGGTGACCCAACCTCCGATAGTTGATAGGAAAAGGGTTCCCTGGAACTATGGGCGGACTGTGATGACCTATCACGGGAAAGAAGTAGTGGAAGATGTAGATGAGGTAGGGGGTTTGACTAGGTCAGAAAGATGCTTTGTGCCTGAAAGCGTAAGAAAGGCCAAGCCAATGGTGAGTGGACCGTCATCTAGCAAAAAGCCTATCACCGAAGAAGAAGCCAAATTTTTTTTGAAAAAGATGAAGTTGCCAGAGTATTCAATAATAGACTAGTTGAAGAAAACCCCTACTCAAATCTCCCTCTTATCTTTGCTGTTGCACTTCAAGGAGCATCTTGATGTTTTACTGAAGGTATTAAATGAATCATATGTTCCTAGGGAGATTACAATAAACCAGCTTGAGAAAATGGTCGAAAAAATCTTTGAGGTCAATTGGATCAGCTTTTCTGATGATGAATTGCCTATTGAAGGTACAGGGCATAACCGGGGCCTTTACATTACAGTAAAGTGTGAAGATTTCTACGTCACTCATGTTATGATTGATGGAGGTTCAGGTGCAAATATTTGCCCTATTTCTACTTTGCAAAAGTTGAATATTGGTGCTGACTGGATCAGGCCCAACAATGTATGTGTTAGGGCTTTCGATGGTGCAAAATCAAATTCCATTGGCGAAATAGAACTAATGTTGACCGTAGGGTCTGTTGAGTTCTCCATAAAGTTTCAAGTATTGAATGTAGACTCCTCTTACAATCTGTTGTTGGGAAGGCCGTAGATCCACAAGGCCAAGGTGGTTGCATCTACACTGCACCAAATGGTTAAGTTTGAACATGACAGGCAAGAAGTGGTTATTCACGGTGAAGGAGATTTGCCCGCCTGCAAAGATTCTCCCTTATCTCTTATTGAAGCAAGTAATGTAGAGGAGACATTCGTCTATCAAATTTTTGATACAGTGCCAGTGAATCGTATTCTTGAATGACAGATTATACCAGGACCGCAATTGTCTTCTGCTTCTATCATGATGGTGAGTGAACTTTGGAAATATGGATTTGAGCCAGGAAAGGGTTTGGGAGTGTCTCTGCACGGTATAGTTTGTCCCATATGTCCAAGTGAGAATGTGGACACGTTTGGTCTGGGATTTGAGCCTACGGTTGAAGATCTAAAGAAAGCCAAGGGAAGGAAAAAGGAAATATGGTCACTCCCTCGCCCAATGCCACTACTCAGTGAATCATTTATTAAGAGCGGTGTCACGAAGCATGTGGAATTTGAAGTTGAATTGGTTGATGACTTCCAGAACCTTTTTATTAAAGTTAATATGGTCGAAGTAGGAGAAGGTACCAGTATGGCAGACGTGCAATTCATAGGTCCAGCTGTCCGGCTCAATAATTGGGAAGTCACTCCTCTTCCCGTCAGGAGGGAGTTTTGGGAGTTTATTTTGTTTTTCTTTCTGTTTATCCGAGTTATTTCAGGGTTGTAATTCGGATTTTAGTTTGTTTATGTTATGTTGGCATCTATGTTTAAACCCTTGTATCTTTTTATTTAATGAAATATAATGTCCCTTTTGTTTCGTGTCTAATATATTTTGTTTATTTTTACATAGTTCTCTTTATACTGATTCTAATGATATGACATGCATGCGGAATTTTCAGCCTAATCTTTAAATCCAAACTAATCAAGATGCAATGAAGCAGGATGGGGAATATGATGAAGAAGAAGCACTGGAAGAAATAAGCAAGGAGTTGGAACAGTTTGAAGATAAACCGAATCCTAATTTAAATGATACTGAGCCAATAAATCTAGGGGATTAAGAAGATGTTAGGGAAACTAAAATTAGTGTACATGCTTTACCACAACTAAAAGATGGAATGATTCAAGCATTAATTGATTATAAGGATGTTTTTGCATGGTCTTATGATGATATGCCTGGTTTGAGTACTGAATTAGTGGCTCACAAATTGCCAACTGATCCCGCATTTCCTCCTGTCAAACAGAAGTTGAGGAAGTTTAAAACTGATATAAGTATTAAAATCAAAGAGGAAATAATGAAACAACTTAAAGCCAAAGTAATTCGAGTGGCTCGTTATCCCATGTGGTTATCCAATGTTGGTCCCGTACCAAAGAAAGATGGCAAAATTTGAGTGTGTGTTGATTACCGTGATTTGAACAGAGCAAGTCCGAAAGATGATTTTCCACTGCCCAACATCCATATTTTGTTAGACAACTGTGCTAAACACGAGGTTGCCTCTTTGGTGGATTGCTATGCCGGATATCACCAGATCATTATGGATGATGAAGACGCGGAGAAGACGTCTTTTATCACACCGTGGGGGACCTATTGTTATCGAGTGATGCCGTTCGGTTTGAAGAATGCTGGAGCAACATACATGAGAGCCATGACCACTATGTTTCATGATATGATACATAAGGAGATTGAGGTATACGTGGATGAAGTGATTATTAAGTCAAAAAGTCGGGCCGACCTTGTTAAAGATTTAAGAAAGTTCTTTGAAAGGCTTCGCAGGTATAATCTCAAACTCAACCCAGCAAAATGTGTATTTGGAGTTCCATCTGGAAAGCTGTTGGGGTTTGTAGTCAGCCGTCGGGGGATTGAATTGGATCCCTCGAAAATCAAAGCCATTCAGGATTTACCCCCGCCCAAGAATAAGACGGAGGTGATGAGTTTTCTTGGTAGACTGAACTATATTAGCAGGTTTATTGCTCAACTCACAACCACTTGTGAGCCCATATTCAAGTTGCTGAAAAAGGTGCTGCGGTAAAATGGACTGAAGAATATCCGGAAGCGTTCGATCGAATAAAAAGATATTTGTCAAATCCGCCCGTGCTGGTACCCCCGGAGCCTGGTAGGCCTTTGATCGTATATTTATCAGTCATGGACAATTTTTTCGATTGTGTCCTGGGTCAACATGATGTCACAGGCAAAAAGGAGCAGTCTATTTATTATCTTAGCAAGAAGGTCACCGCATATGAGGCCAGGTATACTCTTCTTGAAAGGACGTGTTGCCCTAACTTGGGTAGCACAGAAGTTGAAGCACTATCTCTCATCCTATATTACTTATCTCATCTCTAGCATGGATCCTTTGAAGTATATCTTTCAGAAGCCTATGCCGACGGGTCGATTGGCAAAGTGGCAAATATTGGTTACCGAGTTCGACATTGTATATGTGACTCAAACCGCCATGAAAGCCCAAGCCTTGGCAGATCATCTTGCTGAGAATCCCATCGATGAATAGTATGAGCTATTAAAGACATATTTTCCTGATGAAGAAGTGTCGTGTGTCGATAAAGTCGTTATAGATGCTGATCCAGGTTGGAGGTTATTCTTCGATGGAGCTGTCAATATGAAAGGAGTCGAAATAGGTGCGGTTCTTATCTCTGAATCGGGACAACATATCTCGGTAATAGCACAACTTCGATTCTACTGTACTAACAATATGACAGAGTATGAAGCCTGCATTCTTGGTTTGAGGTTAGCTGTTGATATAGGAGTCCAAGAATTATTGGTGTTGGGGGATTCAGATTTGCTCGTCCATCAAATTCAAGGCGATTGGGAGACGCGAGATTTGAAGCTCATCCCGTATCGACAATGCTTGCAGGAGCTATGTCAACGGTTTGTGTTAGTAAAATTTAGGCATATTCCAAGGATTCGTAATGAAATTGCTGATGCTTTAGCCACTCTGTCTTCAATGCTCCAACATCCTGACAAAGCCTATATCGATCCAGTGCATATATAGAGTCGTGATCAGCATACTTCATGTAATGCGGCTGAAGAAGAGCTCGATGGAGAACCTTGGTTCTTGGATATCAAGCGGTACATTCAGTCAGGAGAATACCCATCATATGCCACCAACGATCAAAAGAGGACTATTAGGTGCTTGGCTAGTGGATTTTTCTTAAGTGGGGGAATCTTGTATAAGAGGATCCCAAATCTGGGACTTTTAAGGTGTGTAGATGCAAGAGAAGCCTCGGCAATCATGGTTTAAATACACTCTGGAGTATGCGGGTCACACATGAACGGTCATGTCTTATCAAAGAAGATTCTTCGAGCATGTTATTATAGGCTTACTATGGAAAGGGATTCTATTCAATTTGTTCGAAAGTGTCATCAATGTCAGGTACACGGTGATCTGATACATTCTCCTCCTGTTGAGTTGCATGCAATGGACGCTCCATGGCCGTTCGTGGCTTGGGGAATGGATGTGATTGGACCGATTGAGCCGAAGGCATCAAACGGACATAGATTCATTTTGGTAGCCATTGACTACTTCACAAAGTGGGTAGAGGCAGTAACTTTCGAGGCAGTGACAAAGAAGGTTGTGGTAGATTTTGTTCATGCCAATATCATTTGTAGATTTGGAATTTCTAAGATAATTATTACAAACAATGCTGCCAATATCAATAGTTATTTGATGCAAGAAGTATGTCAACAGTTTAAGATCGCACATCAAAATTCTACTCCATATCGCCCAAAGGCCAATGGTGCTGTAGAAGCTGCCAATAAGAATATAAGAAAGATACTGCAAAAAATGGTACAAGGGTCTAGACAGTGGCATGAAAAGTTGTCATTTGCATTGCTAGGTTATCGCACCACTGTTCGCACTTCAACAGGGGCAACTCCATATTTATTGGTGTATGGGACAGAAGCAGTCATCCCTGCAGAAGTTGAAATTCTCTCTCTTTGAGTCATTGTAGAAGCAGAAATTAATGATGACGAATGGGTAAAAACCCGAATGGAATATTTGAGTTTGATTGAGGAAAAAAGGCTAACGTCTGTGTGTCATGGACAGTTGTATCAGAGGAGGATGGCTCGAGCGTATAACAAAAAGGTCCGGCCCAGGAATTTTGAAGTTGGTCAGTTGGTATTGAGACGTATCCTTCCTCACCAGGTTGAAACGAAAGGCAAGTTCTCCCCTAACTGGCAAGGTCCCTTTGTTGTGAAGAAAGTGTTGCCCAATGGAGCCTTATATTTGATAGATACTGAAGGCAAAATGGCAGAAATGGCTACCAATGCTGATGCGGTCAAAAGATATTACGTATGATATTTGATCCTTTGTTGATTTTATTGCATGTTTAGTACTTGCATTTTTGAAGATTGATATGATGAAGGCATTTTATTCTTCTATCCAAACATTGTGTCATCCTTTGTTTACCCGTTTGAGCTTCGTTTTAATTTTCTTTCATATCCTTCTTTTGGAATCAAAATGGAGTCAAAGATAAATGTCGAGGAAATAAGAAAAAAATCAATCAAATCAAAACAAAGAACAAGCTGATGGTACTATGTGCGACCTGATTCTCCTCTCTCGGGAGTGAGATACGTAGGCTGCCCTATTTTGGGCTCGATCCAACCAAATAAAGATCTAAGATTCACCCTATCAACAAAGCTGGGGCATGAGTTAATGTGTTGTTTGAGTCGATTTCAAAAGTTGTAAGTCCCACCCCCACTTCAAGTATCGTTTGAGCCCCTTACCATCTTTTCTAACCTTAACCAAAAGCTAAGTTACAACCAAAGAAAGTCCTTCAGATCAATTTTTGATAATGTTAAGGCTAAGCATGCAATGGATATGATGATACATTATGAGGTACCACTTGTCTCCCTCAGCATAAGAAATCAGGAGAGAAATGAAAATGAGAGAGTCTTATTGGTGAAAACCCTTGCAGGCACCATAAGACGATGGTGAGTGGAGAGAAATAAAAATGAGAGAGTCTTATTGGTGAAAACCCCCGTGGGCATCATAAGGCGATGGTGAGTTGGGAGAAATGAAAATGAAAAAGTCTTATTGGTGAAAACCCTTGCAGGCACCATAAGGCGATGGTGAGTGGAGAGAAATAAAAATGAGAGAGTCTTATTGGTGAAAACCCTCACGGGCACCATAAGGCGATGGAAAGTTCAAGAGAAAAGTGAAAAGTGAAAAGAAAGAGATTTGTTGGCGAAAGTCTTTTAAGATGTCGTCAATCAAATATAATGTATGAGTCCAATGGATTTAAAGAAGCGGCTCAGCGGCAAAGGCACAAACTCAACAACAAATGGGGATTTTGGATAGGAAGATCAGGCAGCTCAATCCAAAATGCATGTCATACTCATTGGAGTTGGTTGTCGTATTCAGATAAGTTTTCTTTTTGAATATGGGACATTGTCCTTTTCTTTTATTTACATATTCATGCTTTTTGTCTTTTCATGTCATTTATCAAAATAAAAGTCACCATTATTTCTTTACATTTTAAGTCAAGTCTGTGTCAAAACAAGCGAGAAAAGATTTCAAAATTTACTACCAGTCTTTCCAATTATACGAGGAAAAGCCAAGGAACAACACAGGAAAGAAATATGATCGTAATTCAATACGAAACAAAGGAAGTATATCAACCAACAGGCTGTTGGATTCGTAGAAGCATTCGGATTTGGGAAAAGGGTGCACCTCAGAGGCATGGTAAAATGGAAGCCCATTGTTCGAGTCAGAACTCACTTCCTTCAATCTGGATCCGGGTCGATGATGCGGCAAGACAGGGCAAGTGTTAGCGATTTAGAACAAAGATGAAAGGAATGAGTGCTGGACAGATACCTGAGAAGCCAAGATCTGTAAACCACCACTAAGTTTTTAACTGACAAATTTTCTTTGTTGAAATAGGGGCAAATTCCCTTCACTTAATTCAGCTACCATTGGAAATGCACATCCGTGAGACTTTACTTTATGTTCAGGACCCTCCTGAAAAATGGGATTTTACTTTATGTTCAGGACCC
>NC_061119.1:4956033-4999180 GCF_002878395.1 Capsicum annuum
TTTTACTTGCTGTTCAGGACCCTCCTGAAAAATGGGAATCTACTTTATGTTCAGGACCCTCCTGAAAAATGGGATTTTACTTTATGTTCAGGACCCTCCTGAAAAATGGGATTTTACTTTATGTTCAGGACCCTCCTGAAAAAATGGGATTTTACTTTCTGTTCAGACCCTCCTGAAAAATGAGATTTTACTTTATGTTCAGGACCCTCCTGGAAAATGGGAATTTTACTTTATGTTCAGGACCCTCCTGAAAAAATGAGATTTTACTTTCTGTTCAGGATCCTCCTGAAAAATGGGATTTTACTTTTTTTTCAGAACCATCCTGGAAAATGAGAATTTACCTTATGTTTGGGACCCTCCTGAAAAATGGGATTTTACTTTATGTTCAGGACCCTCCTAAAAAATGAGATTTTTCTTTTGTTCAGGACCCTCCTGAAAAAATGGGATTTTACTTTTGTTCAGGACCCTCCTAAGAAATGGGATTTTACTTTTTGTTCAGGACCCTCCTGAAAAAATGGGATTTTACTTTTGTTCAAGACCCTCCTAAAAAATGGGATTTTACTTTATGTTCAAGACCCTCCTGAAAAAGGGGAATTTACTTTCAATTCAGGACCCTCCTGAAAAATGGGACTTTACTTGCTGTTCAGGACCCTCCTGTAAAATGGGACAACGCTTTCAAAAATGAAATGCTACTTTATTATAATTCTTGTTTGGGATAATTTTCGTTCTAGTTTTAATTTTGGGTTTCAGGAGCCCGCCTGAAGAACAGGGTGATGAAATAGCAAGTCAGGAGCCCGCCTGGAGAATAGAGTGAATAAATGAAAAGTCAAGCAACAAAGTGATGGAAGAGCAAGTCAGGAGCCCGCCTGGAGAATAGGGTGAAGAAGCAAAAAGTCAAGCATAAGCGAAGCAATTGAAAGCCAAGCAACAAGTTGAAAGAGATTGCAAGTCAGGAGCCCACCTGAAGAATAGGGTGATGAAAGTCGAGTTATGAGCCAACAGAAGTTGTATAAATAGGATTTTGTAATTTTATTTATGTTTTAACTTGTAATTTTCATTTTTTGATGTAATGATAGAGCCGCGGAACGGAACCTCGATGGAACCTCACTCGACTCTCCAACTCGGTATAGTCCATCTCCTTCCAATCCTTTGAGATACTTGTCACTTGATCCCCTCATAACTTGGGTGGGTAGGATGTCCTAAGTCAAGACCTGGTTTTCCTCCCTCCTCTTGCTCCGTGGTTTTAAATAAAGGTCAGGACAAAATTCCACCTCGTTGTCTACTGCTTTGCATGAAAACACCATGTGTTTACTTTCAAAGGGGGCATGATGTAGACACGTGATTTTGTCCTCTTAAAGTTCAATTTTTATTCACTTTTACCCATTTTTATTTTATCCTACCGTGTACCTTCATCCATGTTATTATACCCTCACAAAATACAAAAAAAAAAAAAAAAACTCCCTAACAAATTCTATCCTATCCTAACCCCTACATCTTATCCTAACAACCTATCCAATCAAAATAAAACACATCACACCCTACCCCATACCTTACCCCCACCTCACCACTACCCTACCCTACCCTCTTACCCCTTTTTACACATTTTTTTTGAACCCAGGGAATGGACACAGGGAGGGACCATATATTCACATACATATTCCATTTATACACATTGGGCAGGATTCCATTTGGTTTTTCTTTCTTCTTCACGATTCACAGCTTCTCTTCACCAACATCTGGGAGAGTCTCATACATAATTCTATACACACACAGAGAAGAACACACGCACACTGATGTTGATGCACAAAAATCAGTAGCAAGAACAGAGGGAAATTGGGGGTAAGAGGTTGTTGAGGACTTTATTTTTCTTCTCCTTTTTCTGCTGCTGTGCACACATATAGGGAGCGAGGATAGATCGAGAAAGATAGCTGCGCGTGAGGGAGAGAGATCGAAGAGCCAGATCGAGAGAGTGTTAGGTAGAGAAAAGAGATGCAAGGGAGATAGCAGAAAGGGGGTACGGGTAATCTCTAAACGAGTCGATTCCACTGAAAATTGGAGTTGTCGCGCTTGAGCTACTATTTCGATGAGGCTCAGCTTTTTCCGGTGAGTTCTTAGCCGGAATCGGAGAGCCAGATTGAGAGAGTGTTAGGTAGAGAAAAGAGATACGAGGGAGATAGCAGAAAAGGGGTACGGGTAATCTCAAAACGAGTCGATTCCACTGAAAATTGGAGGTGTCACGCTTGAGCTACTGTTCCGGCGAGGCTCAGCTTTTTCCGGCGAGTTCTTAGCCGGAATCGGATATTTTAGGTCGAACTCAGGCGCTACAGAATCAGGCTCCGGGGAATTCATTAGTTTTTGTTCCTTTTTGGGGTTTAGTATTTCGCGCATCTCAACCAATTTTTGGTTTTGAATTCCTCGATATCGGAGTTGCAGTTCATTACTGTTGAGGTTTTTATTTGAGGTTTCGAGTGTGGATTTCTTTAACACATATTATCATGAAGTCGTTTCTTCGAAGGTCCATTTCTCATCCTTGCCTCTTTTGATTTTCTTGTTATGGTATTTAGTAGGTGGATGTTATGATAGTACATTGTTTGTTGATTGGACATTTTGGTGATTGGCGCTGCCTTATCTGAATAAGTAGTCGTTCGTATGAAATCGATGATGCTATGGATGGATAATTGTGCTCGTGTTTTAAAAACTATCATGTATGAATGTGGGGGGATTGGAATTGCAAACTAATGAAGTAATGTGAATTGTTTGGTTGGATCTGAAATTGAAAATTGACGAAAAGTTTAGATTCGAATTAATTTTGATTTATTGTTGATATGAAACGTGATAGAATTATGTCTTTAGTCGAGAATGGATATGCAAATGGTAGGTTCGGGTAGGCAAATTTTGGCATGGTGGATTGATGACATGTTTGAAATATATGTTGGAATGGTTTTGTTTTGTCGCATTTAATTCAATTGTATAATTTGGCCGGGGAATGCCCCGAAGTATCTGTATATATTTATTCCCCGGGGAATGCCCCGAGGTATCATGTACCCGGAGAACGTTCGTGATGAAGGCTCGAGGCGTCGGGTAGAACATTAGTTTAGAATTAATTTAGCATAGGTTTATATTTTTGCATTTTTTTTCATACCCCGGACTGTATAATTGGACTGGACATTATGTTTTGGATTGTTTTGTTTTGTTTATCGTTTGATTGTTTTGCGTGCCTTTGTGTGGTTTATACATTTTGTAGTGTCAAAATAGTCGATACACTCTACCAAGCGACCGTGGTTGAACCACGGGATCGAGGGGTGCCTAACACCTTCCCCTCGGTCAACAGAATTCCTTAGCCGGAGTCTCTGTTCGCAAACCAGTTTAAAGAGTCAAATGGTTTTGAAAAGGATTTTCCAATGGTGACTTGGCACACCAGATTATGCCAAGTGGCGACTCTGAATAAAAAATGTAAATAGTCCTTTTTCCGAAACAAATTTTCATTTCTTGTCACTTAAATAATAAAACCCTTTCGAACTTTAAAACGAATCTTTTTGGAGTGCGAAAAAAGGGGTGTGACAACAGAATATCCCAATATTCACTTAATTAGCTCCCGATATATCAAACGAATAGATACTTTTTTCTTTATAAGGACACATAATTAGCTCCTGGTATATTTTATTTTGAAGTTAGATCTGTCAAGATACATAATACATCCAGCAAAGATAAATTTTTTTTCCCCAAACACATTATAAGGTATTATATATACCATCATGTACAATTGTGTTGCTATTAGAGATCCTCAGACAAAACATGTATATGAAGTACACAAATGAAATAACAGTATGGTCAATCATATTTTGATACTACTCTATGTACTTACTGTGTCTGACATTCAAACCAAGTCTAAAACTGAATAAAACACATCATTAACCTGCTTCAAAATAGAATTTTGAGTTTTCACCTGATTAAGACAGTTGTATAGCACAGTTAGGGGTCGTTGGGTTAGGAACAAGTTATCTCGGATAATTAATCTCAAAATTAATTACTCTGGAATTAGTTATCCCATCACTAAGGCATAATGGTGGGATAAGTAATCTCTTGACTAGCTTATCCCATCAACCAAACATGGAATAAAACAATCTCACAATTTATCTCGGGACCATTGTAACTTATACCTCACACCAGACGACCCCTTACAGTATAACCAGGAAATTTCCACCAAAATTCACCAGTCCAACTTCATTTTCTGATTTCGAACTTAACTAGCTGAAGTGAATTAGTCAAATAAATGCATTTAATATTTAGGGTTGGTTCAAGGGTAAGACTAATAAAGTATTTGTTTTATGCCCTAAAATTTTGAGGCCTCAAAAATTTTAATAGTAAACTTTATGATTTCAGCTCACTTGGTATAATGATGAATTCAATTTCAATTGATATAATAATGAAGATTGTGAAATACATTTACAAAAATAATTTTAAAATATTTTTTAAAAAAAAATAAGAAAAAAAACTATTTAATTTTTACCAGAAATATTTTAGAACTTTGAATTAAACAACTCAAACTTCATATTAATGAATAAAGTTTTAATCACAACATCCAAGTTAATGCATGACTAACATCTTATTAACTAAAATTAATGCTTACTTTTATTAATAATCATATTAATAAAATTATGTGTTTTTAAAAATTACTATACCAAAAACAATTAATATGTAACAATAGTAATGTTTTATTATGTTTATATATGTAAGACCTTTTATTAAAATTTAGTTTTAGACCATTAATTTTATTAAGATGCCCTTGTTAATATCACATCACTCTTGCATTTAGAAATCGAACCAGTTACCAAGCATGAAGCGGCTGACAGGAAATACATCTTTTTTCTCAAATCGGAAGGTGTGTAAAGTGATTTATTATCGAATGTATAAAATAAGATAATGACCGAGATAAAGAAAGTGGGCAAAAACAACAGTCCATTTTTATCTTCGGAGTGAAAAGTGTGACCAAAGTTGACTCTATGAACAACAATATTATAATGGTGCACACAGAAAACAGTAATATGTTTAGAAAAATGAGAAACGTGGATGGTGAAACGGGTTATTTCGGTTGTTGTACTTATAGTCCAAATCGAGAGGATAAAAAGTTCCATGCCTACTGTTATTGCAAGAGGTGATTCTAGGAGCGGAGATCAACACCCTTTCTATTAACTTGAAGTAGCACTTTCTCTTCTCCGACGATGTTTTCATAATCAATAGATATATCTTCATTTTTAATCATTTTTTCATGCGAAGTTGAAACTGGAAACGGAAAATTCTAAAGACTGATGAAGAGAAATCGAAAATGCAAGAGTGATTAATGTGAAAATGCAAAAAAAAAAAAATCCAAAAATAATGAATGAAAATGAAAAATGAAAGAGTTAAAAGAATGCAAAAATGAGAAAATTCTAAAGAGATTACGATAAACGACGAAGAAAAATGCAAAATACGAAAGTTAATGAATGCGAAAATGCAAACATTCAGAAAAATAGAATGCTAAAGTTGATGAAGAATCGCAAGTGGGAAGGAAAAGTGTGGATGCAGTATTGAGTGGGAAATGGAGATTTTAGGATTTTTTCGTGGACTGAAAATGCTACAAGGGAGGCGGTTTCCGATGAGTCGCACAACATTCCTTTTCTTTCAACTAACTTTGGGGGAATAAATTTTTGTTTGCGATTGATTATTTCTCCAAAATGCATTTATTTTAGAAAAAAAACACTCATTTTTCTTTTTAAAAAGAAGATTGTTTGATAAATTTGTAAAAATGTTTTTGAAAAGAAATAGAAATTTTTTGTTTTTCACAAAAATTATAAGCAAAATTTTTTCTTTTGTGTGTGATAGGGATAAGTGGGTGGTTGTATTGTGTATAAGTGAGATTTTTTTGTCATAAAAAAATAATTTTATGCTTCTGCTTTTTTTAAAAGCAAAATTTTCTGCTTCTTCTCACAAACAGAAAAACTATTTCTGCTTCCTTTTAGAAGTGTTTTTGCAAATTTATCAAACACCTTCCTTTTAAAAAAGGTTGTTTTTTTGAGAAGAAAGCAATATCAGACATGCTATTATTTGAGAGTGAATATTTAGACAAACAAATATTGACTACTCCCAAACGTTGACTAACATTTTATAGACCGGTCACAGAGAAAATTTTTGACTATGGCTATACATTATTTCATACGACAACACTCTAATATTGATAAAAGCTTTAGCTGTTATATTAAAGAATACATCATCACAGAGATCGAAGAAGAAGATGAGCCTTCTAATATGCCTTCAGAAATACAAGTCAGATCAACTGGTATGGAAACATTATGTGATAAAATTAGGAATGAAATCATTGAGATTTTTTGTGATATATGAAGGACTGCTTATTTTGGTGGTGAATTTTTTTATTTATAGTGATTCAATTTATGAAATAATTTTTAAATTCATTTTTGTTTGATATTTTAAGTAATAATATAATTATTTAAGTGATGTATCATTATTTAAAAATATTATTTAATATATTTTAATGTATCTATGTATATGAATATTGATTGAAAATTTTATACTACGTACTTTTTAATTAAATAAAAATACTATAATAGATTGTTAAATTATTTTTTCCTATAAAATAATTTTAGTAGTAAAAGTATATTGCTACATGTCCTTATTTGCCTCTCAAAACACTTCTAAAAAAAATTATACAAACACAATTTGTTTATCAAAAACACTTTTTAAATGAATTTATCAAACACAAATTGCCTTTTTCAAAAGCACCTTTCTAAAAATTATTTTTATAAAAGTGTTTCTCAAATAAGTAATTTTTTAATAGTAGTCTTAAACGAGCTCTTAGTATGAGAATGATTACAAATATAGTATTTTTTGTATAATTCTCGATCATCTAAATTTTAATTTAAAATCATTGCTTTTTGACTTTAAAATACTGCAATAGTATTGTCAACGAAAATTATTTATTAATAACTCAAAACATATATTTATAGCTAAATTTTTAATTACACTTCAAGTTAAATTGGGATAACTAATTTCTGTTCAAATAATAAAGGGACAATTAATTCCTAAGTGGACTCTAATAATTTAAAACTACTAAAATTATCTATTCCTATTTATTTCTGAGACATATTTTCAACACTCCTCCTTGGATCAGAAATTGTCTTGGCTTCGGCTAAATTTGACCTCTTGAATAAATCTACCAATTCATCTTTGTTCGACTTATGTGCGTCTTCTGTTGGATTACGTAAGAAACTTTTGCCTCTCTTATCAACTTGTAAAATCTCAAGATTAGTGGAATCAAAGATTCAACAATATTTATCTCCAAACAATAGTTTAAATCCTTCTTCCATTAGCTGACCAACACTTAACAAACTTTTATTAATATAGGGCACGTAAAGGAAATTTAAAATTATTTTTGTACCTGAAATTATTTTGATTGCAACATTTCCTTTTTCCTCCACAAGAATATAGTCACCATTCCCAATTCTGACTTTTTTATTTTCCAAAAGCTGAAACTCTTTAAAAAGAGTTTTGTCATATTTAATGTGGTTTGTACAACAGCTATCAATCATCCAAAAATCACGTTTCTTGATTGAAGAATGTGTTGCCAAAAATAAGTGATCTTCCTCTTATTTTTTGGTGACTTGGGCATCTACTTCATATTTTTTAGATTTGTTTTTGCAAATCACAGCTTCATGGACAAGTTGATTGAATATCTTGCATTATGCATCTGGTCTCTTTCAACACAACATTTAAATGAAGGATGACCAATTTTGCCATAGTGCTACAAGGTGGGTAGTTTTTTCTTGAATTATTTCCCTTGCTTTGAGTCTTGTGGTTGGCTGTCAAAGCTCCTTCAACCATGTCATCCTATCTCATAAACCTCCTTTACTCTAATGTCTGCAATGTATTTAGTAATTCTGCCAACGTAATTTTGGACAGGTCTTTTGTGTTTTTCAAGGTAATAATTGATACTTCGTATCTTTCAAGCACAGTAACAAGAATTCTTTTTATAATTCTTGAAACTTTAAATTTTGTGCCAATCAATCTTACCTTGTTAACAATGCTAAGAAGTCGGTCTGAGTACTCTTTTACGGTCTCAGATTCCTTCATCTTCTGCAATTCGAATTCCTTTATTAGATTCAATTCTCTCATCTCCGGTATATTCTTCCTTCAGATAATCCCAAATTTCTTTTGCTGATTTAAAGGTCATAATTCTCATGAATATTATTGGAGAAACGCTAGCAAACAAAGTTGACTTTACTTTTGATTTACTGATTTTCTTTTCCTATTGACTTTTAATCTGAGCCACTGTGGGATTATCGGACAGTGGAAGAACTTCATAATCCTCCTCCACGACCTCCAAAAATTCTAAAGCCTCAAGATAAGTCTCTATTTTTATTGTCCAAAGATGGTAATTCTCACCATCAAAGACATGAGAAACTATTTGAGAAAAGTTGTTTTCAGAATCCATATTAGATCCCTCAAGATATTGGCTCTGATACCAATTGTTAATTTTCGGCTTTAAAATTAGAGAAATAACTGAGAAAGAATTGGAGATAAATAAAATACTTGATACAATAAAGACAACGGAAGGCATGAAACACGCTCCAAATCAGTCCACAATCTTAAGGATCTGAGGACCTAGATGGAAACCACTCTCGGATTCTCTATCAACAAGAAGAATACAAGATACAATGGTGTATATAACACCAAAAACAGCTACAAAACATGAGAAACAAGATGAATAACAACAACACAAGTTTCGGATTCAATAAAGGATCCAAAACAGTCCACTACACAAGATGACAACAACAAAAGTAAAGGATGGATAGTGAGACTAAGATTATTACAAGATTAAGAACTAAAGAGTGCATTAAACTCAAAAAACCCTAATGAATGTAATAATCAAAACCACACTCTTACGGTGACCGTCAAGGGAATCAACTCACCTCAAGATCTACTATTTTCAAGCAAAGATCAATACTAGCTTTTCCAAGCCCTAACTAAGACTAAGTGTTCTACTCTCAAGAGAAAGGATTTTTAATGTTTCAATCTTTCACCTTTCATAAACTAAGTGAACAAACCCTAACATGCTCCTTATATATTACAAAACAAATAGAAGTTAAAATGGCCAAAAAAGGCCCTTCAAGAATGGGCCGCCCCTCTAGTGTATGGAGTGGGCTGTTTTGGGTGTGTATTTGGGCCTTTAATATCACTTCTCTTGCACATTCACTTGGACGTTTTCAATGCACACCCACATAAGTCCATTTCTGTGATTATTCTCGTATCATCCTCCCCGTCTTGAAAAAGATTCAACCTCGAATCCAAACCTTGCAAAAACAAAGAGAGGGAAAAATAAATACAAACTCCTCATGACACGAGAGTTAAGATTAGCACAATAAATCATCTCAACATGCTAAGGTTGCACATATTTGTAATATAACCAAGGATCTTTTGAATTAAATATTAAAAGCTTAGTAAAAGGTGCACAAAGAATTTGGTTATGGGAATCACCAAGATATAAAGAAACTACAAAGGTCTCAATGGCATCAAATAATCCACAAGGTAGAACTTCCTTCATTTTATGAGCCATAAGACACCATTGCTTCTTTATCTCATCAAAAGACCACACCAAGGGGGGTGTTTCGATTGGTTCTAAAGTTCATTAAATCCATCTAGCATTATCACACACACACATGAACAGACCAACAATCTTCCTACCTCGACATAAAACAATTCCAAAACTAGCATGGACATTATCATAGGCAAAGAGGTAGTATAGGAAAGAATCACGTGCAAAGGAATTCATGGTTGAAGAATAAACATTTAAACACATACACATTCTTTCCTTCAAACAATTAGACAACTTGGCATTCACAAGTTGGAATTCATGCAATTTAGGCACAAGTTTGTCAAACAAGGATGCACATTTAGGAATGTTACCCCAAGGAGTCAATGACACCTTTGCCCTCGGGTTTTCAAGAAGGACTACATATTCCTCACCCTTAAGAGTACTCTTATCTTTTAAAAAGAGATTTTTATCTTTAGGAGGAATGTTGTCACACCATAGTGGGTTAGCATATCGACTATAGCTTTCAAGATAAGCTATACTATCATTTTCACCACTAAGTTCATTAGGAGTGTCTATATCATCTTCAAACAAGACATTATACCTAAAGAAAGCATGATCTATCCCGCGGGAAGATTTGGAACAAGTAAGTTCATTCTCTAAAAGTTCATTATCAAGTTTTAAAGATGTCTTAAGCACATGATTATCCCTATGAGCCAAGAAAATATTAGAATCAAAGGGCAGGCTCATGTGTTCACTCCTATTTCTTTGATCAACATTTTCAACATCATCACACACTTGAGGTTCATTAATCACATCATACACATCCTCAAGTGGTGGGAAATTTTCACACATAAGTTGATCAACACAAATTTCACAAGATAATGTACTTTCATTCAACACAATGGTTTCAACACTAGGTGGACATAAATCGATCTTACAAGAAGAGTCAATTCGGTCATCAATAGGATCAACTAGTGTATCCACACTCACAACATATACATCATCATCAAGTGGCAAAGAAATAATAGACTCACATATAGGCAAGCTACAACTTACACTCAATGGGTTAATAGCCACACAATTATCATTTACATACACAAAAGTGTAAGAGTTAGCTATTTTACCTTGAAGTCCTCGAGTACATTCTTCTTTGTCATGGTGTGAAGGTCCTCCAGAAGCTTGGGCAGCAACTTACTTTCGGCATTGTTCACCTTCTCTTGCCATGTTGGTACCTACACAAATGTCCTTAGAAATAGAAGGACAACCAAGGTTAACACGGTTTGGTGGTAATCCCCTCACTTCACTCCACACAACCTCTCCTTTTTCCACTCTCGAATTACCACCTTGCACTCCCTTACTCCTCTCAATCTTTTGTCTCTCATAATAATTCAGATTGGAGTAGGTAGATATTTCTCTTCACGGCTTGGGCAGCATGTAAGTTATGAGGCGATTCCCCCATTTGTCTCTTACAACATTAGGCCAATTTTGCACGTTAGGAACTTGATGTCGTGCAAACCAATCGGTACTTAAGTATACATGACCGTAGGCCAAGAGAAGAATATCGCACCACACCTCCTCATGGTATTCATATTGGGAGAAGACAAATTTTACCCTCTCGGTAACCTTGAACCCATCCAAGAAGTATGGAACAATTAAAGGCTCGCAAAACAACCCCAGTAGTCAACCATGGATGGAACGATATAGTTTTTATAGTACCTATCATTTAACACAACGAGGGAGCCCGGTATCCCACAGATGGTCACCTTTTCAGAGTGTACACTCTTTCTCGAATCAACATTGTAAAGCATACGAGTACCCCTCGATTTTGGAGATACATACCCTCTTCTTGCTAGTATAACCATTCACACTATATCGACTTTGATAAGAAGTACTATAAGGTAGAGAATATGAATCTTCACACTCCTCACGTGTACTCTCATCATAGCTCTCATAAGCTTTGCGAACGAAAGGGTTATACATAACACCAAATCTAGGTTCGGAGTGAGAAGTGTAAGACTCCTCACATGCTCTAACATCATCATAAGATCCATTACGAGGTCCTACATCATCTCCAAAGTTACCATAAGCACGAGGCACTTCATTCACCTAATTTTCTCCCTCAAAATAGTAGCTTTCAAATCTGCCCAATTTGGATCATGCCTATTTTCATAGTCTCCTCAATCTCCCTTAATTTCGTAGCCATAAAAACCCACACTACAATCACAGTCTCCTATGTCGTAGTCACAATAATCCCCGGCTATCAAAGATATGTTCCCCTTATATCACCTTTGTACCTACACAATGAACAAACAAGATTAGTAGTAAAAGCTCCTCATCAACACTCGTATACACTCACCTTTGTGATTCTCACAATTGGAGCGGCGAATATTGAAAGTTTCTTATACTCCGGTAGTCAATGGGATGTCAATTCTACTTGGCGGCCGAAATGGATTCTTGTTGGATTGACTCAAGACACAAAAATAAAATTTACTTACGAACTTGAACAAAGAAGTTACTACGAGTTAAAAATGAGAAAAGCACACAAATAACGAAGACATGAAGAAACGAATTCAACAATTAATCTACAACTAAGTAGGTGATTACTAGTTGTTAATTAATTCTAGAATCAAGATATGAAACTAATGAAACAATAAAATGAAACTAAGAATCTAAAATTTGAGCCAAAATTCAATGCATGAATAGTAACTTGATGACATGGCAGCCACGTATTGGTTGTGGTTTCTACAATTTTTATTTTTCAAAGCCCAAGTCTTGACCAATTTTAATTTGGATTGGTGGAATTTGTTTTATGGAGGGAAGAATACTTAGAGCCTTTTTTCAAGTTTCAAATTTCAAGAATTGACTTTTGTAGTACTTTTCCTTAAAATATGAACCCTTATTTCATGGGAAAGTAGTTGAGAAGTGACGTAAAGTCTTTTGGTGGTTGGGGGTCTTTCAAGACTAACAATTACTTACACCTCTTTCCTTCACCCTTTAGGATCTATCATTCACTTTATGTTCTAACAATATATGAAGGAAGGTGAAGAACTTAAAGAACAACAATAACCACACCAAGAACAATAACAACAATCTTCAAGAACAACAATAATTCTAACGGCCAACTCCAATCCACAACAACAAATGGCCAAGTCTCTTTAGTGTTGTGTCTTCGGTTTTAACAAGAGATAAAGGTTGTGAAGAACTTCAATAACAACAACAACATTCACCAAGAAGAAGAACAACAACAACACTCCTTGAAACAACAACAACCAAACACACAGCCAATCAAGTTTCTCAACTACAATGTCTACCACAACAATGTTCAACAACAATGGGCCAAGCTTATGTTCACAACAACAACATCAAAATACAAGATCAAATCAAGATATAGACTCAATGTGTTAGTGAGGAACAAAACTAACACTTAGAGACAACAAATACAAGTAAAAATGTCAGCCAAGACAGAACAAAAACACAATTTTCAGCCAAGAACACAAAATGGACAGATTGTTCTGAATTTTCAGATTTCAATCAATTTTTTTTTTTGATTTTTCAAGTGAGCTAGCCCAAGATTTGATCTTGTAGGAACAAGATCAAGACATGCTTTGATACCAAATGATACAATAAAGACAATGAAAGGCACGAAACACACTCCAAATCACCACAATCTTAAGGATCCGAGGACCAAGATGGAGATCACTCTCGGATTCTCTATCAACAAGAAGAATGCAAGATACAATGGTGTATATAACACCAAAAACAGCTACAAAACCTGAGGAACAAGATGAATAACAATAACAAAAGTTTCGGATTTAATAAAGGATCCAAAACAATCCACTACACAAGATGACAACAACAAAAGTAAAGGATAGATAGTGAGACCAAGATTAAGAACTAAAGAGTGCATTAAACTCAAAAACCCCTTATGAATGTAATAATCAAAACCACACTCTTACGGTGACCGCCAAGGGAATCAACTCACCTCAAGATCCACCATTTCCAAGCAAAGATCAATACTAGCTTTTCCAATCCCTAACTAAGACTAAGTGTTCTACTCTCAAGAGAGAGGATTTTTAATGTTTCAATCTTTCACCTTTCATAAACTAAGGGGTTGTTTGGTAGAGTGTGTAAGATCAATATAAAATATAGTGTATTAGTAATGTTTGCATTAGTAATGCTTGTATTACTTATGCTTGTATTAGTTATGTATATATTATTTCTTATACATTGTTTGATTTGATGTATAAGAAATAATACATCTTACAGAATTTCTATAAAAGAAATGTTTGTTTACAAAAATATCCTTCTTTGATTTTGTACATTTTTTTGCAATAAAATTTTTTTACCATCTCAAATATAATTAATATTGTTGAACTAGTATATAGAGGTTTCGGATTAATTGCAAGACCTTCGTCTTTGTGTATGATATATTATGTCAACGGATTAACATAGTCGAAACAAAAATAAAATATAAGACGTAAAATTAAGAAATAGTCTCAATTTTTTTTTTATCTTTTTAAAGACCCTCGAAGCAAAACAAAAATATGTTACAATTATTTAAATTAATTATTCATTGTTGTAGATTAAAATGGTGGAAAAAAATTGTGAAATGTTTTGAAAAGATTCACTGTTATAAATTAAAATGACGGGAAAAGGAATGGTGAAATATTTTGAGAGAAAAATTGAGGGGTATTAAGGTCATTTAAAAAGTTAATGCATGTATTAAAGACTTTGCATTACTAATATATAGAAAATGGGTGGTATTAGTAATACACACCTTAATACATAATACAGTATATAACTAATGCTTGCATTAGTTATACATTGACTAAAAATTGTACCAAACAAGATATTCATAATACACATTAATTAATACATGCATTATTTTTGTCAATACACTCTACCAAACGACCCCTAAGTGAATAAATCCTAACAGGTTCCTTATATATTACAAAACAAATAGAAGTTAAAATGACCAAAAAAGGCCCTTCAAGAATGGGCCACCCCTCTAGTGTATGGAGTGGGTTGTTTTGGGTGTGTATTTGAGCCTTTAATTTCACTTCTCTTGCACATACACTTGGACGTTTTCAATGCACACCCACATAAGTCCATTTCCGTGATTATTCTCGTATCAATACTGCAATAGTATTGTCAAAGGAAATTATTTTATTAATAACTCCAAACATATATTTATAGCTAAATTTCTAATTACACTTCAAGTTAAATTGGGATAACTAATTTCTATTCAAATAATAAAGGGACAACTTCCTAAGTGGTCTCTAATAAATTTTAAACTACTAAAATTATCTATTCCTACTTTATTTCTGAGACACATTTTCATTAAAAATATTAAATTATATACCTTAAAATGTTGGTTAAAGTTCATACAGATTGACCTTGAAAAGTGAAATAGTGATAAGTAAAAATGAAAGAGCCAGTATTGCATTAGTAATGTAGAAATATACAGACTGTATATTTCATTCATGTGACACTACATTAATATTATAAAATTATACAGACCGTATATTTCAATTCATGTGACACTTTAAAATTGAAATTTTTAGAATCAAAATTTTTAATTTTGACCGTGAGTTCATAAATGGAACCTTTTTAAATTTTTAAAAATGAAATTTACATATTTAGAAATTATATAAAAGTAATTATAAGTTACAATAATTAATAAATTAAAATATTTCAATGACATGTATATAAAAAGATTATGATAAAAAATAATATTGTACACACTTAAAATTAGTAAAGTGCTACATAAATTGATACATAAAAATTAGTTTAATCTATTTTTACGTCTTTGACATAATCTTGAAAGCGTCGAATTTTCTGTTAAAAAGAGGCACACATAGACGAATAAACTACAATTCTTCATTAATTTATCGCTCCATAACTTGTAGCTAACATGATTTTTTGCTAATTCATCATTAAATAGGGATAAAATACATCAAAACATTTCTAAACTTGTTCATAAAATTTACTTTATCATTTTTAATTTTATGAGTAATTATTTACCCATTAAATAACTTTTAAGTAAATTTTATACACCCTCAATAGCTGACATGACAAAATTAAATAATCTCCGCGCATAAAGGCCAACAACATGAAAAACAAAAATAAGTGGGGCCCAATTTGTTTTTAAAAGATCGACCTAGTTTGACTTGACACGAAATTTAAGAAAATAAAAAAGACTTCTGAATCTTATGGTCTTAAATTAAAGTTATGTTAAATGTATTAAAATATTCTTTAATTTTATGATATTAAACATGTCACATAAAAAATTAAAATTAAAATATTATATAAAAAAATGATCATTCTTTTTGAAATTAATTAAAAAAGTGTGCCGCAAGTAATTTCTTCCTTGTACTCCTATTCAAGTTCGTAAGAAGTGAAGTAATGTAATGAGCCCGGCTTAGATGGAAATATTTGGGCTTGTTTATTGGGTAACTTATATAAATCCCGAAATATTTAAGGGTTATAACACTTTATCTCAACAATTTGTTAAATTATATTATATCTTAAATTTTTAAATTTGTGATACATATTTTTAGCCTTGATACACATGCATTGTGATACATTTGTAATTTAGTGGTTAGTTAAATAAGGAAGTAACTAATTTTCAATTATTACGGGGAGTAAAATTAGGCACAAATCGTGAAAATGATATATCTGGTTCCAGATGTATCACAGTGATACCTTTTGTAAAATTACTCACTAACCATTAATAATTCAATCTCACATCAAAATAAATAATTTACATTTATCAAACATATGTTAAATGTATCAAAGATTTATAAATAAATTAAAAATATGAATAACTATCACAAAGTATATGTCATATGTATCACCAGTATTGCCTTAATATGTCATATGCATTGTGATACATTTGTAATTTAGTGGTTAGTTAAAGAGAAAATGGTCTATTACCCCCTCCCCCAAACCTTTAGTCGAAATTTCAACTGCACATTTATACTTTGCGGGGGTCCTATGACCCCCCTGAACTATTTTAAAGTGAAATTATTACCCTCTGAACGTTGACATGGTAAGCGAGTGTGTTTCACTCTCGTTAAAGAGAGTGAGAACGTTTTTTTTAATATTTCTTTATTTTCTTTATTCATTTTTAATTATTCTTTTTCTTTTCATTTTCTTTCTTCTTCTTCTTCTTACAAACAATGGCATCCAAGAACTTATCAATGACATCGAAAATTAATTTATCATTTTCCTCATTTCCAAGCACAAAATCGATTAGTTTCGACTTCAAATTCGTCGAAAATTTTAAAATGGGTATTGTTCATTGTTTCCAACTTCAAGATTGTCGAAAATTTTAAAATTGGTATTGTCCATTATTTACGACTTCAAAGTCGTCGTAAATTTTAAAATGGGTATTGTCCATTATTTTCGATTTGAAGGTCACTGAAAATTTCAAAATTCTCTATTATTTCCAACTTTAAGGTTATTGAAAATTTTAAATTCGGTATTATTCATTGTTTCCGGCTTCAAGGTCGTCGAAAATTTTAAAATTGGTATTCTTCGTTGTTTCTGGATTTAAGATTATCGAAAATTTAAAAATTGATATTGTTCATTGTTTCCCACTTCAAGGTTGTCGAAAATTTTAAATTCGATGTTGTTTATTATTTCCGACTTCAAGATCATCGAAAATTTCAAAATCGATATTATCCATTATTTCCGACTTCAAGGTCGTCGAAAATTTTAAAATTCTGTATTGTTTTCGACTTTAAGATCATAGAAAATTTTAAATTCGGTATTGTTCATTGTTTCCGGCTTCAAGATCGTTGAAAATTTTGAAATTGGTATTGTTCATTGTTTGCCGATTTAAGATTGTCGGAAATTTAATAATTGATATGGTCATTGTTTCCCACTTCAAGGTTGTCGAAAAATTTCAAAGTCGATGTTGTTTATTATTTTTGACTTCATCACACAGTTCATAACCAAAGAATCGACAACAAACCAACATGAATAATTATTCACCGACAACAAAGATCAAACAACACACAAACATTGAATCTCAACATCGCACATCACTCCTCATTTTTCCATTGACAGAAAACACATCGTTGACCCGATACATATACAAATTTACACACACATAAGGGACGAAAAACACACACAAACGTACTTCACTGAAATTGAAAAATAGCAACCCATACACAAGCAACACACATTTCTTGAATTTCAAGAAATTAAAAAATCAGCACCAAATCAGGTGGGTATTCACAAAAAATAAATCAGGTGGTTATTTGCAGGAAATTATGAAAAATCAGCACCAATGATCTTGTACAATCATAAATTCAACATCAATTTTCATAGTTGATAAATTTAAAAAAAAAAAAAAGATTGACAAATGGGTATTCTTTGATTTCTGAAATTGAAGAAAATGATAGAAAGAGAAAGTAAAGAAAATTTAATGAGTTCATTTTGGCTTTTGAGATTGAAGGAAAGAAGATGAAGAGAAAGGGAAAAAATGGATTGAGATTGAAGAAAAGAATATGAAGAGAAAGGGGGAAAATGGATTGAGATTAAAATAATTAATTTTTTAGATAAAAAAATTAAAAAAATGATGTGGCAATGATGTGGCAGAGAGTGCAGCTCACTGCCTAAAACAATATCTGGGCATGAGCTTTTAGGGGTGTAAATGTTCCACTTTAAAATAGTTCAGGGGGGTCATAGGATCCCTGCAAAGTATAAGTGTGTAGCTGGGATTTGGGGTAAAGGTTGGAGGGCTTTTGGACATTTTCTCTTAGTTAAATAAGTGATACGAGTACGACTACGAGGATGGACGAGAATGAGTGCGTATTGAATCCGTCTAAGGAAGTGCACAAGTGAAGTGTAAAAGAGGGCCTAAATGCACTAAAAACAGCCCCTAAGTTACACTTGATGGGCACCTCACCCTTGAGGGGTATTGTGGTAATTTTGTATTCTATTTTTGTAATACACTATATATAGAAACTCTTAGGATTTTTAGTCTTAGTTTTTGTTGAATATGAAAGTGTAACACTTAGAAATATCTCTCTTGAGAGAATGGCCCTCCTTGGCCGAAGTTGTAACTAGGGAAATCAACTTGAGTGTGGAATCACTCGTGTTGGATTCAAGCTTGGAAACGTTGGATCTTGGGAGATCGGATTCACTCCTGTGCCAACGTAAGAGTTAGGTATTTGTTGTGTATGATGTTAAAGGTCCAAGAGTGGAATAGGCTTTTGGGTTGTTAAGATTATACCTTCAATTTGTCTAACTATCTATCCTTTTGTTTCTTTGTAATCGTGTAGTAGTGTTGATGTTGTAACCGTGTGTTTGTGTTATTAATGTGAAATCCAAAATTTGTCTATTGTTCATCTTGTTCTTGTTGTGTTGCTACTGTTTTGGTGTCCAAAACACCCTTGTATTCTTGTATTCTTGTTGTTGTAGTGAATCCGAGAGTGGTCTCCAAAAAGGTCCTCGGATCCTCAAGATTTGCAGACTGTTTTGGAGTTGTTTTGTGTTTTTCTTGTCTTTCGTGTATCATTTGGTATCAAAGCATGGCTTGATCTTGTTCCTACAAGGTCAATCTTGGGCTTTCTTGATAGAATTTTTTTTTTTTCAAAAAGGGTGTTAAAAAAAAACTGAAAAATAAAAAAGAAGTAAATTTGTCCAGTTTGTGTTCTTGGCCGAAATTGTTTTATTGTTGTGTCTTGGTCGAGATTTTTACTTGTTTTGTTGTTTCTAGTATTAGTTTTCTTCATCTCTAACACTCTTGAGTCTAAACCTAAGTTTGAGCTTACATTGTTGGTGTTGTTTTCGTGAACATAAGGCTTGGCCTAATTGTTGTTGAAAACATTATTGTGGTGGACTGTTTTGGCCTTGTGGTCTTCATCTTGTTGTTGTTATAAGCTCGGCCACGTGATATTGTTGTTCATTGGTGGCCTAAGAACCATTTTTTTGAAATTATAGTTGTCTTGGACAAGTGTTGAAGATATTGTATTGTGAAAATTGGAATTTGGCCGTGTGAAAATTGTGGTATTTTTGGAGATTGTTGTTGGTTGTTCTTGGTGATTGTTGATGTTGTTCTTGAAGTTCTTCATAACTTTCATAGCTTGTTAATATAAAGTGAACATTAGATCTATAAAGGTGAAGAAAAAAAGGGGTGAAGCTTTGTTAGTCTTGAAAGACTTACCATCACTCATCAAATAGTCAATCACATCTCAACCACTTTCCAACAACTTTCCATAAAACAAGGGTCCATGTAATAAAGAGAAGTACAAGAAAGTCAAAGTCTTGAAAACTTGAATTTGAAAAGGCTCCAAGACTTGTTTGAAGTTTCCTCCTTAAAACAAATTCCACCAATTCCTAAATTGTAAATTGATCAAGACTTGAAATTGAACAACAAAAATTGTTATAAACCGCAACCAATTATGTGCTGCCACATCATCATTGTTACTGTTCATGCAATAATTTTGGCTCAAATTTCAGATTTTCTTAATTTTTTTATTGTTCCGTAGTTACGTTTGATTGGTTCGAACACTAATTGATAAGCTAGTAAACTCCTACTAGATTGTAAATTAGTTGTGTCTGTTTGTTCGTGTTAACGTTCTTTGTGTGCTTTTCTCTTTTGTGAATTCGTTGTATCTTGTTGGTTCAAGTTCGTAAATAAATTTTCTTTGAGTCAACTCAAACGAAAATCTATTTCGGGCAAGAGTAGACTCGACCCTCAATCACTCGTGAAGTGCAAGACGGCTTTCAACACTTGTGAAACCAAGTGTGAGGTAAAACCGAGAGTGAGAGTGTGGTGAGGTATTTTGAACTAACAAGTTTGTTTTGTTGTTGTCCTTTGCTTTTGGTACCATGGCTGCCACTAATCTTGATGCCACGTTTGATTACATCAATGACGCTATTGAAGAAATGAAATGGCACGTGGAAAGGCTACGCCAATTGTTACCTAAATTTATCCCACAAAATTCAACTTATCTTGTCCAAACACCTTGTACCAAGAGCTTCCCGAAGGAAGAGGTGGGATGCCCCGACCTGTGACCAAGGTAAAGAGGAGATTGAAGCATCTTTGGTACTTGATAGTGAACTTATAGAGAGTGAAGCACTTGCAAGTTCCAAATCTGTCCGTGAGATAGATAATGATCTCTTTAGGTTTAATGTCTTGTTTGAAGATGATATAAACACTCCTAATGGACCTAGTGGTGAAAATGATAGTATAACTTGTCTTGAAGGCTATATCCGATATGCTAACCCACTATGGTGTGACAACATTCCTCTTAAAGATGGAAATCTCTTCTTGGAAGATGAGAGTACTCTTATGGACAAGGAATGTGTAGTCTCGGAAATGAGTACTCTTGGTAGTACTCTTGGTGTGCATGATGATCAATTTACTCTTAAATGTAGTTCACTATTTGAGCATATAAATGAAGTGCTTAAAAATTCTCAAGTTAGTGATGGTGTCTATAGAATTGATCTTGATAATACGCATGCCTCTTTGAACATCTTGTGTGGTAAAAACATTACAATTAGTTTTATTCATAGAGACCATGTGTATGAAAATGTTTTTGTGTGTGAATGTGGGAGTGACATTCTAGGGGAAGGAAGGACTAGCCTCGGCTTAGGCCCTTGGCTAATTTTCCCATTTGATCCCGGTACCATCTTTGGGTGGGAAAGGATGACTCTCGGCCTATTTTTCTTTTGTCTTGCTGCTTGTCCAAGCCATTTCCTTTGTAGCAATTGTGCTAATCTTTTCATGATTAAAATAAAGGACTCGTGGCTATACTTCAAATTTTTCCCGCCTCAACATGGCATATTGATGTGTTATTTTTGCTAACCCTAACCCCTCATGTCATGAGGATATGTGCTTGTTTGTCTTCTCTTTATTTGCAAGGTACGAGATCGAGGTCGAATTCTTTTCAAGAAGAGGAGACTGATACGAGTACGACCACGAGGATGGACGAGAATGAGTGCGTATTGAATCCGTCCAAGGAAGTGCACAAGTGAAGTGTAAAAGGGGGCCTAAATGCACTAAAAACAGCTCCTAAGTTACACTTGATGGGCACCTCACCCTTGAGGGGTATTGTGGTAATTTTGTATTCTATTTTTGTAATACACTATATATAGAAACTCTTAGGATTTTTTTAGTCTTAGTTTTTGTTGAATATGAAAGTGTAACACTTAGAAATATCTCTCTTGAGAGAATGGCCCTCCTTGGCCGAAGTTGTAACTAGGGAAATCAACTTGAGTGTGGAATCACTCGTGTTGGATTCAAGCTTGGAAACATTGGATCTTGGGAGATCGGAGTCACTCCTATGCCAACGTAAGAGTTAGGTATTTGTTGTGTATGATGTTAAAGGTCCAAGAGTGGAATAGGCTTTTGGGTTGTTAAGATTATACCTTCAATTTGTCTAACTATCTATCCTTTTGTTTCTTTGTAATCGTGTAGTAGTGTTGATGTTGTAACCGTGTGTTTGTGTTATTAATGTGAAATCCGAAATTTGTCTATTGTTCATCTTGTTCTTGTTGTGTTGCTACTGTTTTGGTGTCCAAAACACCCTTGTATTTTTGTATTCTTGTATTCTTGTTGTTGTAGTGAATCCGAGAGTGGTCTCCAAAAAGGTCCTCGGATCCTTAAGATTCGCGGACTGTTTTGGAGTTGTTTTGTGTTTCTCTTGTCTTTCTTGTATCAATAAGGAAGTAACTAAGTTTTAATTATTACGGGGAATAAAATTAGACACAAATCATAAAAATGATTCATCTGGTTCTAAATGTATCATAATGATATATTTCGTAAAATTACTCACTAACCATTAAAAATTCAATCTCACGCAAAAATAAATAATTTACATTTGTCAAATATATGTTACATGTATCAAACATTTATAAATAAATTAAAAATACAATCACTATCACAAAATATATGTCACCATCATATTATTCAATTTCTCCTCCATTTCTTAATGGGTACTGACTTAAAAGTTGAAAAAAAATTCAAAATTGATAAAAGAAAAGTTGATGAAAAGATTAAAAAAAGTCAATAAAATCGGTGAAGAAATAGCAGTAAAGGAGATGAAAGTTGTATTAATTGATGATAATTTGGGAGAGATTTTAGGGAATGAAATATTTGAAAAAAAAAAATCTTCAAAGAAAAATAGATTGCATGCACTAATTGTGGAGTAAAAATATGATGGGGTTTTTATTCATATGTATCAAGAGTAAAATAAAATAAAAACTCGGTATTTTAAGTAATTGTTTAAAAGGAATGAAATTTTGGATAATAAGGTTTCTTAGGTTTGTGATTTTGTATAATTTATCCCTCTTTATTTGTACTCCAAATCCTTATAGGAAATACTTCCTCGGTCCCAAATTACCCGTCTCCAATTTCCTAATTTGATTTTTTATTTTACTTGTCTTTTTTCATTAATCAAGAAGAGATAATTTTTTTTTTCCATGTTTTACCCTTTGCATTAATTACTTTTTCTTCAAATTAAAATGTAAACATCATATAATAGGGGTACTATGGTAAACCAGACATGTTATTAATAATTTTTCTTAATCAATGTTCCATCTCAGTTTGAGACGAATAATTTGGGACGGAGGGAGTAATACTTAGATGGAAATATTTGGGCTTGTTTAATTTGTTATCCAAATCCTTATAATAGGAATATACTTATAAATCTCTCTATATATGTCCATACTAAGTACAACAAAAAGTAAACCTTAACATCCTCATCCACTTTTATTCTTAGAAATATCTATGGCATTGGCAAATTGGGCAGAACTGCCTAAGGACCTAATTGATTTGATTGCAAAACGTGTTAAACTGATAGAAGATTTTATTGCTTTTGGTGTTGTTTGCACTTCATGGCGAAATTCAGCAACTAAGGTTAATTTTGACTTTTTATCACCCCAACTTCCATTGTTAATGTTGGTTGATAAAGGTGATGATTATCGAGGATTTTACTCTCTTTCCAAGAAGAAAGTTTCACGTGTATTTGTTGTAAATGAGAATATCTCTAATTGGGATGCCACGCGGGATGAGCACATGGGACTGCCACGTAGGACTTCTAAAAAGTTGATTCCTCCTAAACGACTTGGAGATTACGTTTGGAAAGGGGCAAGTTCACGTGAAGAAGGGTAAACTTGGCAAACAAGAAAGTATAAAGCATCATGAGTGGAGCAGTGCACAACAGTCAATGGGTTGTTATGAACTTTCTCTCTATTTCTTACGATTTCCTCACCTCCTTCTCTTTCTTCTATCATTAGTTAATTTTAGCTGCAAATTTCCTTGCAATTTTTGATTTTAGAGACTTAAATAGAAGAGCTACTGCTGTAAGTTGAGTTGGGGCTTATTAATACAAGTGCTATTACTATTTGTTGTACCTATTTGTTTCATTGGTGCTTTCATCCAGAGCTCTTCCATGGATGACCAAAAACTTAAATCAATTGTTGAAGAATCAGTTCAGGGTATGAAGGAGTCAATTCTCGCAGATGTGCGTTCTTTGTTAATTGAAGTGGTGGAAAGTAAAACCCAACGCCCAGAGAGGGATGCATATGATGACCGTTTTACGGTAGCTCCTCACTTCCGTCACAAGCCAGCTTCAGTGGAATTTGGTCGATTTTGTGGAGAAAATCCAGAGGCTTGGATCTTCCAAGTAGAGAGATATTTTGATTTTTATAGGATTGCAGACGACCAGCGTTTGCGGCTTGCTTCTTTTTATTTGGATGGAGATGCATTAGAGTGGTATATGTGGCTTTTCCGGAATAAACAATTGGTGGATTGGGAGCACTTTGCTTCAAAGGTGCGGATTCATTTCCATAAAAAGGGATTAGAGTCTACTGAAGGACGCCTGGCGAAGCTCCGACAAATGACCACTGTCGCAGATTATCAGGCCAGATTTGAGGCCATTGCAAACGAGACCGACGACATGGATGATGAACGTATGGTACGTCTCTTTATTTCTGGGCTTCGTGAAGATATTAAGCACTCTGTTTTGGTCCATAATCCCAAGAGTTATGAGGAGACACTTAACTTAGCCTATATACACGAGCGACGAATCCAGGCTGAGAAAGGACCCGTTAGGCCAGCTTTTGCCAGAACAACCCCCATCTTGCCTACCCCAAATGTTGTACCTCTAAATCAAAACCCATCTTTCTCAAGTCGTACTCCTCTCAAATGACTCACTCATGCAGAGCTCCAAAGTCGCCGTAAGCACGGGCTATGTTATTATTGTGAGGAGAAGTTCTCATTGGGACACAAATGTAGCAAACCCCCACAGCTCCTTTTGCTTACTGATGGATCAGATTTGGACCCTAACTTGCCGGAGCCTTTTATTGCTGATGATTTTGTAGTCGAGGACTCACAATATTTAGAATTATAGGAGAAATCATCTATTTCTTATCATGCATTAACTGGGGGAATTTCGCCTTCCATTACGATTTACCGGTCAATTAAATGGGTCACCAGTCCAAGTATTAGTAGATGGAGGAAGTACTCATAATTTTTTGCAACCACGTGCGGCCAAACATCTTCAGCTCCAAGTAGAGCTCATTCCTCGTTTTGCAGTCATAGTAGGAAATGGACAAAGGCTATCATGTGAAGGTGTAGTGAAGCAAGTTCGCTTACTAATTCAAGGGTGTACTCTAGTCAAGGATCTTTATGTCTTACCTTTACAAGGCGCTGATGTAGTCTTTGGAGTGGCATGGTTGGCCACATTGGGGCGTGTTGTGACTAATTATGCAACAAGGGAATTTGAATTTAATTTATAGGGGTCTAAGTGGTTATGGAAGGGATATTCGCCCACAGATGCTCATCAGATCTAGCTACATAGCTTAAGGCGTATGACATCAACTGATGCTATTGCTTCTTTCTTTTTATTGGCAATGGTTACTCCTGAAGAGAATTGTGCAGGTGAAATGACCTCTGATTTGAGGGGTATTTTGGAGTCATATGATGATGTGTTTCAGAAACCTAAAGGATTGCCACCTTCTCGTGTTCAAGATCATTCAATACACCTTATTCCAGGGGCGCAACCAGTGAATGTTAAACCATACAGGTACCTGTACTTTCAGAAATAGGTCATGGAGAAGATGGTGGCAGAAATGCTGGAGGAGGGAGTGATACGACCCAGCACCAGTCCATTTTCATCGCTGGTGCTATTAGTGCGTAAGAAAGATGGCACGTGGCGCTTTTGTGTTGATTATCGAGCACTCAATGCCATCACAGTCTGTGATCGCTTTCCAATTCCAACCATTGATGAGTTGTTTGACGAATTACATGGTGCTCAAGTCTTTTCGAAATTGGACTTATTGTCAGGTTATCATCAAATCATGGTCAAGCCAGAGGATGTGGCTAAGATAGCCTTCTGTACTCACGATGGTCATTATGAATTTTTGGTAATACCTTTCGGATTGACAAATGCCCCATCAACATTTCAGGCTACTATGACTGAAATTTTTTGTCCACATATGCGTCGCTTTGTTCTGGTTTTCTTTGACGATATCCTGGTCTATAGTGCATGTTGGAGTGAGCATTTAGAATATTTGATAGTGGTATTGTAGTTGTTGCGACAACATTAGCTAGTGGCCAAACGCTCGAAGTGCTTGTTTGGTAAATCTTCTATTGATTACCTTGGCCACATCATCTCCGCTCAAGGCCTTGGAGTGGATCCGGACAGGATCAGTACCATTAGGAAATGGCAGATGCCACGATTAGTGAAAGAAGTTCGTAGTTTTTTGGGGCTAGCCGGATATTATCGTAGGTTTATTCACCAATATGCCAGCTATAGCAGGTCCTTTAACCGACTTGTTACGCAAGGATTCCTTTAAATGGACAAAAGTAGAGCAGCATGCCTTTGAAACCTTGAAAGCTCGACTAGGCTCCACCCCTGTTTTGGCCTTGCCCAATTTTAAGCTGGAGTTTCGGGTAGAAACTGATGCGTCTGGGCGAGGTATTAGAGCTATTCTATCGCAACAAGGCCACCCTATTGCTTACTTTAGCCAAAAGTTAAGCTCTAGGATGCAACAAGCTTCAACATACCACCGGGAGATGTTTGCCATTACTCAGGTTGTGAGTAAGTAGAGACAATACTTATTAGGGCGCCAGTTCACAATCCTTACTGATCAACAATCGATGCGTAACTTGACTACCCAAACTATACAGACCCCTGAGCAACAACAATGGCTCACTAAGCTTGTTAGTTATGACTTTCGCATCTTGTATAAACCTGGAAAACAAAACACAGCAACAGATGCTTTGTCTCGGACTCCAGAAGCTGTTCTCATGACTATTTCAGTCAACTCTTTTGATATAAAGGCTGATTTGAAGAAGTTGAACCAGACTAGCCACGAGTTAGTGGAAATACAACAAGCTTCACATCGTGGGGATGAAAATTTTGATGACTATCAGTTCAAGGGAGTTTTATTATTTTATAAAGGTAGGATAGTGATTCCAACAGACTCTCCGTTGCGCTAGAAATTACTCTTTGAATTCCATGCTAGTCCTACAGGAGGACATGCCGGGGTTGCACGCACATTCCATCATTTGGCATCCAATTTTTTCTGGAAACAGATGCGCAAGGACGTACAAACTTTTGTGGCTGCATGTCAAATTTACCAGCAGATGAAGGATTGTCACCTGCATCCTGCTGGGCTATTACAGCCGTTGTCGATTCCGGATCAGGTGTTTGAGGATATTGCTATGGACTTCATTACTTGTCTTCCGAGCTCAAAGGGAAAGACTACAATCATGACAGTAGTAGACCGCCTCACTAAGTACGACCATTTTATTCCCTTGCCATCAACTTTCTCGACTCATACAGTGGCTGAAGCCTTTGTTATAGGTATTATCAGGCTCCATGGCCCTCCTCGTTCTATTGTGACTGACCATGATCCGCGATTCTTACACTCTTTTTGGCAAGAGATTAACCGCTTGCAGGGATCCACTTTAGCCATGAGTACAGCCTATCATCCTCAAACAGATGGGCAATCTGAGGCTCTTAACAAGTGCGTGGAATAATATTTGCGTTGCTACATCGCTGAGGTACCCTCTCAATGGGTTGCTATGCTGCCATGGGGAGACTTTTGGTACAATACTTAGTTTCAAACCTCAGTTGGCATGACCCCTTTTCAAGCTCTCTATGGTCGTGAACCACCTACTATTGCTCGATATATTTTGGGGAGTACCGCAAGTGAACTGGTTGATTCCTACCTGCTGCAGCGAGATGAAGTCTTGAAAGTCCTCAAGAATAATTTATTGAAGGCTCAGAACCGCATGAAGTTGTTGGCTGATAAGTCTAGGAAAAATACCGTCCTTGAAGTAGGTGATTGGGCATATGTCAAACTCAAACCTTTCAAACAGAATGCTCTACGCTTGCAGCAAGATCATAAGCTTGGGAGGCATTATTTTGGACCTTATCAGGTGTTAAAACGCATTGGCTCTGTTGCTTATCGGCTGGAACTTTCGGAATCTGCAAAAATCCATTCTGTTTTCCATATTTCTATGTTGAAACGTTGTGTTGGCACTTCAGACCAGCAGGTGACTCCTCTGCATCTGAATATTCCGACTACAGAGAATCCAGCTGACTCCAACCTTGAGGACAAGGTTGCTTTACAGGAAGGGAGTAATGTTGTAAATGAGAATATCTTTGATTGGGATGCCACGCGGGATGAGCACATGGGACTGCCACGTAGGACTTCTAGAAAGTTGATTCCTCCTAAACGACTTGGAGATTATATTTGGAAAGGGGCAAGTTCACGTGAAGAAGGGTAAACTTGGCAAACAAGAAAGCATAAAGCATCATGAGTGGAGCAGTGCACAACAGTCAATGGGTTGTTATGAACTTTCTCTCTATTTCTTCTGATTTCCTCACCTCCTTCTCCTTCTTCTATCATTAGTTAATTTTAGCTGCAAATTTCCTTGCAATTTCTGATTTTAGAGACTTGAATAGAAGAGCTACTGCTGTAAGTTGAGTTGGGGCTTATTAATACAAGTGCTATTACTATTTGTTGTACCTATTTATTTCAGTATTCCTCCCGGAGGTTAGACAGCGCGAATGTTATCCAACGGAGGGATGGATCTGCAGCGTAGAATTTGATACTACAGAGATGACTTTGTTGAATCTTTTTTCTCGAATCAGTATACAGCTACCCTTGGAAAAAGAATTATGGGCATTAGCAGAACAAAATTTTCCTGATCCTGAAAGAAGAATGCGGTATCAGTGCATGAGCAGAGCTGTCTTATCTGCCAGTCCTTTTGTCACGTCATATTATGTACTGGTAGTTTCCTATTATGCAAATTACAGTTATTTAGCTTGTTGGCGACCTGGAGACCTCAACTAGACATATGTTGACATGGATCACCGTGGTGGGGTCTCCTCTATGATTTACCATAAAGGACAATTTTATTGTGTTACTTATGGTGGGAAAATTTGGTGTTTTGGCGTTCCAGGGCCTAGCATTCTTCAGCCAATTCCAGGGCCTAGCATTCTTCAGCCAATTGTAGTTAAAGCAACCAAGCTTGTTCACTTTGGAAATACAATATTTGGAAATCAGGGATACCTCATCGAGTTATCAGGGGCATTATTGACTATTTTTCGATTCAGAAATGTAGAAGGTTGTGATACGTTTAAAGTGTTTGAAATAGATGTAAACAAGGTTGAACTGAAGGAGATTAACACGTTGAGAGATTATGCAATTTTTGTGGGCCTTAATGGAGCAATTTGCATTGATTCCTCTAAGTTTACTAAAGTCAAGTCTAATCATATATATTTTACCGACCTTGAAGGAGATTAACACGTTGAGAGATTATGCAATCTTTGTGGGCCTTAATGGAGCAATTTGCATTGATTCCTCTAAGTTTACTGAAGTCAAGTCTAATCATATATATTTTACCGATGACGATGAAGAGGAATTTCATTGTGGTGACGGTGGTGGAAGAAATATGGGGCTTATAATCTTGAAGATGGAAAAGTTGAATCTTTTTATCCTGGAGAGTCACTAAGTCGTAGTTGCCCGCCAACTTGGGTCACACCATCATTCTGAAGTCCCTTTTCTGTATTATTGAGTTAGTCATCTCTTTTCAGTTTGTTCATGTATTAGAATTTTAAGTTTTAAAGTTAAATTTGATCTAATGTTCTCGTATGGATGATGCATGAATGTTTGGTATTTAATCAATTCGAATTGTGCAAATTTTAAGTCTTATGTACCGGAATGCCCTTTTTAACATGGTAAATGAGAAATAGTATAGCCAACCCCAACTTGTTTAGGACTAAAACAAAGTAGCAGTAGTAGTTCAACAAAGGAAAGTAAACAAGTCTCCCACTTTCCTTTTTTCAACCAAACATTGTGTACAGAGTACACAAGAAGATAAAACAAACAAGTACACTATAAATCAAAATATGCACCCTTCTAACATTGCAACATTGACAGTACAAGGCATCTCTTATAGAAAACTGCTCATCTAATACCACAAAAGAACTCATTTCCATTTTCAATGTTAAAATGATTGTGTTACAACATCCAATGTTTCACTTGAATGTTTGTTTCAGATTACATTCCTACACAAACATGACTCGAAATAGAAAGAGTTCAATATAAGACTAGACTTGATTTAACTTATATCGAGGAGCCTCGCTAATTTTCATGTATAACAAATCCAACCTTCTCATATTTGTTCATTTTCTTGCATATTCTGGAAAGTAGAAACTATAGAAGATGTGACTGAAAATATCAAGATCAGTATTACCATGAGAGCTTCAGATTCCTTAAATCAAACACCAAATCCCTTCATTCATCGTTATAGATCGTCAGAAGATTCTGCAGCAAGTCACATATAATGTTCAAAGTCACCACACGCTGTCAATTCTAGAGAAATAACAGAAGAGATCTTGCTCATTCATATTGGGAGTAATATAAACTCCACTTCTTCATTACCTTTCTCTCCGACGAATGTAATGTTTTGTTAACTCTTTCTTTCAAATCCTTTTTTTTTGTTTGTGCATATAGGAAACTATTATATTAACAGGTGTTTATCAGCTTTGTTGACCACATGCGTACTAACCGGCCACCATCTCCGAGTTTGATATCAGTTATCCTCCTCTTACCTTTCCTTTCAGATTCCGGTGAAGTTGGTTCTGCAATTCTCACAGGTGGTTCAGGATTTCCTATTCCTGTTGACGTCTCGATAACTTTGTTCACCATTACCAGGACTTCACTCATTTTCGGCCGTGACTTTGGATGTCTGACCAAGCAGCGGTTGGCGACAATTGAGAGCTTTTGGGCTGACCTTGAGATTTTACCGTCAAGCCTTGGGTCCAATATCTGCTGAAACTTCTTCGAATCTGATATGTACGGTTTTACCCACTCTAGGAGCTTCTGCTCACTCCTAGGACGATTTCGATCTAATGGGCGACGACCAGTAATCAGCTCATAGAGAAAGACTCCATAGCTCCACACATCACTCTTGGAAGTGAGACGGCCAGTTTGAACATATTCAGGAGCAGCATATCCCATGGTTCCAACAACCTGACACGATAGAGAGGTGATATGCAACCGGACTACAACCATGATGAATTCTTAGGTTCGTCATTTTGAAGCCATATATATGTATGGCATCATAGGAAGAAACAATATAAGAAAAATGTTGGCAAATATAAAGGGAGTGTTGGAACCGTGCTTTATTCATCGACTTAAAACAGCTAACGAATGAAATCAATCCTACGTTGCTGGGCAGGTTCTTGGAAAGCATGCTAGGGACGAGGAGTGGTTTTGGTGTTGAATATGCTTCACCTTCTCCGTTATCTTATGTCTATAAGGTAAGGAAAAGTACATATTTACCTAAAATTGCTAAACTGACAGTGGACCAAAAGTGAAATGCAATAAGTCAATGGCAACTTTGGCAACAAGTTTCTTGGCTTTCCATGAAAAGTAACGGAGGAACCATATTGTTAAAACGTGACATGGATGAAAAATAGAATTAAGAGACACAGGACGATCTTTTGCAAGGAAATCCAGGGAAGAAAATAGATAAATCATTATTGATCAATCCCACAAAACGAGTTAGGTCTATAAGACTACATCAATGTCTTTTAATACTCCTATGCTAGTATCCTACATCAACTAGAAAAGCTAATGAATAAACAAGAAAAAGTTAAAAAGACCACAGGACAAGATCGTCAGGACACATGTATTAAGATGCATGCAAAGGAGTTACAGGAGCATACCGCAGTTGAGACATGGGTTAGACCATCAGGAGGTCCCAACCTAGCCAATCCAAAATCTGACAACTTTGCGTTCCATTGCTCGTCCAAGAGAATGTTTGAAGATTTGAAATCTCTGAAGATGATCTACAATATCAAAAAAGAGAATTAGAAAAGAGAGACATCAGGCTTCCCAACGATTAAAATAGCTGACTGAAAACAATAACAACTTGAGCTACCAAAACAAACGGCACAAGGGCGGTGAAGTCCTTGCTAGTTACACATTTGCACCTTTATATAGGTGTAAATAGCTAAGTGGAAAAAGCACCTGAACATCCATTTCTTCATGTAGGTATGTTAAGCCACGAGCAGCATCTTGGGCTATCTTTAACCTCATTGCCCAGGAGAGAGGCGTTTCTGACCTAGCTGACAAACGGTTTTCAACACTTCTGTTAGGCATGTATTCATATACCAAAAGCCGCTGGATTCCTCTCTCATCATCTTCCGCGCAATAGCCAACTAATTTGACGAGGTTTCTGTGTTCAGCCACTCCGAGAACATTAACTTCTGTCACCCACTCTTTGTGGCCCTGTTGAATTGAAGCAAGAGGAGTACATTACTACAAATTGGAATAAGAACATGCTTATCACGTTTTATTTATTAGCATGGTTCATTCCATTGAATTATCATGTTCACCACATGTCCAATAAGTTGGTTATTCTGCAGAAGATTCCCTACATGTCTATAACCATCAAGGTGTTCTCCTAGTGACCATAGTAAAGACATAGAACATCAAAAGTTGCTATGGTGTGTGTCAGCAGCATTCTGAGAACCATAAACCAACAAAGTGGTCCTAATGACCAAAGTAAAGATATTGCAGAATGTCAAAAGCTGCTGCGTAAGCAGCTTTCCAACTACCTTAGTCAGGAGCTGGCAACGTACAATTACATGCAGAGCAGAAGATTTTCTAGTGTACGAACTCTTTCCACAATTGTATGACTTATTAAGTACTTCAGAATTGACTAATAGGTTCAGATTTACGAATTCCAAACTAGTAGGTTCAGATTTAAGAATTGTCTGTACCATTTGCTCTTAGGAGATTATGTAACAAATACATATGGGATTCAACAAAACTCCAGAGAATAGGATCAAGGTGGGCTAGGAATAAGTGATCTAACCAAACACAACAAGAGTTTACTGATGAAATGGTGGTGGAGGTATGGCAGGAGACACCAAGTCTATGGAAAGAAGTGGTTATGGAACCAGCTTGTGGAGATCAATCAGGAACTTATGGCATGGATTCTCTGAAAGAATTTATTTTAATGTGAAAGATGGCAAGAGGATTCTGTTATGGCAGGATAACTGGTTAGGGAATGGTACTCTCAAGCAAATGTTCCTGACATTTTCTTAGTAAATCAGAAGCAAGAATCTCCGCTACATGAAATATGGTCTAATCAAGGTTGGAATTTAACCTATAGAAGATTGATGCAAGATTGGGAGAATGAAAGATTGGCCAGTTTTTATGGCACGCTAAACCAATGCAAAGGGCTACAGGAAGGGGAAGACACCTTATGATGGAAATGTCACAGTAAGGGCATTTTCACTTTAAGTTTTGCATACAAGGACTTGAACCAGATGGGTTCTCAGATTAATTTTCTACCCAGGAAGCTTATATGGAAAATCCAAATTCCACACAAAGTAGCTGTTTTTACTTGGCTAGTTGTGAAAAAAGCTCCTTTAACTCAGGAAAACCTACAGAAGAGGGGCATACATTTGTGCTCCAGATGTTTTTTTTTGTGAAAAGAACGCAGAGACAATTAACCATCGGTTCTTGTAAAGCGGTGACCCAGTTATGGAATCTATTTACCAACTTCAGAGGCATTAAATGGACCATGCCAGGAAGAACAGAAGAGGCATTATTAAGCTGGAATACTGAGGGGGAAGGCAGCACCAACAAAAGCAGATGGAGAATTGTCCCAGCAGTAATATGGTGGACAGTATGGAAGGAGAGGAATTCTAGGTGCTTTGAAGACAGCAACAGCTCTATACAGAAGTTAAAATGAATTGCTTTATAAGTTTTGCTATTGATGTAGTACAGAGTATATAGATGATCCAATTTCTATTGTAGACATCTTAGGATCCCTGTAAGAAGAGATAGGGTCTAAAGGAAGTTTATATTTTTGCTCTTTTGACGGTTGGATCATTGATGTAAATTTTGGCCCCCAGCATTATGTGCTGATGATTTATACACAAATTCAGTTACATTCATCAAAAAAAACAATTGGAGCACCAAGAGGAATAGGGCCCCTCATGGTGTTGGTCCCTGGAAGCACACCAATAATCTGAAGGATGATTTCTTTCAAGAAGTGTCCTGTAGGATTAGGAATGGCACCTCAGTTAAGTTTTGGAATAATAAATGGTTGTCTAATACTCATCTAAAAGACTCCCATCCCAGACTCTTCCTAGTAGCAGTAGAAACAGACTCCACGATTGCAAGCAACAGGGATGGAAACATCTGGGCTATTCGCTTTAGAAGAAACATTCAGGATTGGGAACTGGAAGAACTCTTTGATCTGTATAAATCTTTGGAAGGTTTTCCAGTGAATTCTCAAACAGCGGACAGCCTGAAATGGGGAGATTCAAGCAAAGGAGTGTTTTCAGAGAAGGCAGGTTATAATATTATGAATGCTGTCAATATTTTGACTGATCCTTGGCCTTGGAAATTGATATAGAAGACAAAACTATCCACCAAAGTCGAGTGTTTTACTTGGAAAGCCCTCAAAACTGCCATAAGTCAGGATAATCTAAAAAAGAAGAAGATGCCGCTGGTGAACAGATGTTATATGTGCCAAAAATACTTAAGAGCAACCCCAAACAGCTTAAAAGGAGCAGTTGAAAGTTGGAGCTTATGGAAAGTAGATAGAGCCATCAAGAAGATCTGGCAAATGATCCCCGCATGTATTTTTTGGTGTCTATGGACGGAGAGAAACAACAGATTCTTTGATTGGACTTCAACTCCTAACTGTGCTCTAAAATCTAAGTGTTTATTCAACCTTCTTTATGCATCTTCTTGATGCTTTTCAATACAACTACTTATTACTTCATCCTCCAGCGGCGAAAAACATGTTGATATTGGAATAGAAGAAGTTCAGCATCACTGTGCTTCAGTCGCATATAAGATGAACACAAGCATGCCTAGACGTTAGGCATCTCAATTCAAAAATCTACAGAGATAATGATGATTGAACTTTCGTGATGCTTATCCATCTATGAAGTTAGGAAAAATGAATCCTTTTCTGTACTTATCTCATTTTTAGATATGTGAAAGGTCATATTGGACAACCCCCACTACGGAAAATACTAGTGCAAGATACTAATATTTATTCGAGCTTGAAAAAGAAAGTAGTACCTGTAATCCTCTCCTACTAAGTTGTTTTACAGCCACATCAATCTTTTTAACTGAATCTTCACCACATTTTACTGTGGCCTTATATACAGATCCAAATCCACCCTCACCAATCTTGGTAAGACGGTTGAAATTCTTTGTTGCGGCTTTCAGTTCTGAGAATGTAAATGCCCTGAGATCGGAAGGCCTATCGGACAGGCTTGGGACTTGGCTCCTTCCTCTGGACTCTGTGCTGGTATCTGATACATTCTGCGAGCTGGACTCACGATGAGAATGCCGAAATTCACTATCAGAAAGAGCAAAAGAGGACAGAGCTGGATTTGACTTCTCTGTCTTAGGTTCTTCTTTCTCCTCACTCGTGTAGAACTGAAAACACTTCATGTCTTTCAGTATACTACTAAATAACCCTCCCTGCAGGTTCAAATCCAGAATGGTCCATTAATATTCGAGTCATTTCACATAATTGTAATACTTGGCAACGTATTGAAGTATATCGTATTTGAATATCTAATTACACTGATATCTGCAAAATCCAAGACTTTAAGGAACAGGAAAAATCTGCATGCCTTGTTTAAGTAAAAACAAGAAAACGGTAACGAAATATTCAAAAATGAAAATGATAAATAGGCAGAAGACTAACCAACCAATCAATGAAAATGCAAAAAGTGAAGCCATTGGTAATAAATCAAGTCTTTCCTACCAAACCCGATGGCACAATTGCTCCATGGCTCTCAAAAGAAATACAACAACATACCCGGTGTAATCCCACGAGTGGGGTCTAGGGAGTGTAGGATGTACGCAGACCTTACCCCTAGCTTTGTGGGGGTAGAGCGGTTGTTTCCGATAGACCCTCGGCTATTAAGTAGCAACGCAAATGAAGCAACAAATAGTACCACAAATAGAAGAATAAGAATACGCAATTACTAAACAATACCATCTATAGTGAGAAGAGGAAAGGAGAAGGCTAGCTCCCCACCTGACCCACATAATGCGCGACAACACCCACCTACAACACCACTCAATCCAAACTAATTATCTTGGTTGTATGAATTCTCAATATCCATTATGTTTCATTTGGACCAAAAAAGTTGACCCAACTACTTGAAAACAATACTTAATCATCAACACAAAAGCTAAATATAACCTTAAATATTAATCATCTACACAAAAGCTAAATACAACCTTAAACATCCATATCCATTTGTTGCCATGAAAATCAAGCAAAATAGAAACAACCCAAAAAGATAAAATTACCAGAAATTTAGAAAACCCACCATCTACGGGGCACAAGATTCAATCTTTTTCAATTCTTGGATAGCCAAAAGCCCAATTTTAAGTTCCTGTGAATACAGAGACGTGCACCTAGCTTAATAAGAGGTTTCAAATACATTCAATAAAACTAGCTTCTACGTGCATCACACGTGTATCTCGTGCGACGTACGTGCATCTTATGAATCGAATCGACACATTTTAGATTTTTTAAAAATGTGAAAACTTGAAAATCTCAATAACCCATAAAAACCCTCATTCAATATTTTACTTTTACTGCCAATAGACACACACACAAAAGGGTACAAAAGACTAACCTTTTTAGGCTGCTAAATTTGAATCCACAGCATAATTTTTATCTCAATCTGTTCACAAATGGCAGTATTATTAAAATTGACAAAACTGCTTGAAAACAATACTTATTATCAACACTGGAACTAATATACAACCTTAAATTTCCATATGTATTTGTTGCCATCAAAATATAACCTTAAATTTCCATATGTATTTGTTGCCATAAAAATACAACCTTAAATTTCCATTTGTATTTGTTGCCATAAAAATACAACCTTAAAGTAGAAAACCCGCCATCCACAAAGTGCAAGATTCAATCTTTTTCAGTTCTTGAATAGCCAAAAGCACAAATTTACAGTTCCTGTGACTACAACAACAACAACAAACCCAGTATATTCCCACGTACCAGGGCCTGGGGAGGGTAAAATGTACGCAATCCATACCACTACTTCCGTGATTAATGTAAAGAATTGATTTGGGCCCAACTCAACCTCAACAGCAGTTGCCATAAAAATCCTTGAAAACACTACTTGATTATCAAGACAAAAGCCAAATACAACCTTAAGTTTCAAATATGAGCTAACTACAACCTTAAATTTCCATATGTGTTTGTTGCAGTAAAAACCAAACAAAACAGAAACAACACCAAAAAGGTAAAATTACCAGAAATGTAGAAAACCCACCATTTACAAAGTGCAAGATTCAATCTTTTTCAATTCTTGAATAGCCAAAACCCAAAAAACACAAAATTACAGTCTAAATATACACAAAAGTGAAAAGTGGTACTCAAGATCTCAAAAAGCTCACCTTTGTGCTGCTAAATCTGAACACACAGCATAATTTTTATCTCAAACTGTTCAAAAATAGAAAGTTTATTTATGTGAATTTTTTTGAGCTCCAATCAGGATAGCAAAGACTTTTTGTATATGACTTGAGAAAAGTCTTCACACGGCAACATTTGAAGTCTGCTATTCAAACAGTCACATAAAAACTATACCCCACAAAAAAAAACTTAGGGAAGTTTCTTCAACAGTTTACTATATTCACACTGTTATTATCAAGAATGTTTATTTTTTTATATAAAATAGTGTTTGAGTCAGCTTTCACGTACCTTGATTATATACAGGCGATACGTGTTAACTCACACCAGCAAGATAAGTAACAGATATCAGTCCAGCTTTGTCCATTAAGACTAAGACAGATGAAAAGAATCACCAAATACAATGGCGGAGCTGCGAAGGATGGTCAGATAAACACCCTTCGTCGGAAAAACATTTCGAGTATACAAGTTAAATATAACTATTTATGGTTATATACATGTTGTTACACACCCTTGACAAGCTAGAGAAACATAGTCTAGTGGTCAAAAGTGTGCATTTCCGCATCAACAACCTGCGTTTGAACCTTGGCAAGTGCAATAGTGCTTTATTTTCTTTGTTTTTTAAATAGTCCTTTGCCGAAGAGAAAATATAAACACCCTTAACTAAAAATCTGGCTCCGCCATTAACCTAATATGTTTTGTCCGTGAAGCAGAAAAAGTTCTCAATTCAGTTCAATGACCACTAGGCAACAGCAAGAAGATTTTCTTTTTATAAACTTATTGTCGGGTAAATTTTCATGCACCTTGATCATGTCTATGTGTTAACTTATACCAACAACAAATATCGGTACCTTTGTCTGTTAAGATTAGGATAGATGAAAGGATCACCTAATATATTTTGTCTATGAAATAGAAGTTTTCAACTCAATTCAATCACCACTAAGTAACACACCGTTGAGTGCCATTTTTCAAAAAGATTTATTTTATAAATTTATTGTTCGAACCAACTTTCACCCACTCTCAATTAGATTCATGCTAAACATGTTATCGAGTTAATAAACCTCAAAAGTTACAATCGATTTTTATCTCATAAAGTCACTCAACTTTAATTTTTACTTCAAAAGTCACTCAACTATCACATTTTTACTCAGAAAATAACTCAATGTATTTAATTATTTTTTTAAAAATAGAATTTACTTATTCGAATTTTCTATTTAAAAAAAAATGTAAAATAAAAAGTATCACTTTAATGACTGTTTTATTCTGCCTTTAAGAAAAATAAAAAATAAAGAGGACAAAAGAAGATAAATAAAATAAAGTTATAAAGTATTAAAAAGGAGAAAAAAGAAAATGCACGATATTTTAGTTTATTTTATTTTCTCTTTTTTTTTCCTCTTTATTGTTTTTCCTTTTTTTTTTCCTTTTCAAAGACAAAATAAAAATTAAATGTAAATATAAAATATAATAGTAATTTCATTTTGTACAATTATAATTCTTAATTTCTAGATTATACTGTAAATGTTTGATTTATGAAAAAAAATTATGAGAAGAAAGTAAGAAGGTGAAGAAAAATGAGAAAGAGGAGCGAGAAATATTAATTTAGGGGTACGAGGATAAAACAGTCATTAAAGAGATACTTTTTTTAGAATTTTGTTTTAAATAGAAATTTCACGTAAGGAAATTCTATTTTAAAAAAATAATTAAATAGGTTGAGTGACTTTTTGAGTAAATATATGATAGTTGAGTGTCTTTTGAAGTAAAAATTAAATTTGAGTAACTTTTTAAGATAAAAGTTCATAGTTGAGTGACTTTTAAAGTAAAAAAATCAAAGTTGAGTAATAGTTGAGTGACAGTATAAGTTATTAACTCACATGTTTATCTCTGCAAGTAACAAATATCATGTAACTTTATTCATTGAGACTGGACAAATGAAAAGAATTACCTAGTGTATTTTGTGAAGTTCTCAGCTTGGTTCATTGACCACTATGGATACCATTGGGTGTCATTTTTCAAGAAGATTTTCTTTTTATAATGCATTTTTCGAGTCAGTTTTCACGTACCTTGATTATATTCATGCGATGGATGTGAACTCATAACAACAATAAATATCAGGTAATTTTGTCTACTAAAACTAGGATAGATAGAAAGAATCACCAATGTATTTTGTCCATAAAACAGAAGTTTTCAACTCAGTTCATTAACCACTAGGCAACACCATTGAATGCTATTTGTTCAAGAAGATTTCTTTTATATATGTATTGTCCAGACCAGCTTTCACGCATCTCGACTATATCCAAGCAATATCTGTTAACTCACACCAGCAGCAAATATCAGATAACTTTATCTATTAATACTAGGACATATGAAAAAAAGATCACAACCTAATATGTTTTATCTCGTATTTGAATATGAGACTTCAATTCTTAATGCACTTCATCGACCACTATACAACACATTGAGTGTTATTTTTCAAGAAGTTTTCAAGAAAATTATTTTAATTTTTACTAATCAAAATAGATGGAATTGCATAGTCACAATGTGAAAGGTAAGGGTTTTGGGTTAGCTCTCATGTTCCTCAAATAAATTTATTGGACCAACACAAATATAGGTAAATCACCGGCCATCAAAGTTACGACATATGAAAAGAATCATCTAATATGTTCTGTCTCTCTCTCAAAATAAAATATAAGATTATTTTATTCCATATTTAATCAGAGATATTAGCTAATCACGAAATTATTTATCACAATATTTATATTTTAATGATGAAATAAATTATCATATATATATATATGATGAAATATTAATCTCAAAATAGCTATTCAAAATTAATTATTCCGAAATAAACGAACCTAAAGGTCCCTGTGAAAGGGACAAAGGAATATGAGTGTGCTGGAGGATCACATTTTTTGTCTTTTTTTGGACAAAGAATTGGTCGTTGAGCAGATAATTATGAGTATACAGTTGGAAAAAATAAAGTTGAAAAATGTGCTTAATGAGACAACAAATTTTTTTGGTAAGGTGGATAGATTAAATAAATTGACTACTTAATTATAGAATAAAATATGAAAATATTTTAATAGGTAAAATCTCCTCATAGATTTTCGTCATAATTTTATTTAATTTCCACTTCCTCCTACAAATATACACACAAAAATAATACTTCTTATTTAGATTAGAATCAGACGTACAATAAAAAAAATTGTTATGATCCAAAGATAAGGTATGATACTTCAGTTTTATATATGACTTAAATGAAAAATAATATGCAATTTATACAGTCTTTGATATTTTCATCTCAACAGCTAGCTTTTAGAGAGCGATTCTCTTTAAATTATATGTTGTAATTGTATTACAATATGAGATTTAAGTATTATATAGATTAGATTAAAATTATTCTCATAATTATGATATCTTTGATTATAATTGCATAAAGTCTTTATTTGCTCCCATATCTTCCTCATAGTAATAGTTATGATAGTTATAATCTTTGGAAGTGATGGAGAAATTCTTGAAACAATCAATTAGTCACCCCTTAACTTATCTGATTTTTTAAAAAAAATACTTAAATTTTGCGGGCGATTTATTACCTCACAAAAGTTATATAGATTGTTATAAATGGGCCATTTTGATTAATTTTCAGTCTGTGTTTGCATTCACGCAAATAAGACGCTTGAATCTATAAATTTTACGACAACTTCCAATTAAAAATTGCCACGTATAATTTATTTTTCTAATTATTTTGAAAGCCCATCTTTCTCTTTGAAAATCCCATCATCTCCAATTTCCTTCATTAAAATAGCTATAAAGCTTTAAAAAAAAAAGTTGCTCTTCTCAATAAAATCGACTTCATAATGCTTGTCAATCAAGATGTCAGAAATTACGTTTACAAATCACTACAAATATATTTTTCTCCAAAATTTATAAATGCATGAACGAAAAATACATGATTTAAGAAAGAAAGAAAATACAGAGTATTTATTTTTTATTAATTACCTAAATCTCTTCAGAAAAAAACAGTTGAATACATCTACAAATTCATAAATTTTCGAAAAAATTATGTATCCCCCTTTGATCTAGTTAATGTATTATGTATGTTGATCAAATAGTTCAAATTAAAATGAATGTATCTTAGTAATCAAAATTATGTATCTCAACTTCAGAATTATGTATTATCCGAATGCTAATTATGTAGGCGAACAAAAATGAAGTAATTAATTGTTACATTCTTAATTTCAAAATTATGTGTCACGACTTCAAAATTATGTATCCGAATGCTAATTATTTATTCAAAAATTACATGTGTCCTGACGATCTTGTCCTTTTGCCTTTTTAACTTTTTCTTGTTTATTCATTAGTTTTTCCTAGTTGATGTAGGATACTAGCATATTAAAAGACATTGATGTAGTCTTATAGACCTAACTCGTATTATGGGATTGATCAACTATACAACAACATAGCCAATGAATTCCCACCTAGTGAGGTCAGGAGGGTAAAATGTACGCAATCTATACCACTACCTCCAAAGAAGTATAGATGTTGTTTCCGATAGAACCCTGGAAGGATTGATCAACTATGATTTATCTATTTTCTTCCATGGATTTCCTTGAAAAGGATAGTCCTGTGTCTCTTAATTCTATTTTCCATCCATGTAACATTTTAACAAAATGGTTCCTCCGTTACTTTTCATGGAAAGTGTCATACCTCTTTTCAACTCCAAAAAGATTTGATTTTAAGTTTCAAAGAGTTTTTATTATTAAAATAACAAAATGAAGAAAAAATTATTTTTTGAAAAGGACTTTTTATATTTAAACTCTAAGTCGCGACTTGGCATAATTGGGTGTGCCAAGTCACCTTTGAAAATCCTTTTCAAAACTATTTTGACTTTAAAACTGGTTTGCGAACAGAGATTCCGACTAAGGAATTCTGTTGACCGAGGGGAAGGTGTTAGGCATCCCTCGATCCCGTGGTTCGACCACGGTCGTTTCGTGGAGCATATCGACTAATTTGACATTACAAATGTATAAACCACACAAAAACACATAAAACAATCAATCAAACACACGTAACAAAACAAATCCAAAATATAGTGTTCAATCCAATTATACAATCTCAAAAATAGAAAAATACGGAAATGTAAATCCTACTCTAAACTAATCCTAGACTAAGCTCCAATGCCTCACCCGATGCCTCGGGCCTTCATCACGACCGTCCTCCGAGTACAAAATACTTTAGGGTATTCCCCAGATAAAATAATACAAATATCTCGGGTCATTCCCCGACCAAATGATACAAGTAACCCCAAAGCGATAAAGCCAAAAACCATTCAATCACACAGTTCAAATATTCGCTTACCCGACCTATGTTTGCCTATCCCACTCCACCTACCATGATACTATCAAGTTCTATGTCTTTACTATGGTCACTAGGAGAACACCTTGATGGTTATAGACATGTAGGGAATCTTCTGCAGAATAACCAACTTATTGGACATGTGATGAACATGATAATTCTATGGAATGAACCATGCTAATAAAGAAAACGTGATAAGCATGTTCTTATTCCAATTTGTAGTAATGTACTCC
>NC_061119.1:5002180-5042483 GCF_002878395.1 Capsicum annuum
TGGTTGTGTGACATGTGTTGTCTAGGTGTACATTAAATTTCGGTGGTTCAAAGATATCAAATCTACCGATTGACCGAGTGCATCCGATATATGTTTACTACGGAAAGTTCAAAGGGAAACCAATTTATCCAGATGCAATTAGTCTTTGCTTGATGATCACATACTTGTCTGTAAAGTTTTTTTCAAAAAAATAGTCATTCCCCATTCATGTGGGGGATTGTTGGGTTCAAAGTGTGTATGAAGTGTGAATGGAAAATGGAAAATGGTGGAGGAAAGGAAACACCCAATTTAGAAAGTGTACTCCAAATTGAAAAGTTCACTAATTCACCCACATTGGTGGGAGAAAGAAACTTTGGAGTGTTTATAATAAGAAAACTTACTCCACATGGTAAGTGAGGAAAGAAATAAGAGATGTCTCACGCCGTCGTCGTCGTCGCTCGCTCGCTCGCTCGGCTCGACTTCGAATTCGGCTTCAGATTCGGCAAATGATTCAGATTTGGATTCGGCAAATGATTCGAATTTGCATTTGGTAAATGATCGATCGATGAGATCTATCTTTTTGAACAAAGTTTATTTGATGGAAATAAAGAAATCCAGACCAAATCTAATCTGAAAATACTAAATGCAGTAAAATATTTTTTGGTTTTAGTACTCCATTTATACATGCATACAGAAGTTCAAAATAGTGTTTCGAACTGATACACTATTTCTGTTTCGACTAAACTGATGTAAGTTTTTGAAACTGTGTTTCCTGAACTGATACATTGGTTTGAACAGATGCAATCCTTTAGCGAAGTGATGCACTGTTTCGAACTGGTGCATTGTTTTGTGAAAGGGTGTATTGTTTCAGTAAAAAATGCTACACTATTTTGGGTAAACAGACATGCATTTTCAGAAAAGTCACACCTCTAAATTGAACCACTGCCACCTTTTCTAAGAGGTATGTTATGGCTATATAAACCTGGTTTCATCCACAGGTTTGAAGTAACGAAAATTTTCAGAAAACAAAAAAAAACTCTTGTCTAATATTCTGTGTGATCAACAAACTGTTCAGTGAGTTCAAAGAATCAGGCTATTTGAGGTACCTCTATCGTCATATTGAGGGCCATTTTATCTAGGGAGGAAGATTCCATAACCTCGGGTACAGTGAGGGGTATTATTCCTTAAGAAAAATTCGTGAATTCGGACGACTTGGTCACTTCTGTTTCATCTTTATTTCTGAAAAATAAAATACACCTCTTATAAAGATCACTTTGATCTTGGTTTGAGGGTATTTTCTATACCTCATTGTATTTTTGTTGTTAAACTTGAACTAGTTGAAGTTGTTGTTCTACATATACAGATTCTGTGTACCCGAAATACTACAAAATAAAACTCTGTACACAATGTTTGGTTTACAAAGGAAAGTTGGAGACTTGTTTACTTTCCTTTGTTAGACTACTACTACTACGCTTCAGTCCTAAACAAGTTGAGGTCAGCTATATGAATTCTCATTGACCATGTAAAAAGAGCATTCCGGTACATAAAGCACCCCTCACTTACGCAGGGTCAGAGGAAGGGACACATTTATATATCATCCATAAGAGAACATTAGATCAAATTTGACTTAAAACTTAGAATTCTGAAACATGAACAAACCGAAAAGAGATGACTAGCTCAATAATAGAGAAAAGAGACATCAGAATGATAGTGTGACCCAATTTGGCGAACAAATACGACTTAGCGACTCTCCAAGATAAAAAGATTCAATTTTTCCATCTTCAAGATTATAAGCCCTCATATTTCTTCCAGCATCATCTCCACAATGAAAAACCTCTTCATAGTCATCAGTAAAAATATATGTGATTAGACTTGACTTCACTAAACTAAAAACAAACATCAGAATGATGGTGTGACCCAAGTAGGTGGACAAATACCACTACGACTTAGTGACTCTCCGGGATAAAAATATTCAGTTTTTCTATCTTCAAGATTATAAGCCCCCATATTTCTTCCAGCACCGTCACCACAATGAAAAACCTCTTCATCGTTATCAGTAAAATATATATGATTAGACTTGACTTCAGTAAACTTAGAGGAATCAATGCAAATTGCTCTATTAAGGCCCACAAAGATTGCGTAATCTCCCAACGTATTAATCTTCTTCAATTCAACCTTGTTTACATCTATTTCAAACACTCAAAATGTATCACCACCTGCTAATCTTCTATATCGAAAAATAATTAATAATGCCCCTGATAACTCGATGAGGTATCCATAATTTCCAAATATTGTATTTGCAATGTGAACAAGCTTGGTTGCTTTAACTACAATTGGTTGAGGAATGCTAGGCCCTGGAACGCCAAAAACCCAAATTTGTCCACTATTAGTAACACAATAAAATTGCCCTTTATGGTAAATCATAGAGGAGACTCCACCATGGTGATCCATGTCAACATATGTCCAGTTGAGGTCTCCAGGTCGCCAACAAGCTAAAAAACTGTATGCATAATACGAAACTGTAGTACATAATCTGATGTGAAAGAAGGACTCATAGATAAGACAGCTCTGCTCATGCACTGATACCGCGTTCTTCTTTCAGGAAATCTTTCTGCTGAAGCCCATAATTCTTTTTCCAAGGGAAGTTGTATACTGATTCGAGAAAAAGGATGCAACAATGTCATCTCTGTAGTATCAAATTTTACGTTGCAAATCCATCCCTCCGTTGGATAACATTCGCGCTCTCTAACCTCCGGGAGAAATACATGTGAAACTTTCTTCTTGGAAAGAGAGTAAAATTCTCGATAATCATTACCTTTATCAGCCAACATTAACAACGGAAGTTGAGGCGATAAAAAGTCAAAATTAACCTTAGTTTCTGAATTTCGCCATGAAGTGCAAACAACACCAAAAGCAATAAAATCTTCTATCAGTTTAACACGTTTTGCAATCAAATCAATTAGGTCCTTAGGCAGTTCTGCCCAATTTGCCAATACCACAGATATTCTGAGAAGAGGGACATATATAGAGAGATTTATAAGTATATTCCTATAAGGATTTGGAGTATAAACAAGCCCAAAGATTTCCTATAAGGATTTGGATAACAAATTAAACAAGGCCAAATATTTCCATCCAAGTATTATTTCCTATGAGGATTTGGAGTACAAATAAACAAGCCCAAATATTTCCATCTAAGTAGGGCACATTGCATTACTTGGACTTCTTACGAACTTGAATAGGAGTACAAGGAAGAAATTACTTTCGGCATACCTTTTTAATTTGTTACAAAAAGAATAATTTTTTTAATTTTAATTTTAATTTTAATTTTAATTTTAATTTTAGTTTTAATTTTTTATGTGACATGTTTAAAACTATAAGACTAAAAGACATTTTGATATATTTAATGTAACTTTAATTTAGGACCACAAGATTCAAAAATCTTTTTTATTTTCTTAAATTTCGTGTCAAGTCAAACTATATCGTTCTTTTTAAAACGAATGAAGTACAAACCTCTACCACTCTCAAAATCATCCCCACACACACCCGATCCCCACCCCCACCCCAATTCTTTTATTTTATTTTTTATTAAGAACATATTAAGTTTGTTACTCTACCCCCAATCCACACACCACAACCCTCACCACAATAAGTTTGGTAACTCATGTATTACCATAGTTTCTTTCTCCACGTACAGAGTTTTATTTACATTATTTTACTTCTTGAGACATGAAAAACCAATATAAGAAAAAATAAAAATTAATGAAAAATTTATGTCCCTAACAATAAAAGTTCTCACTGCTCCTATGTAACAAAAAATACATCAAAGCACTCCTAAATTTGTGCATAAAATTCATTTTAACACTTTAACTCTACAAGTAATTATTTACCCCATAAACAACTTTCAGATGAATTAAATATCACCCCAAAAATATAATATCACTCTCACAATGGCAAGTGTATTATACACCCACTTTAATGTTGTCACGTCAGAACCACGTAAGAAAATTATTTCTATTTAAAATACTATGTATATATATATATATATATAATAAAAATAAAAAATAAAAACACTACTTTCTTTGGTTAAACATGAGAATATATTAATATAAGATAAGTTAGGTTACATTACTGCTCAAATGGGCATCAAAGGAGGTTTGTCCCAGAATGGGCTCAGTAGTTCCAAAAATATAGGATGATATTTTCCTACAATACATAGTTTCTAGTTTGTCTGCATCGATGGCTGTTGATACAAATACAAGAGGAACTAACAAAATGTTGGGGCTCCTTTGCAACTGTCTTCTCCCTCCTTCTTTAGCGAGTAGGTCAGCTACCTTGTTCCCTTCCCTGTACACATGCACCGGTGGAGTTGCTTCCACCATCTCCAGTAATGACTTGCAATCATTGACCACATTTTTAAGGAGTAGGTTCCCATTTGTAAGTGCTCTAATGGCCTGTAGTGAGTCCAATTCGATTGTAATATGAGCAATGCCCAGATGTTTTGCAATTCGAAGTCCCTTTCTTAAAGCGTGTAAATCCACAGCAGTTGGAGTGGTTTTGTTGATACAGTCCATAAATCCCAAAATCCACTCTTCTTTATGATTCCTGATGACAACCCTTAGCTCCCCATTACCGTGGTTTTGCTTAACAGATGCATCAATATTGAGTTTGAGAAATCTCGGTGGAGGTGGGTTCTAACATATTTGAATAGTTTGGGTTTGGTATTGCTGGTGATAATTCCCTACAACAAACTCATATTCTAAAGAATTAGAAAGGATAATTCTCGTTTCTATTGCTTTCTTCTCATTATTAAACAAGTTGTTGTTTCTAACTATCCAAATTTCCCAGAGAAAAAAAAGTATAATGGTACCCCATTTAAGCCATTTGTTGAAAGCCTTCTGTTGGAGGGTTGCCCACAGCTTTCTCCAGTTATTGGAGTTGAGGGAGGTGATGTCAATGGACATGTTGGCATGGCTAGTTAGGTCATTCAAAGATGCATAGTCATTTGGGCATTTGAAGAAGATATGGTCAATATCTTTCTCATTGGAGTTACAGAGGTGGCAGCTTGGACTGATGTCCATGACTATTCTGTGCAGGTGTTTATTGGTTGGGAGCCTTTTATGAGTTATCAACCACATGAAATTTTTCAACTTGTTGGGGTATTTAGCTTTCCAAATGTCCTTACAGTCAGTAGAGTTATCATTGTTGGTATCTCTAAGGTGGGCACAAGTGTTGATGAGATTGTAGGCAATGTTGGTGCTGAAAACACCATCACTTGTAAGTGCCCATATCATTTTATCCTCAAATATACTATGTTGAGGGATGTGGGTGTTGAGGATAATGTCTTGGATATGCTAGGGGTTGATAAAAGAGAGGTTTTGGAATTGCCAAGTTCTATTGGAGTAGAGGTCAAATAGTGTAAGCTGATCCACTTCTGGTTTGGTAGGGCCAAGGAGCATGTTCCTAATAGGAGGGTGATGAGGAATCCAACTATCCTCATAGAATTTGATCCTATTCCTATTATGAGGAATCCACTTATGGCCAGCAGTGCTATCCTTCTAGCCTTGCTTAACACAATGCCAGGTTCTGGAGATTACTTTATCCCCCAGGCTACTTCTGGTTGGATTTTTATACTTATTCAACAAAAATTTTCCCTAGAGGTATTGGGGGGTTTTTATGTGATCTCCAGGCCAAACTAGCATTGAGGGCTCTATTTTTTATTTCACTTCTCCAGATGCGTAGCCCCCCATCTTGCTTGGTTCTAGTTCTGGTGTCCCACCCAACAAGGTGAAGCTTCTTCTTATCAGAGGTAGTACCCCACACAAAGTTCCTTTGGATTCTATTGATTATCTCAATTGTTTTGGTAGAGAGCTTAATGTACTGCATAACATGAAAAGTAATATTGGCTAGAGAGGACTTGGCAAAGATAGTTTTACCAGCTTGATTCAGAAGCTCAGTCTTTCAACCACTCATCTTGTTGTTCATATTATCAATAATGAACTGAAAGTCAAAGTGTGAAGGTTTTTTGTGGAAGATAGGGAATCCAAGATACTTCCCAAAGTTGGTGCTCTTTTGGATATTAAGGATGTTAGTGCATTTCTTTGCTTGGATAGTAGAACAGTTTTTGGAGAATATGGCTTTGGACTTGGTGAGGTTTATTCTTTGTCCCAAGATAATACTGAAGTTATGGAGGGTCATTTGAATGATTTGACAATTCTCCTTGGTTGCTTTGGAGAAAAGGGTGAGGTCATATGCAAAGAATAAATGTGAGATGGATGGCCCTCTATTAGTGACCCTGATAGGATTTCATAATCTTGAGGAAACAACATTATCAATGTATCTTGAGAGTCTTTCCATGCAGAGGATAAATAGGTAAGGGGATATAGGATCCCCTTTTCTTATTCCTTTTAAAGGTTTGAATGACTCAGTTTTCCCTCCATAAGTATGGAAATGGGAGAGCCTGTTATACAAGACATGATAATCCTGGTTAGGATAGCAGGAAAATTAAAGTAGAGAAGGGTGTCCTTGATGTAGGATCATTCAAGCCTATTGAAAGCTTTTTCAAAATTAATTTTTAAGATCATGCTAGAAGTCTCCCTCTTATTTTATTAAAGTAGAAGATGAATTTTTGCACAATGATAGATTTATCAGCAAACCTTATATTGGATAGGAAGCTAGCTTGAGTAGGTCCAATGATAGATGAGAGGATTGGCTTGATCCTGTTAACTATGATCTTGGTGACCAGCTTATAGACAGTGTTACAAAGAGCTATGGGTTCGAAGTCTTTGGCTAGAGCATCATTGGTGAATTTTAGGATGACGCAAAGGAGAGTGGAGTTGGCATGCTCAGGCATTTTTTATTTATTTAAGACTTCTCTGCAAAAAGCTATAGTCTTCTGTCCAACAATGTTTCAAAAATTTTAATATAAGAGGGGGTGGATTCCATCAAGTCCAGGTGCTTTGTGAGGCTTGGAGGCTTTAATGGCACTGATGATCTCACTATCCCTAAGATTGCTAGATAAGGAATTGGAGATGACATTACTAAGGATAGGTTATGTGGCCTATGTGTGATTCTGAAGTGAAGGGGAACTGACATGGTCAGTACAGTATAAGGTAGAAAAGTAGGTGGTGAGGATAGTTTGAATCCCCAGGGGGTCTTGGACACAGTTTCCTTCCTCACCGTTGAGGCTAGTAATTCTTTTCCTTTTTCTTCTGTTGAGGATAGATGCATGAAAAAATTTGGTGTTTGCATCACCCTGAGCAAGACAGTTGATTCTGGACTTTGTTCTCTAGAATTCTTCCTCATATTTCAGGAGGGTGTTGTACTCTACAAGGAGTTGAGCTTTCAGATTTTGGAAGAAAGAACTGGATGTATAAGCATTATCTTTTTGGATACCATCTAACCTAACTAGGACTCTTTTTAGCTTATAAAAGATATTTCTAAAAGTATGCTTATTCCAGTGGAGAGCATCCCTTTGGATGTTGGCGGTTGCTTGCAGCAAGGTGTTGGGGGAGTCAAAAGATTGGTGCATGAGGTTACTGAAAGATAGGTTGATTTCCTCCTACTTTGTCTCTAGCTTGGAGGACTTCATTAAAGTCTCCTCCAATGAACCATTCCCCTTGGTAGGACTGGGATATGGAGGTGAGATTATCCCAAAGGATAGTTCTAGTAGCAAAGTTAGGGCTAGCATAAATAGCAGAGAAAAGCCATTGAGAAGGGTCAGAGAGTACCTTAACCATGACATGAATCCCCTGGGGTGTTATGAAAATGCTGTCAAGCTTCAACATATTTTATTTTCACATAATGACAATAACCCCAGACTGGCCATTATCAGAACATTGAATTTGAGAGTCAAAGTTAAAAGCTTTGGTGAGTCTGTGGTGCTCAACCGTCCTGGTTTCCAACAGAACTAGCATGGAAGGTTTATGTATCTTAACCATGGTATCACATTGTCTCCTAAAGGTAGCACTATTTGCTCCTCTTACATTCTATATAATGAAATTCATAAGGGGTGAGAGGTTATTTAGAGGGGTCTGATTCAGGATAAATGTCCTCTGGGTAGAATCCATGGTTAAGCCCAGTGGGTTTAGGGCTACTGCTAAGGGGATGTGGTCCATCTGATTTCTTAGATTCAGTGTCCACCTCCTCATCATGGTTGGACAATAATCTATAATAGCTTCATTGGTAGGCTCTTTGAATTCTAGCATTATCATTTTCTAAAAAATGAAGGTCTCTGTTTTTTGTTCTCCAAAGACAGCTAATATAGTTTCCAATTCTGCATTGGACTTCTTTATCTTTTCTACCAGCTCTAGTATTGAGTTTACTGGTTCCCCTGGGTTTTTTCCCCTACTGGTTATGCTTGGGCTTGATTCCCCTGAGATGGCCACCGGACAAAGGTTGGTTGTGTAATTTCTGTGTTAGGTGTATTAACTGGGAAGAATGGGAGATTGTGAAGCACCTGGTTCATGATTGAGTTCAGTTCCTGATATGGTATTTGGTAGGAGGTTGATATCATATCTGGTTGTAGTAGAGTTTGCAGACATACTTGGGTACCTAGCCTTTCCAAAAAGTGGTTGAGAGCATCTTTGAAGACTTGTGCTAGGAAAGCTGGGTCCTGCAGAACCACCACTAGTAGTTGGTTGCCAAACATCATGTTCAAGATGATTGATTTGTCCTGTAGGAGAAGCTCCAACCATGATGCTAGCGTATGGTTTTGTGGTGGAGGTATTGATACAAAGATTAGGGGCTCGGGGCTTTGTTGCTGGGGTGTGTTCTGTGGATTTTCCATCTTGATGAGTTTGGGTGATGGTGAAGAGGTAAGTGGATGGATCTACCTCCATGAAGTTTGTTGACACCTAATTTTTGCCCTTTTTAACTAAGTTTAATGCCGAGTTTCTTCGATTTTAAATAAAATTATGACATTTATTTTTTTCCAAATAAAAAACTTTTCAAAGTATTTATCTAGATAATTTTGCCTTTTTAAGTAAAGATTATTTATTATCATATTTAATTATATGAGATTATATAATGTTGTTACTTAAATATTTATTTTACGAAATATCGAATTTTAATCAAGGTTCGTCTTGAAATAAATTTAAATGGTTGAAGTCTTGATTTAAAAATGATTTGTTCACAAAATAATTTATTCGGATAAATATGTGTTTGGTTTTATCAAATCAAGAACAGGTGTTAATTCATATCGAAATTCAAATGAATTTGGTCAAATTATTAAATTTGATCCTAATTGAAATCAAATTGGTCACATTTTTGCAATGCAATGGACCAATCTAGTTTTCAATTGGATCAAAATATTAATTAATTTTGGCCAAATCCTAAATTTTTAATTGAAGGGTTATATTTTAATAACCCCCCAAACTCTTAACAATTTTATGATCCAACTTAAATCCCAACCAACCCGTTTTATCCTTTTCTTTCTGCAGCCCAAAAGATAATCAAAACCAACCCAGGCCCAATTTCACACCGCCAACAACAATTACAACAATTCCTCTTGGCCGAAATACATAACCGACCCGGCCCAGCAACAACAATCCCTATTATCTCCTTCAGCAGCCAACGACAACAACGAGAACAACTTCAAAAATTCACGACAATACCAACATCGACAGCGCCAATCCAGCCCCGCAGTCGACCCACGACCGACCTCAACCCGAAAACCATGAAACCGATTCGACTCGACCCTTCTCCGTACGCGTCCCACTCGAATTCGCGAAGAAAACCCTCGATTCTTCTAGAAGACCGATGAGGTGTCCTACCCAACGTTCAAATCTGTAAATTTAGAAGAAAAGGTACGAATTCATACAAAGGTGGGTGAGTTTCATTGGTTTTGGGGGGATTTCTACTTTTCCGTTTCCTATTGGTTGAAACCAATTCAAAATTCTTCGAAGAATCCAAAAATTGGTACAAGACCTTTTCCTTAATTTGAATTTTGAATTCCTTTTTTTTTGCAAATACCAAGATTATCCTCGTGGGAAGCCCTAAACGAACCCTAGGTTTTTCTCTATAAAAGGGGGATTTTTTGCTGGGAGATTGGAGAGAGGGTTGGAAATTTTTGGTTGGGAAAAAGGAAAAGGGACCTCAGAGCTAAAAGCTTTCCTTCACAGTAGAATATCTTCTCCTTTCTTTTTCTTTTTGGGAAGTTTGGTTGATTAATCGGAGGTTCTCAAGTTGATAACACTAATTTCTGGTGGTGGCGGATTCTGACAGTTAGTTTGTAGTCTCATTTGCTGCTCCGAAACAGGTAACACCTCATTTCGTTTATCTTTTGACTATGTCTACTTCATCTCAACCTTCTGTAGTTGTGAGTATTAGTGATATTCGTACTGGGTTGTATGCTGTAGAGGTCTTAAAGACCATAGGTTGTTGTTTAGTCAGATGTCTGGATATATTGTTATGTATTAACGCCTTGTTTTTTCACTGCTTGTGGTTTGAATAGCTAGCTTCCTAGTCAAAGATTGTTGCTTTGATTGTGTTCAATAGTTTTAGCCTGATGTTGTTTGATTCATAGTTGTTACTTGACATGTATTTTATCTGTCGTTACCACTGGATGATATCGTAATTGTTGAGCAAGCAATGTCGCTAGCAGATCTACCTCTCAGGTTCCTTTGACTTCTCATATGCCAAAAGGACAATGAGCAAGGTCCAAAAGCATATCAAAAGTCCTAGGATGCCTCAATGACCGCTTTGTTCAAATCGGTCGGAATGGGGGGAGGATTGGAATAACAGTCGCCTTTGCTGTAGTTTGTAGAGTTGTGTTTAGTCTTATTTTTTCTCGTTTCTATTTTGTACGTGATTGGCTCGAAATTATTGGTCATACATATTCGTTATGGGAATATGTGCGACCTTTTCATTTTGGAGTCTTATAGATTGTCAAATTTGATTAATAACAGTGTCGACTTGGACTTATTTGTGAGGTTCTCTCTCATGTTTCGCTTTTTATTTTTCTTCTCGATCATTGTTCCAAAATGTCTGAGTGTAATCCATTATTGTTTATTTGAAGTCATTTGGGAGATCGTTGAAATGAGTTTAGTTGGTTTGTCTTTGAAGTAAAAGTTTTGTTAAGTTTCTTTGGTTTACAATGTCTAAGAGGCTTAATGGAATCGAAAACTCGCACGCTTGTAAAAACAGAACTAGGAGCGAAACATTCATGATATGTTCTCGTTTTTGAAAGTTCTTAATCTGAATTTTCCTATGGGTGTTGTTTGGTCCGAGTGGTATTGTTCTTGTTCCCAAAAAATTTTCACTGGTTCACCCTTTGGCTTTCGAAAGAGACTTGAAAGGAGTTGGAATTAAGATAAAAATCAGCTTTTGTATTCATATTCTTGGGGATTTTTCACCGATTTCCCCTTTTAGCTTCAAAAGAGATGGTTAGAAGTGAGGTTAAAATTAATTTTATGAAGTGACCCATCTTTACTTATGTTGTCCAATTTGCATCTTCTTTTTGTTCTCTTTCTTAAATTGCTCAAAGTCAGTACTCTCATTCTTGGGAGTTCTTCACTGATTCACTTTTGTGTTTCTTTTGGAAACTGAAAAAGGGATTAGAACAACTATTGAGGCATTGAGTTTGAATTTTATGGGTTTGGATGTGAGGTTTGGATTCCTTCCTGGTTTAATCATGCTTCTGTTTCTTTTATATGTTCATGCTATTTTGAATTTGTATTAGGATTGTATAATGAATGTCTGTTACATATAGTCCTTGCTGACAATTATTCGTAAACAGGAGGTAGCAGATTTTGGCTTCTCTTTCTGTTTCACTTTATATTTTGATCATGCTCTTGAAATAAAAAATTGCCAACACATAATTATAACCTCTTTCAAGTAGTAAATTAGATTGTATTAAGTAACAGTAAGGTGGAGGCAACATTCCAAATAGAATGCGTTAAATTATGTGATATTTTGCTCTTTTCCCATGCCTGCCTTCACTATATTTTATTTTATTTTATCTTGTCCCTCTGCCATTACTCATATCATTATGCCTTATTGAATGATGTTTAAATTTATCAAATTATGTGATTCGGATTCTAATTTCTTGCCTTTTCTTCCTTCACATGTCAATTTGCATTGGAGTCCACAATGGACTCCTTCCTATCTCATTATCAGGTGGGGGCCAGTGAGGCCCATATCCTCGAGGTTCAATTCCCACAATGATTCTATCGCCATTCTAGTAAGAAGACAGAAGCAGATAGCGGGCGTAAGTACATTGACAAAGTCACTAGGATTTGGAGGCTTGAAAGCCTCATCTTCTTTAGTTCACTTAGCATTGTGTTGCTTGTTTTCTTTATTATTTTTATTTATTCATTTAGGTGTTTATTTATTCATTAATTTGGGGCGCCGAAGCCAAAGTTGTAAATTTAATACAGGTGGAACAAGATTCGAGCCAAAGGCTTGAAAACTAGATTAGGATAGGTGAAATGGGTTGAAATCCCAATTAGACCAGGACAGGTCTTATTGATTTGGGCCCAATGGCCTAAATACTTTACTTTCTTCTCCCTTCTCTTTTTTTATGTGTTTATTTGTTTATTAGTTTTGTTTAGACTTAGTTAAAATTCCTATTAATTCGCCTAAACCTATTTTACAAAAGTCTTTTCTAAAAAATCAATCACTTTTCAATAGATCAGTCTTTTTTTTAGAAGTTAATCAAAAGAATGTTTTCAAACAGATCGGATAACCGCAAGTTAACGGACGTTTTAGGTGCCTAACACCTTCCTAAAACGTTAATAGGAACCGCTTATCTAGAATCTCTAACTTAACACGATTTTCCTATTTTGAATCGTTTGAAGTAATTCTCTAAAGATTTTTTAATTCTTTTCAAAATTAAGTGGCGACTCTTTTCTAAGAAATCAAAATTTCTCCACAAAACAAAATTACCCTTAGATAGGGTGGTTAGATGAGAGGAGTTACTTTACACGATGGGGAGTGTCATTTCTCCACTGGCAGTGTGATGATTGCCCTCTACCAGAGGTTACAGAGTGGGTGAAGAGAAGAGAGTTAGAGACAATTGGCTTTGATGAGGGTGCACTTCCAGTAGTAAGAATGACCTTACTGTCTAATTGGCCAGTCTCATTAAGTCATGGAGACATCTCAGCATTTAATTGCTGATTTGGCTTTGGATTTGGTATTAGATTCTCAACAGTGGAGTTAATGTTACTTTGTTCTTGGGCCTTTGTAGCACTATCCGACTGTCTCTTCTTTTATCTCTTCGTCAACCCCCACCCTGCCCCTAATCTGCACTCTTTAACTCCCCTCCCCACCCCACCCCTAAAATTGTTCTCCAAGTCCGCATCTGCAACCCCATTTTTTCATCTCCCTCTCCTATAAATTTGAACTCAACTCATTTTATGAGGTTCATTGTTTTAGATTTTGAACCCAAATTTTTGAAATTTAATTCTTGAGAAGTTGTAATTGTAATGCAAAAGAATTTAGGGATAGAAAAAATGTTGAAATTTTCTGTCAAATTCGAAGTGGCTGTCATTTTTTGAGAAAATGTTTGTTCAATTTAGTTCCTTCCTTAGGATTCTCTTTTTCGATTCAGTCCCAATATGAATTATTAGTATTTTTATATGGATATTTTCAATTTGTTCATCAAAACAAGAATTCGATAAATACAAATGGAAATTTTTTATACATGAAAAGGTTCATACATGAAAATTAGCGAGGCTAGCTCCTCGATAGATAAATCAAGTCTAGTCTTGTGTTGAACTCTTTTCTATTTCGAGTCATGTTTGTGCAGGAATGTAATCTGAAACAAACATTTAACTGAAATATTTGATGTTGTAACACTGTCATTTTAACATCGAAAATGGAAATGAGTTGTTTTGTGGTGTTAGATGTGCAGTTTTCTATTAGAGATTCTTGTACTGTCAATGTTGCAATGCTAGCTATAATGAAAGAGAAGGGTGCATATTTGGATTTACACTGTACTTGTTTGTTTGATCTTCTTGTGTACTCTGTACACAATGTTTGGTTGAAAAAGGAAAGTTGGAGACTTGTTTACTTTCCTTTGTTGATCTACTACTACTATGCTTCAGTCCTAAACAAGTTGGGGTCGGCTATATAAACTTTCATTGATCATGTTAAAAAGGGCATTCCAGTACATAAAGCACCCCTCGCTCACACAGGGCAGTAATAATAGTATCTTGTACCCGAACCTGTGGCTTACTTTTTCTAAGTAATGGGAAGAGGACCGAAACGTGTCACTGAAATACTCTACTGAGACAAAGATGGGCTGTCAAGAACGTAGAGGAGGTAGGATGGGTAGTTGGTCAGATCTAGTATGGATCGTACATAGACGGTAGTTGGAGTCGGAGGAAGGGCTGCACCCCATAGGTTTCATCATTCAATTATCAGGTGACTAAAGCAAAATATACCAAATTTAACTTCAAAACTTAAAATTCTAACACATGAAAATCTGAAAAGAGATGTTAACTCAATAATACAGAAAAGAGACTTCTGAATGATGGTGTGACCCAAGTTAGCGGACAACTACGACTTAGTGACTCTCCAGGATAGAAAGATTCTACTTTTCCATCTTCAAGATTATAAGCCCCCATATTTGTTCCAACACTGTCACCACAATGAAAAACCTCTTCATCATCATCGGTAAAATATGTATGATTAGACTTGACTCATTAAACTTAGAGGAATCAATGCAAATTGCTCCATTAAGGCCAACAAAGATTTCATAATCTCCCAACGTGTTAATGTTCTTCAATTCAACTACATCTATTTCAAACACTGCAAACGTATCACCACCTGCTAATAGGAAACCGCCAGTAGATAATCTTACGTGACAGAAGGAACACCGCGTTCTTCTTTCAGGATCAGGAAAATTCTGTTCTGCTAAAGCCCATAATTCTTTTTCCAAGGGAAGTTGTATACTGATTCGAGAAAAAGGATGCAAAAATGGCATCTCTGTAGTTTCAAATTTTACAATGCAAATCCATCCCTCCGTTGGATAACATTCGCGCTCTCTAACCTCTAGGAGAAATACACGTGAAACTTTCTTCTTAGAAAGAGAGTAATATTCTCGATAATATACTTCACCTTTATCAGCCAGCATTAACAACGGAAGTTGAGGCGATAAAAATTCAAAATTAGCCTTAGTTGCTGAATTTCACCATGAGATACAAACAACACCAAAAGCTATGAAATTGTCTCTCACTTTTAACACGTTTTGCAATCAGATCAATTAGATCCTTAGGCAGTTCTGCCCAATTTGCCAATGCCATAGATATTTCGAGACGGTGCGAAACGGTGCATTTTCGGGTCAAATTGGTGTGCTATAGCCCACGGTTTCGAAAATGGGTCCGGGGTCCAGATGTGTTTTGGACCGAAAATCAATCAGGGGCTTGCAGGTAGGCTGAAGAGCGGCCTAGTGTGGGCCATTGGGATTGGCACCTGATACACATTTCAACAAACCTAACATACTAAATGTCCATGTATTTTTAGATACACGGGTATCTGAAGGATACACGTTCTTTTTTCTTGTATAGAAACGTGTATCCTCTTCATTTTATAATAGTTTATGTGAATATTATTATCAAAACATTGAAAATGATGGCAGGACGAAAATTTTTAAAAATTTATATAAGTATTTTACTTCAGGATATTTTAATTATTTCATAAAAAAAATTAATTCAAAGTCATCTTAACATTCGTCTCAAACGATAACAAAGAGAGCAAATTAAACTACTCCTCTTTATTTTTGCCTTTATTTTATTTTTTATTTAAATAATGATGAATGAATAACTAAAAGAGAAAAAACTAATAAAACATGTTTATAAGATTAATCAAATAAAATAATTTTAATAGGGAAAAATAAGTTTAACTATATATTTTTGCGTTAGTGATAAATATGTTAAAGAAACTATTATTTGTTAAGTCCATTTTATTTGTTAAACCAAATATGCTTCACTTTCAAAACTCGAAGAATTAAAAAGATCTCTCAAACATATATAAACCAATTCGGCAAATAAAATGGCTAAAAAATATTTAAGACATAATACATAAATGAGACGTTTAATTTGGCTTTAACTCACATTTTTACTCTTCAACTTTGAGTGTGCATAATCAAACATTTAAACTTGCATAAAGTTGAACAAGTAGACACATGCGTCATATGTGGGCGCCCAACATGACCAGTTGGTGTCCTACATGACGTTCTACGTGTATTATGCCACATAGAATGTGTGTGTCTACTTGTTCAAGTTTTTACAAGTTTAAGTGTTTACTTGTGCATTCAAAGTTCAAGGTCATTGATAGAGTAAATTATCTAGTACCTCCTTGATACAAGTGTGACTACGAAGCTTAACGTGTGTGCAAGTGCAACAAAGATTCATTCAAGGAATACCAATGTTGATACGTGAGATGGACCAAAGACACACCCAAAGCCCCCCATTTGCTCATTTGCTACACTAGAGGGGCGGCCTTTGGAGCCTTTTCATTAAAGGGACACTTTTGTCATTTTAAGTCTTATTTGTTATGTAATATAAATAGAACAAGATAGGTCTTTTGAGAGGGATTTGATTATTGTTGTAAGTCTTGACATTTGAAACATCAAAGTCCTCTCTCTACTTGAGTCAAACAGAAACTTGTAACTAAGATAGCAATTCAAGGGTGGAATCTCTTGTGATTGCTTGTTTTTTGAGAAACCTTGGCGCTTGAGTGGTGGAATCCGCTCTTGTGTCGTCGTAAGAGTTAGGTGATCATGTGTAGAGGTGCTAGGGGACTTAGAGTTTAATGTACTCTTTGGTTACTAGGATTTACACCACCTTTGTCTAACTATCTATCCCTTTTCTTTTGTTGTCATCTTGTAGTAGTTGTGTCTTGTCCTCTTGTAATCGTTGGTTGTTGTTATTGTAAGCTTGTTGTTCATCACATTATGTAGTGTTTTTGTTGTTTTAGTGTGGTTATACACGTTATTATCTCACCATTGTTGAAGCATTCTCGGATTTTTCTTTTCATTCTTGTGTTGCCATTCTTGGCTGAGACTTGGTTCCTTGGGCTCTCGATTTGTGGTGTGTTTTGTGATTTTTTTGGGGGTTATTTTGTGTCTTCTTGGGGTTGTAAGGTATCATTTGGTATCGGATCTAAGGCTGTTTGTGTTCCTACACTACCAATCTTGGGCTCTCTTAGTAAAAAAAAAAAGTGTTGAAGTATTCTTGTTCTTGGCCGGGTGTTCTTGTTTTTGTTGTTGTGTTTGCCCGATATTTATGTCTAGATTTGAGTGTGATTTGTTGTCTTAGCTTGTTTATAGTGTTGATTCTCTTTCTCCTCAACACTTATTGAGTCTACAACGCAAGTCCTTAAGCAAGATTTGGGTTGTGTTGTGGTGTTAAGTGGACGGTTTCTTGTTGGTGGTGGTGGTGTTCATCTTGTGTTCTTGTGTTTAGTTGGAGAAGTTGTTGTTTGATCTTTGAAGAGAATAGAAAGATAATAATTTGTGTTTGTCTTGAAAACATTTTCAAGACAAACACCAAAGTAGAAAAAGAAAAAGAGCCCCCCAAAAAGCATGTTACCAAAAAGAGTAAGACACTTTTCAAACTAAGACAAAAGAGGAAAGAGATAAGACTACCCCAAAAAGTTGTCTTTTCAAAAGAGTGCAAGTTGGTAGAAAGTTGGTGAAAAGCTTTTTGACTCTTGAAAAAGAGTCTTAAGTCTTGTAAGCCTTTACTATAGCCGAAATATCTTCCTCAGAGGTGAGGTATTGAACATCAAAATCTTGGAACAAATTCTCTCCAACAACAACGTGTGTTTTGTCTTGTGAACTTGGTTAGTTTTTTTGTTGCTGTTTTTGGGGTATTGTTGTTTGCGGTTCAAAGACTTGAACCTTTGTGAGTGACATTGTAGACTATTTTTTTTGGTGCAATGGATCCCGAGACCTCACAATCTCAACCCACGGGGGAACACAATGCTACTAGTGTCATTTTGGCTCGCCTTGAAGCTATGTCCCGAGACATGGCTAAGATGTCCGCGGGTATTGAGAAACTAGACTCGGACGTTGTATCTATGAAGGGTGAGGTGTCCATTATGGGTGGGAGATTAGAGAGAGTAAAAAGCCAAAGAAGCCGACCTTCTAGCCCTCAAAATATTTCACCAACTAGTACTCCCGAAGCCATGCATCAAATGTTATACCCACCAATTTCCACAAACCAAACCACCCTTACTCTCAACTCCGAGATCATGATAAACCAAGCCACCCTCCACTTCAACAAGCCCAACAATAAATACTTGGTGCTCAAATACCACCAAACCCAATCCCTCCACTTAACCAAAGACCTCACATTGCAATCCAAACTCCATTAGACCAAAGGCCCTACCTTCCACCCAACCCGAATCCACTTAACCAAAATCAACCAAACTATATTAAGGGATATGGTAGAGAGGAACCACATGGGGGTTATGGATCTTATGGTTATGTTTACTTGGGGAAAGAGGAGATGAGGGGTAGACGAGGTGATCCGAGGGTGGTTGATAGACAAAGTGGACCGAGGGAAGTTAATGGCCGAGAGGAGAGATTGGTCATTGGAACCAACATGGGACCCAAACCCGTGATTTAGGCATCAATACCATCAAGGTGGGGCTTCTAACCTTCAAAGGTGAGAGTGATCCAGAAGAGTTTCTAGCTTGGGAGTCTTCTTGTGAGAGAATATTCCAAGTTAATGACCTTACCGAGGAGAAAAAGAGTTGTTATACGATTGCGTACTTTAAAGGTTATGCTACTATGTGGTGGGAATATGTGAAGCGGTTTGACAATGTTTTGATTGAGGGTCAGCCCGCTCCTTGGTTTCGGGTAAGTACCTTTGTCTCATTAGGTACCTTAACCGAGAGTTACCATCAAGAGCTTTTTGCTAGGTTGTATAATTTAAAGCAAGGGAACAAGAGTGTCGTAGCTTACTACGATAAGTTCCAACAACTCATTTTGAAACTTGATCACCGAGAGGAACAAGTGAGTCAAGACATTGTTCAATTCATGGTGGGTTTGAATAGGGACATTGCTTCACATTTGACACTCCACAAGTTCGACACCATCGAAGACATCTTCCAAGCCGGCTGGAAATTGAGAGGGAGTTACGGGAAAATGCGGGTGTTAAGCTTAAAGGGAGATCATTCTAGGGTTTTCAAAATAACAATAATGATCCATAAATGATAGGGAAAGCTGAGTCTCAGGATTTCCAATCTGACAACAAGGTGCAACAAAGGCATCCTACGAGAAGTGAAGGTAAACCACATTCTTCTTCTAATTCTAAGGTCTTTCAATGCTTTAAATGCCAAGGTTGGGGACACACGGCTAATAAGTGTCCAAATAGAAAAAATATGATCCTAAGGAAGGGTAAATTGTACTTTCTTAGGGAGGAAGTAGGACTTGAACCGAAGGAGATTGATGATCAATTTCAAGATGGAGAGGGGGTAGAACCCGAGGATAATGATGTGAAAGAACTTTGGCCGTGTGAAGGTGAGATTGAAGTGCCATCGTATATAGCAAGGAAGGTCATGCTTAGTTATGGTTTATAAGAGGAAATCCAGAGTGAGAAAGGTGAAGAAGAGGAGGAGCCGAGAGTCAAGGTTGTGGGATTTGCCCACAATGGCCCTTTGTTGATTACTAACCGAGATACTAGCACTTTGCCTAGCATTCATTCTTCTTATGTACAGGTTGGAGAATGTTTAAGTCTAAGGAGCATGCTTGATGATCTCATGAGACCCTTGGTTGAACATCCTAATCTAGAGAAGAGCAATGAAGAGATGATGCCAAGAGTAGAGCTTGCTGATGATGATTGCTTAAATTTGAGGGCAAATTCCTCTCAAGATAGAGAGGATGATACAAGTGTAACTACAAAGCTTAACGTGTGTAAAAGTGCAACAAAGATTCATTCAAAAAATACCAATGTTGAGACATGAGATAGACCAAAGACACACCCAAAGCCGCCCATTTGCTCATTTGATACACTAGAGGGGCGACCTTTGGATCCTTTTCATTAAAGGGACACCTTTGTCATTTTAAGTCTTATTTGTTATGTAATATAAATAGAACAAGATAGGTCTTTTGAGAGGGAGTTGATTATTGTTGTAAGTCTTGACATTTTAAACACCAAAGTCCTCTCTCTACTTGAGGCAAATCGAAACTTGTAACTAGGATAGTAATTCAAGGGTGGAATCTCTTGTGATTGCTTATTTTTTGAGAAACCTTGGTGCTTGAGTGATGGACTCTGCTCATGTGTTTTCGTAAGAGTTAGGTGATCGTGTGTGGAGTTGTTAGGGTGTTGGGTACTATGTATTTTTGATGATTGACAAATTGACACATGAATGAAACATGTTACTTGAGTTGGTCAACGCATAGGAAAGCAGATTTCTAGTTTCACTGATAGATGCAGACAAGATTTCTTAAAGACAAGAACGAATAAGCAAGCCTAATTCTGATATACTTAAGCTACTGATCATGTGGGGAATACAACAAGTTGAATTTGATTCAAACACTTAATGATAAGGGAAAGCAATTTGAGTTGAAAGAGGAGTCCTACGTGTAGAAGGAGTTTCACTTCTGAGTATATCTTGAAGAGTCCTATGTGTGGGAGGAGAAAGATTCTGATAAATAAACATGTGCTGATTTAAATGAGTTGGAGTTTTACTACAACACTAAGGAGACAAGAGTTGGAATTAAAGAAAGAGTCTCACTTGAAGTAGAACTCTATTCAATGAGAGTTCTAATTAAAGGAGGAGTTTGAAATAAAGAATGACTCTTTGAAGAGTTGTGCTTAAATAGAAGATACATCAGTCAGAATAATTCACACGCTTACAAAGCAGAAAAGTACAATCGACAGATTGACTTCACGAAGCGCTACTCAATCACTGAAAAACACATTGAAGAACCTGGTCCTAAGTATAGAATCCAGCTAAGAGTTTTAGCTTTGATTTTTAGAGTTGTTCATTGTGTTTGAGCTATTGATGTAATATTAGTTTCAGTGTGTTATAAACTTAATTAGGAGCTAGTCTTTGAGTTGGGGAAAACTCAGAGACTTTGGGAAAGCATACCTTGGGAGGTGTGTGTGTGTAGTTAGGAATTAGAGTTTATAATTCCTAGTTGTTGAGTTATAGGGATTAGAGTTTATAATTCCTATTTGTTGGTTACAAGAGTTTTATAATCAGTTGTTGTTGAGGATCAGAGTTATTTAGTGAAGTTGGCGTTAAATCCTATAGAGGTACAGGTCGTGGTTTTTTACACTTTTTTGAGCTGGGTGTTTTCCACGTAAAAATTATTATGTTCTTTACTTTCTGTTTTACTGCATCTTTGAAACACGTCAGGCAACCCGTTCCATCGATAAGTAACAGTTAGGAAAAAATAAGATAATCAGTAGGGCAGAAATTCTTAATAAGTGGTATCAGAGAGAGGTTGTCTTAAAAAGGGCTAGCACCTAAGACAAAGATCAATATGATGAATTCCGCACCACCTACTGGTCAAAGTGAAGGTCAATCCACTATTAGACCTCCACTCTTTGATGGTTCTCACTTCATTTAGTGGAAAACTAGAATTGAAACATTCATTCAAGGGGAAGACTACGAGTTATGAGATAGGATCACTGATGGTCCTACTATTCCAATGAAGTTAGAAGACGGGAAGCACGTCAAGAAAGTAAGAACTGAATTCACTCCTGATGACTTGTTGGAATTAAAGAAAAATGCTAAGGCCAAAAATATTTTGGTCTGTGGATTAGGACCTGCTGAATATAACAGGATATCAACATGCACCACTGCTAAGCAAATTTGGGATGCTCTAGTAAATGCTTATGAAGGCACATCTCAAGTAAGAAAATTCATAATTTCTCTTCTTTTCACTGAGTATAAGGCATTTAAGATGAAGGAGAATAAAACCTTGCATGAGATGATAACAACGCTTACTGCCTTAACAAATGAGCTGACCTCCTTAGGAAAAGCTATATCTAAAGAAGAACAAGTCGAGAAGGTACTGAGGGTATTACCAAAATCAAAGTGGAATGTTAAGGTGATTGCAATTAGGGAAGCAAATAAGGATCTTGCAGGCATGACCCTGGATGAATTAGTGGAAATTTAAGAACTTATGAAATGGAAATTGATGGAACTAAAGTGCTAGAATCCCCAGATTTTACCTTAGCTCTAAAGGCATCTTACAGTGATGAAAAAATTGAACTTGATAAAGAACAAGTTGCCTTTATAGCTAAGAACTTCAACAAATTTTTCAAAAAGAAGAAGGGAACAAGTATCAAGAAATGGTCAAATGACAATCTAAATGGATACTACAAGTGTGATAAAATTGATCATCATATCAAAGATTGTCCTGTCTGGAAAATAAAATGGAGAAAGGAAAGGGATGAAAAGGAATTGAAAGAAAAAAAAGAGGGAAGAATATGCAATGGTAGTAGCTTGGGGATTTGACTCAAATAATGATGAAGTTGATGAAGCAGCACTCATAGCTCTTGGAGATTCAGACTTGGAGGAAGAAGATGATGCTTCTGAGGTAAGTATACTTGAACTTAAAGAAAAGTTGCATTTGTTTTCTAAAACAAAACTTATTTCCTTGATGAGCACACTAATTGATGACTTCAAAGAATCAACTTCTGATAGGGATGAGTTGTTCAACAGTCTTGCAAGAATCAAATTTGATTTTATAGATTTAGAAGCTTGCAAGAACACTGTTAAACAGGAAAACTGCTTTCTAAAGAAATAGGTTGAGCAACTTGATTCTTCAAATAATGATCTTAAGTCTGAAGTTCTAAAATTAACACACTCTGAAAAAGGAAAAAACACCAAGAGTAAAGAACAAGAAAAGGTTGAACTTGAATTGGTCAAGTACAAAGACAAGTGGAATAATGCAACAAAAATGGTGAATAAACTGAATCAAGAAGTGTCTAAACTAAAAATTGACCTTGAAAGAGCAAACAGGTGGACAAATTCCTCAAAAATTATTCATAAGTTGAGTGAAAGATATCACAGTGAAAAAGTTGGTTTGGGTTTTCACAAAAGTCTTAATGCTTATCAAAACTTATGCTATATCTGTGGAAACCTTGGACATCCAACCACTGAATGTCCAGTTGCTGCCAAAAGAAGATACAACAGTCTAAATCTGGCAAATAAACTATCTCAGACCAAGAAAAGGATAACTAAACCTGGTCAGAGAAACAGGTCACGTAACCTACTGCCTGTATGGGCTAGAAGAAATCTGATTCATCCATTTACTCATAAGAAAGGACCCAAGCTTGTCTGGGTGTCTAAAGTTAACCCCTAATTTGTTTTGCGGGTGAGAGTGAAAGGAGGCAAGCAAAATTTGTGCATAAATAAAGCTTGCTCAAGTCATAAGACTAGAAGAAAATAAAGTTTCTTTCACTCACCACATTTAAAGGGGGAATGGATCATTTAAAAGATGACCAGATTTGTAGTGCTCGTGTAAGGGAGAAGCAAGGGAGATTTTAAAAAAATGAGAAAAGAGGATGACTGTGAAACTGATGAGCATGTACAAGAACATGTTGTACTTCCTGGTTCAACTATTGTACAAACTGAGGGAATATTGACAGGGGGAACAATGTTGGTAGTTCATAAAAACTGGTGTTGTCAAAAGAATCTTGAGATATCTCATGGAAATCAATGGCTTGAGACTATGATATCCAAAGAAAAGCAATTTCACTTTTGAGGGCAATAAAAATGTTGACTATGTGGGTTACTTAATTGACTGGAGAAGCACCAAAGAAACAAAGTAGAGAGCATTTTGAAAGGAATAGGTTAGACTTGTGGATGATTAAAATTGTATGAACTCCCCTCAATGATTGACTAGAATAATCATTTTTATTTTTAATCTTATTAGCTAAAAAGTTATTCTATTCAGTCTTGCACATTTAGTTGTGTGCCCCAATTCTAGATTTTTGACTTTTCTAACCTAATTTTGTATTAGATTGTGCAAGCAAGCAATTGTGACCACAAAGTTCTTCTTATCAGGTATGGTCTACACTGACATAAGCATAGGTTGTCTAAGTTGAAACAGTTGAGCACACCTGTTCAATTCCACACACTTCATCCTCTCATTGTCTAATAAAGCTAATGAATTGTTGACCAAACTTTCTTTGATTCTCTCCAAATGGGTGTGCACAAATGTGTTAATCCTATATCAGTAATTCCTTCTTCTTTCTCAACCAAAATATCAGTTGTGTATCATTGATTTTCCAAGCTTGATCATCAATCATATGCAGCATATGTTTCTGAAGAATGAAAAAGGACATGCTTTCCCTTTTAGTTCCTAATTGGTTATTTTTTGGGACTTCTCAGCCCTAAATTAGGTTGGACTTATAAAAAAATAGATGTTCTTGAACAGATGAATCATGTTGCTCTACCTGTTTCAATAAAGAGGGCTAACACTCATTTGAAAAAAAAAATCTGAACTAGAAGCTGTACAAGACAGTCATGAAGTGGAATAAGAGATCCTTAAGGCTAGGATCATGACTTTGAAGCTTAACCTTGATTGATAGAGGGATGAAAATGTTGAAGTCATTCATCAATTGACACAATTGATATCACCTGTTCCACCTTCCTCATCAGCTCCTCACTATTTGTATCCTTAGCCATGTCCCACTTTTATACCGTATTTTTTTAATGCTCAATTATTTTGCTTTGTTCAGTACTAGCTTAGGTTTAATGTGGAACATGCTCTTTCAGTTAAATGGAATGGTTAACTTTGCTAAATTGACTCATTTTTTCTCTCTTTAATACATTACTATGTTGGCTAGAGTCTTTGCCTGATTGTTTTGGTGATAGGCCCCAATGGCCATGAATAGCATAACAAATCACTTTGGCTAGTATATTATTGCATTGAAATGGTTTTTCGATAAAGCCAAAAAGGGGAAGACAATAGGTTTGCGCAATGTTTATAACCCATTGACCAACTTGTTTCATTCTAGTGTTTTATACTTTAGTGCCTACAGTTGAAGATGGTTGAATGCACAAGACAAGAGGTTTGTCACCATCAAAAAGGGTGAATTTGTTGGGTACTATGTAGTTTTGATGATTGACAAACTGACACATGAATGAAACATGTTACTTGAGTTGGTCAACGCATAGGAAAGCAAATTTCCAGTTTCACTGATAGATGCAGACAAGATTGCTTAAAGACAAGAAAGAATAAGCAAGCCTAATTCTGATATACTCAAGCTACTGATCATGTGGGGAATATAACAAGTTGAATTTGATTCAAACACTTAATGATAAGGGAAAGCAATTTGAGTTGAAAAAGGAGTCTGTCACGCCCCAAAATCCCATCGGGCCGGACTGGCACCCGAAGCCGAGAAGGCCCGGGAGAACCCGTTCAAATACCTGTACTTTCACTTACATGTCACCAAAAAATTGGACAGCACTTCGTTGCATATAGAAAGGTCTAATTACCTGTATCAGCACAACACGCGCAAATATATATATATATATATATATATATATATATATATATAATACTTGGCCGTCGGGGCCACCACATATACAGATATAACATCACTATATAAACTTCCATGACTTTACCCTTCCTTATGTCTACAAAGCCTCTAGGATATACATGACATAACTAGGGTCGGGACAAACCCCTGCCCACACATGACTCATGTACAATAACAAAACATAAGGAACCGACTCGGAAAGCTCCGAAGCAAACTGGAGCTCACCAACAATAGCTGTATGACCTGGCTCCTACTTGTGCGGTGTATGAGCTGAGGTACCTGTGCCTGCAGCATGAAATGCAGGTCCCCCGTGAGGGACGTCAGTACGAAATATGTACTGAGTATGTAAAGCTGTAAATAATCACATATGATATAGGAGCTTAATAGAAATCAGAAACAAGTGAATAAGTCGTAATAGGAGTGGACCATACTTACTAGAACTTGTGACAACCTGTACATTGTATTTATTCAATCACTTTACCTTCGTTCTTATCGTCTTTGTAATCATTACTGTACTGTACTGTGACCATTAGGATGCCTCCAGTACATATCAACTGGGATCGACCCATGCTAGGCTTATGCCCCTGGGATACCACCCATAAACACATGAAATAGGGATCGACCCATGCTAGGCTTATGCCCCTGGGATACCACCCGATAAGAGAGAACTCCCATCACTTAGTTCAATTAATCTTTGAGATTGTTATTTCGGTCGCCACCACATTTTTGATACTTTGAAACAATGATACATCAATAGGAACCAAGTAATAGACCTTCTATACAATAACGATGTAATAAAGACTCATTGGTACATCAACAATGTGTTTCAGAATCATCAATATCACAACAATGAAATAAGAGCCTTTTGGTCTATCAATGAAACATTTTGACAATTATAGGATGGAAACAACTTCGTTGGTAACGTAGAACAATACATGTTTTTGGACAACCTCGGAATCTTACTTGATGGAACATTGGTGTTTTCATGCCAAAGAACATTGTTAGAGTATGCTTTACATACCTCGTTGTAGATTCAGATACCAATTCAACACAACTTCCCGCCTTTACAAATCACTTATCTACAATGAAATGTTTGGCATCTAGTATTAGCAACTCAACACCACAATTCTCTTCCATAATTCCATACTACCAATATTTGCAAAACATTCCAAAAACCAACTTGAACAATAGGTTTATGTGTGTATATATATATAATCATCATTTCAATACCACATCATCAATACCACATCATCACCCCAAATTCCTTCACAATTTAACATAATCCAACCATGCACAAGAATAATCCAACATCATTTCCAATCATCTTTCAACAACAATCAAATAACATACTTCTTATGCTCACATGCATATATATATATATACATATCCATATAAATAACACCAACATAATTTACATCCTTACCAAAAAAATGGCCCTTTTGATTTCGAAGTCCTGTTGGCACAAATAAGGGGTGCTTCTCGAAGCCCTTGAGACAGTGAACACAACTACGGAATCAATTTGGATTTTCTACGGTTGAATCACAAGATAATTGGAGTTGAAATTTGGCTAGGGTTTCTTAGTTTTCAATAATGGATGATAAATAATGGATATGAGGCTAAGTAAATGTATATAATGACCAATTTTCGTTCAAGAGGTGATGGAAAATGACCATATTGCCCTTAAAAATTTAAGTAAATCCGAATCTGTCCATGGTGGACTGTTTTGATAGGCTAAAGTAAATCGGCCATAACTCTTTGCTCCGATATCGGATTTGGGTGAAATTGGTATCGTTAGAAAGATAATTCAAAGGTATTTCATTTCATATAAATTAAGCCACCCAGTTCGTCCTGTACAAGTAGTTATGATCGTTTGAAGTTGACCCTAAAAATCTGTTTTGAGAGGCTGAAGTAAAACGAGTATAACTCCTTACTCAGATGTTGGATTTGGATGAAACCAATTGCATTGGAAAGAAGACTCAGAGATCTTTCTTTTGATATGTGGTATCTCTCCCAGTTCATTATATTTAGGGAGTTATGATCGTTCAAAGTTGACCCAAAAAACTGGCAGGCCTCAGTAGTTTTCCTGCACATTTACTGTTCACATCCCGGCCACCGTTTTAAAGTTTCGAACGAGCTCGCTTATATCCAAAACTTATCCGTTTTTGGAAATATTTATATCGTTGGAAATCTTATTCAATAACCTTCGTATGGAACCATCGACGGGAAAATTCCGGTATAAATAAAGTCGATTTCTATACACCTACAGTCAAACTACACACTTGAAACCATCTCAAAATAATCAATACTCATACTTAAACTCATATATACCTAACTTAGGATCAATACATATACTCCAACACATATAACAATGAATAATGCACGTAATTAAGTACGGGGTGTTACAGAGTCCTACGTGAAGAAGGAGTTTCACTTCTGAGTTTATCTTAAAGAGTCCTATGTGTGGGAGGAGAAAGATTCTGATAAATAAACATCTGCTGATTTAAAAGAGTTGGAGTTTTACTACAACACTAAGGAGACAAGAGTTGGAATTAAAGTAAGAGTCTCACTTGAAGTAGAACTCTATGCAATGAGAGTTCTAATTAAAGGAGGAGTTTGAAATAAAGAATGACTCTTTGAAGAGCTGTGCTTAAATAGAAGATGCATCAGTCAGAATAATTCACGCACTTACAAAGTAGAAAAGTACAATCGACAGATTGACTTCACGAAGTGCTACTCAATCACTGAAGAAACACATTGAAGAACCTGGTCCTAAGTATAGAAACCAGCTAAGAGTTTTAGCTTTGATTTTTAGAGTTGTTCATTGTGTTTGAGCTATTTATGTAATATTAGTTTCAGTATGTTATAGACTGAATTAGGAGCTAGTCTTTGAGTTGGGGAAAACTCAGAGACTTTGGAAAAGCATACCTTGGGAGGTGTGTATGTAGTTAGGAATTAGAGTTTATAATTCCTAGTTGTTGAGTTATAGGGATTAGAGTTTATAATTCCTATTTGTTGGTTACAAGAGTTTTGTAATCAGTCATTATTGAGGCTCAGAGTTATTTAGTGAAGTTGGGGTTAAATTCTGTAGAGGTACAGGTCGTGATTTTTTTACACCTTTTTTAGCTGGGTGTTTTCCACGTAAAAATCATTGTGTTCTTTACTTTCTGTTTTACTGCATTCTTGGAACACGTCAGGAAACCCGTTCTATCGATAAGCAACAGTTAGACAAAAATAAGATAATCAGTAGGGCATGAATTCTTAACATAGGGGTCTTAGAGTTTAATGTACTCTTTGGTTACTAGGATTTACACCACCTTTGTCTAACTATCTATCCCTTTTCTTTTGTTGTCATCTTGTAGTAGTTGTGTTTTATTCCCTTGTAATCGTTGGTTGTTGTTCATCACATTAATGTAGTGTTGTTGTTGTTTTGGTGTGGTTATACACGTTATTATCTCACTATTGTTGAAGCATTCTCGAATTTTTCTTTTCATTCTTGTGTTGTCATTCTTGGCCGAGACTTGGTTCCTTGGGCTTTCGGTTTGTGGTGTGTTTTGTGACGTTTTTGGGGGCTGTTTTGTGTCTTCTTAGGGTTGTAAGGTAGCACTCCTTGAACTATGATCAAATTTTCTATAACACACTCCAATTTTACGTGGGTTCTATTACCCTTTGAACTAAATACTAAATTTTAGCATATTTTTCTCACCTATTTAGCTGACTTGACACCTTTTGTCAATCTTTTTAGCTGACGCGTCACCTTCAATGTGGACCTCATTTTATGTAATAAAGGTGCCATGTCAGCACAGAATGATGACAAAAATATGTTATAATTGAGTTCAGGAGTGTAATAGGATCCCTGTGAAGTTAGAGTGTATCTATCGTAGCAACTTTGATCATAGTTCGAAGTGATACTGAATGCTTATCTCGTCATAGATATAAACTAAGGTCAAATTAAAACACATGATGTTTATGTATTATACCTATATTTAAAGAACTAAATAAACCTACTCTTATAGATAAAGGACAATTTTGACTAAAGATTCCTTAGAGGCACTTTTGCCTGTTCAATAATTAACATATGTGTTGGGAATAAAAAAACATGGGACAAAATTAATGGTTAAATTTACATGCATTCAATGTACACATTAAAACTGATATTTTTTACCATGATATATATTATATCTTAAAAAAAAATACATATTATCTCTTCAAAAAAACAATGGGAATAAAAAGACAATATAGGACAAAACTAATGGTTAAAATTTACACGCACTCAATGTATACATCAAAACTGATATTTTTTACCATGATATATATTATATCTTAAAGAAAACTACATATTATATCTTCAAAAAAACAATGGGTATAAAAAGACAACATGGGACAAAACTAATGGTAAAAACTTACATGCACATGCATCAAAACTGATGTTTTTTACCATGATATATATTACTCCCTTAGTTTAAAAAAGAATGACCTACTTTCCTTTTTAGTTTATTTAAAAAATAATGACCCCTTTCCTTTTTATGCAACTTTTAATTTTAACTTTCCACATGACATGTTTAAAACCACAAGATTGAAGGACTGTTTGGTACACTTGACATATCTTTAATTTAAGACCGCTGGATTTTAAAGTCTTCTACGTATCTTTAATTTAAGACCAAAAGATTTAAAAGTCTTTTTTATTTTTAAAAATTCGTGCCAAGTCAAAGTAGGTCATTTTTTTTTTAAATGAAGGGAGTATATATATATATATATATATATATATTATCATTAAAAAAAACAATGGGAATAAAAAAACAGCATGGGACAAAACTAATGGTAAAAATTTACATGCAATCAGTGTATACACCAAAACTTATGTTTTTACCATGATAGTATATTTTAAAAGAAAACTATATATTATATCTTTAAAAACACAAGCATTTTTGCATGCATGCAACACTAGACATCAATTCCTAACCTCCAATTGAACCATTAATCTCTCAATGCCATCTCTCTTCCAAAAACAGTGCAACTCCTCCAAGAATCTACACATCTCTCCCTCTATTCTTTTCCCAAAATTTTTGGACCAAAAAAACCCTTTCTTGTATTTTTTTTTTTTTGGTTCTGGAGCTAGCTTCTTCTTGTCTCCATGGCCATTTGAAACCCCTCAAAAAAAAAAAATTAAAAGAAAAGTTGAGCTTCATTTCTTGAAAATTTTGATCTTGTTGGTTGTTGGGTTGTTTCCATTTTCTGTTTTCTTGAAAAAAAAAAAGTGTTTCATTTCTTGAAAAATTGATCTTTTGGTTCTTGGGGTTGTTTTTAGTTTTGTATTTTCTTGAAAAATTTGATCTTTTTGGTTCTTGGGGTTGTTTTTAGTTTTGTATTTTCTTGAAAAAATCAATCTTTTTGGTTCTTGGGTTGTTTCTATTTCCTATTTTCTTGAAAAAATGTAAATAAAAATGTCCTCCTTCCCTTGAAAAATGTCCTTCATTTCTTGAATTTTTTAAATTTTTTTTTTTTTTTTTGTTCTTGGGTTGTTAATATTTTCTTGTTTTCTTGAAAAAAGAAGTCCTTCATTTCTTGGAAAATTTCATCTTTTTGCTTCTTGGGTTGTTTCTAGTTTCCTGTTTTCTTGATAAATGTCCTTTATTTCTTGAAAAATTTCATCTTTTTGGTTCTTGGGGTTGTTTTAGTTTTCTATTTTCTTGAAAAATGCCCTTAATCCCTTTAAAAAGTTGATCTTTTTTGGTTCTCTTTTTTTTTTTTTAGTTTTAGTTTTCTATTTTCTTGTTAAGGGGCCTTTATCCCTTGAAAAATATGATATTTTTGGTTCTTGTGGTTGTTTGTATTTTGTAGTTTTCTTGAGTTTTAATGTCAAATTTAGTGGTGGTATTTTTCTTGGAAATCTACCTTAGGTATTAATTAATTTGGAGTATTAGATGAAATGGGTAAAATTAGGATATGGTTACCCTATTATTATTTGTTTATGATTCTTGTTTTGGGTTTTTCACCATGTGTTTGGTGTGCAATTAGTAAACAATCAACTAGTAAACAATCTAATGCTAATCCTAATAGTCCTACTGCTGTACCTGTACTTGCATCTTTCATTTATAGCCAACTTGCAAATCTTACAAAGGTATTCCATGATGATATCACTAAGGCTTTGGGATTTTGCATTGATAATGTGTAAGTGTTAATTGCATTATAGTTTAACATCTCCCTTAATTATAATCTTATGTGTAACTTGAGCTTTTCTTGTTTTAGGGGTGATGAGTTGTTTGAGGCATTTAATTTTGGCAAAAACTTGGAATTCTTAAACAATTGCTTTAAAGAGACCAAAGGTAATAATATATATATATATATATATATATATATATTTGGTTGTTGTTGTTGTAATCAATAATGTGGTCCCATACATGAGGGTCTATCGAAACAACCTCTCTATCTTTGAAGTAGATGTAAGGTCTGGGTACATCTCTACCCTTCCCAGATTCCACTTTTGCGAGATCACACTGGGTATGCTATTGTTGTTGTTGTATTATGTCATCATAAACCTTAATTCATGTTTTAATGGAAACACACATTTAGAACTTGCCATTATTTCTCTTAACTCTCCATGTCAAGCTTGACATGCATTACGCTGTTGATGTATATAACTTAAACTCTAAAAGAAACGAGCTAGCTATAAAATAGTATTGGAGGGAGGTGATTAGGCATGATATGGAGCAATTACAGCTTATTGAGGACATGACCCTTGATAGGAAGGTGTGGAGGAATCAGATTAGGGTAGCGGGTTAGTGGATAGGAGTTCAACCGTTATAGTAGGGAAGAGTGCTTTGTTTGTATCTGTGCCTCGAGTTTCTTGTTCATGGTGTTTCAGTGATCGGTGTCTATGATTTTGGATAGATAGTTTATAGTAGTACCTTGTAGGTGTCTTATTTCCTTTATTATCTATCTGTGTGTTATCCCATCTTGTTGGGTGCTTTTGTGTTTTTTGTTTGTCATACTGTTATATGTCTTGAGCCGGGGGTCTATCGGAAACAACCTCTCTACTTCATTTGAGGTATTAGTGGTATGGACTGCGTACACTTTATCCCCCCTAGACCCCACTGTGTGGAAATACACTGGGTATGTTGTTGTTATTCAAGTTCTTCTCATTTTGTTTCCTATTTGTGCATCAAGATTTTGCTTTTAATCTCTAACAACATGCTGGTCATCTTAACAGATGTGACACAGAGACTATGTAACGCGGCAGAGATGAAATTCTACTTCTCAAGCTTTTTGGATACAAAATCGACCAAAAAAACTCAAGTCTTAAGGCCTAATAGGAACTGTAACTTGACATCATGGATTGATGGATGTGAACCTGGCTGGTCTTGCAGTGTTGGTCCAAATCAGAAAGTAGACCTTAAGAATGCAAAGGATATGCCTGATCGGACTCGTGACAATCAACCTTGTTGTGAAGGTTTTTTCTGCCCTCGAGGCTTGACTTGCATGATGCGTAAGCATATCTATAGACTCCCTTCTTGATTGTCAATTGTCTGAGATGTTAATTCCTCAAATGATTAAGTTATAATGCACCGATAGTATAAAGATGCTTGCATTATCAGTGTCGTTTAACCAGTTATAACAGGACAGTTACCATTTTATCGGCTTACTAATTAACATCATAGAGATCACTCATTTATCATATAGGTGATGTGATTGTTTAAAGATTCTTTTACATTACTAGTGTAGTTTAATCAGTGATGACAGCTCAATTTCCATTTTTACAAGTTACTAACTAGTATGATGATTTATCATTCTGTAAATTATGTTTTTTAACCTTGAATGCTTAGAACTAACAAGTAAAACTATTCCCCTATAGTTGGCTTGAAAATGCGTCTTCAGGATTATGTACGTGATATATGTAAGAATTCAAGTTATAAGTAAAAGCAACTGTTGGTAGCCTAGCTGTGATTAAAAACATTATTCGCTTAGTTATTATGGACATAAGTTGCTTCTTGAACGGGAAATGAAGGGGTTTTTAGAGTTTTTGTAACGAGTCTAATCTTGTCCTGAATGAGGTGTGTTTAGTGTTTGTTATAGTGACTCAACCTACGACACTAGCAACCTCTAGATTAACAATAGTGCAACTATGGGTAGCCTACCTGTGATTTAAAACATTATCCGATTATTTATTATGGATATAAGTTGCTTCTTGCACGGGGAATGAAGGCGTGTTTAGAGTTTTTGTAACGAGCCTAATCTTGTCCTCAATGAAGGTGTGTTTAGTGTTTGTTATAGTGATTCAATCTACGACACTAGCAACCTCTGGATTAACAATGATGTAACTTGTAAAAATGCTGCCAAATTGAACGTAGGTCTTGCCATATGCAGTTTTAGTTATCTGTTCAACAAGCTTGTGAGTAACCTACATTCCTTACTGAACTACAGCTTACATTCTTGCAAAATTATATGTTATGCAGCTTGCCCGTTGGGTGCTTACTGTCCTCGTGGTACCCTCAACAAGACAACTGGTGGATGTGATCCGTAAGTTTTTCTAGCTCCGCTTTTGCTTATTCTATTTCAGCATGCCTTGTATAGTCGTATGATCAACTAATACGTGTTTGGTAAAGAAAATTTCCAGATATTCATACCAATTACCTCCAGGCAAGGTAAATCACACCTGTGGAGCAGCTGATCTTTGGGGTAGTGAATTAAGTGGTGGCGAGTTATTCTGCTCACCAGGATCTTACTGTCCAACAACCACCAGAAAGGTTATTTGCTCGGAAGGGTATTGAATTCGATCCCACAACTCACAGCATTCATGTTTGTCTTCTGAGGCAGTAACCAAGTACTCCCTCCGTTCATTTTTACTTGTCCAATATTGATTCGACACACCCCTTAAGGAGCAACAAATAGAATGACAATTTTACTAAATGCTTTTGGAAATGACTATAGTTAATAATATAGGAGCTAAGTGATGAATTATCTCTTGATTTTCTAAACTGGACAAGTAAAAGTGGACATCTATTTTTAGTATAGTGGACGGAGAGAGTACTTGCAAGTTTTGCATAATCTGACTCTTTAACTTGAACTAAAATTTCTGATGCATTCATTATCATCACTTTGTAATAACTCTATTACAGTCTTAATTTACTGTATCTCTATTTGTGTACTTCCAGAAATTACTGCAGGAAGGGCTCTACGGCACCGAAAGGTAAATCCTCTTGATATTCTATATAGGAAGCTTTGATAGATTAGCTAGGTAAACTGGAGGTGAAGGTTACAACCACTACAATAAAAACTTTGTCTGCATTCTTTAGGATCTCATCTAGTCCACTTTATTGTATTAAGCCGGTCTTGGCCGTTAGTTTCCACCTCTCAGTAATTTGAGATACTTTTAGGGCCCCATATTAGTCCAAGACAAATAATTATAAGCATGAATGTCAAATATATGAATACAGCATTGAAAAAAAGTTACTGTAAAGTGAAAAATCAATTTTTTAGTGTCGGTTCTTCAGAAGAGACTCATTGGCGAGGGAAAGTATGCCGTAGAACCTTGATGAAAAAAAAGTGCACATTAAGCAAGGCAAAGTGCTCAACACGTTTTGAGCCTCGCTTCAAAGCTTAAGTGTGCCTCTGTCAACACTGGATAGTTCTTGCACGAAAATGTACAAACCACACTAGTAACACAATTGTTTTACTTGGGGATATGTTAAGTTACTTTTACTTTATGTTTACTATGTCAGCAAACAACGATGTTCATTTTTGGCATTTTGACCATTGCAGCATGCATCAGGTTGAGTACATGCCATAAACAATCAGAGTCACAAAAGCTGCATGTATATGGTTTTATCCTTATTGTAAGTTGCCTCTTACTTAGTTTAGTCAATTGCAATTATTTATTCATGAAAATATACCATTTTACGGTCCTCAGCTTTAATATATACGGGGAAGTAACCTTGGGGATTCTGTTCAAACTGTGTATCTCTCATCTTTTTCACCGTACAATATAGGGTGGGTAGTGTGTACGCAGGCCTTACCCCTACAAGGTAGAGGGGCTGTTTCCCGTAGACCCTCGGCTCAAGTAAAAGCAATACAAAGCAATTTGGAAAAAAGAAAACAATGGGAGTCAAGAAGCCAAGACAAAATGCTACAGCAAGCATGACAAAGCTTACTAAAAACGGAACACTCACTACCACAAAGTAATACAATAATCGAGGTGCTAGAAACAGTTAGTAGTAACAGAAATGGAGTAACAAGTAACTCCCAGGTTAATACTACGAAAGACTAAGCAAAACAACTTTCAACTACCCAACTAACCATCTGCCTCGATCTTTTATTCTGAATTTAATGATTGATTTTCTTTATTGAAGTTGTTGCATAGTATCTTAACTCTCTTCACCTTTACATGTAGGGTGTTTTGGGTTTTATACTGATCATCTTTTATAATTGCTCTGATCGAGTCATAAATACTAAGTATCAAAGAGTTGCCAAGTCCAGGGAAGCTGCAGCAAGACATGCACGCGAAACTGCACAAGCAAAACAAAGGTGGGGATTAGTAAAAGATAATGCTAAAAAACGTGCTTTTGGATTGCAACAGCAGTTATCGCGCACATTCTCAAAGAAAACGAGTGTGAAGCAAGGATCAAGAACTTTTAACCTACCTAAAACTAATGATGAAGCATCCATACCACCTAAAGCTCCAAGCAGTTCAGCCGGATCTTCAAAAGGAAAGAAAAAAGAACCTAGTGATCTCACAAAAATGCTGCACTCAATTGAAAATGAAACAGACAATATGGAGGGGTTCCATATGCAGATCGGTGATAAGAATATAAAGAAGCAATCGGTCGATGCTAAACAACTGCATACCAGGAGCCAAATTTTCAAATATGCATATGGTCAGCTTGAGAAAGAGAAAGCTATGGAGCAAAAAACTAAGAATATGACATTTTCAGGAATCATCTCAATGGCGGCAGAGGAGGATACTGAGATCAAGACTAGGCCTCCCATTGAGATAGCTTTCAAAGACCTGACAATTACTCTAAAAAAGAAGCACAAACATTTGATGAGGTCTGTTACTGGAAAACTGATGCCTGGTCGGGTTTCTGCAGTCATGGGTCCATCTGGTGCAGGGAAAACTACATTTCTTTCTGCGGTAGCTGGTAAGATAACACAATGCACGTTATCCGGGATGGTTCTTATAAATGGAAGGGCTGAATCTATTCACTCGTACAAGAAAATTATCGGTTTTGTTGCCCAAGATGACATAGTCCATGGAGACCTCACCGTGGAAGAGAACCTTCGGTTTAATGCAAGATGCAGGTATCAGTTAAAATACAATCTGCATGCTACCCATGTTATGTTCGAGAGACTAACTCTACTGGAACATGAGATCAAGATCCAAATTTTCTTTTTAGAATTTGTTGAAATGGAAGTATTTTGAATTGTTATATCGCCTTGCATATGGTAGAAAACCTTATCAATGAGTATAAACTTTTGATGTTTCATTTATTTTTCTTACAAGTAATCTTAACTAGGGTCTAGTTGCATTTAACACTTTAGCTATTGGTAAATGTGTATATGTTCTCCAGATGTACATAAACTTGGATAACTCTTCTTAGTTTTTTTATTCATGGTGGTTGTATCTCCCGAGGGTCAATATCATCTGCATAAGTGCATCTCATCAAGCATTCTACATTTAGCAAGTGTTTATATGGTGCGTAGCACCTGTTTAATTTTCAGTATCTTGCCTTGAGTTTTACAGTAATGCAACTGGTTTCTTCTCTTTTAAATCTTGTTTTATTAACTCTTATGTAGGGTGTGCTAATCTTAGGTTATACGGTATCTATTTGGAATATCCACAAGTTACATGCCCTGAGTTCATAGTTGACAATGTGGGTCCTAAAGTATAATAACCTCATCTATTCCTATTCTTGACGTGTATAGAAGGTTCAAATCAGAAGCTGTTAGTTCCAACCTGCTGCTACTATTGTGGATACGTAACAATGTCTTAGTTGAAATGTTTGTCCTCCGTGCATTTTACGGTTTGCTTATGCATAAGATGTTATTCCAAGTTTACATTCATGTCAAGTTTGATTAACGAAACATCCAAATGTTACATTCTCATTTTCTTATTGCCATTTTATGTCTTCTGTTGAACCCTCAACATCGTAAAGACTAGCTGCAGACTTGCCAAAGGCTGATAAGGTTCTTGTTGTTGAGAGAGTTATTGAATCATTGGGTCTTCAGGGAGTCAGAGATTCGCTAGTTGGAACTGTAGAGAAGCGTGGAATTTCCGGTGGCCAGAGGAAAAGAGTAAATGTGGGGATGGAAATGGTCATGGAACCTTCACTGCTAATATTGGATGAACCTACATCTGGTTTAGACAGCTCATCTTCAAACTTACTTCTTAAAGCTCTTAGACGTGAAGCTCTTGAAGGTGTAAACATTTGCATGGTTGTTCACCAGCCGAGGTATGTGGAGCTTTTTATCCCCATCAACTTCTAGCATTTTGTACAGAAACTAGATATGCATGAGTAAGTTTCCCTAAATAGGTTATTATAAGTTGATAGAGCAATTTTGATAGTTTAAAATGTTCTCGCTTTTGTGGTTTCCCTTTCTTGCTCTATCAATTTGGTTATTGTTCATATGAAAAAATTGACTATATTGTATTATGTGTATTATAGAATGACTTATCCTTATGTTCTTCAGCTATACCTTGTACAAGATGTTCGATGACTTGGTACTTCTAGCCAAAGGTGGTCTTGTTGCATATCACGGCCCTGTGAAGAAAGTAGAAGAATACTTTGCAAATCTTGGAATCACTGTACCGGATCGTGTAAACCCTCCTGACCATTTCATCGACACCCTTGAGGGTATGGTCAAACCAGGTGGAGGTGTGACTGTGGAACAACTTCCTGTCCGATGGATGCTTCATAATGGTTACGCTGTACCACCCGATATGATGGAACTGTGTGATCAGATTGCAATGTCCTCCAAGGGTGTTGCAGCAGCTCCTGACCAATCTTCATCTGCTGATGCATGGTCGAAGAGAGATTCTCTGTCTCATAGCTTGCTAAAATCCCATGACCTGTCTAATAGACAGACTCCAGGTGTATACCGGCAGTATAGATATTACCTTGGAAGGTATGTATCTTATGTTATCCAGAGAATGAGACATTGGTGTAATGCAACAATGAAGCTTGTCACAGTTTTCTGATACAAGTTATTATATGATAATGTTTAATGCGACTACCATCTTCAGGGTAGGCAAACAGCGATTGCGAGAAGCTCAAATGCAAGGAGCAGATTATTTAATCCTTTTGGTTGCTGGAGCGTGCTTAGGAATCCTATCCAATCAGAAGGGCGACACCTTTGGATACTACGGCTATTTGTATAGTGTCATTGCTGTGTGTAAGTGGACTACTTGCTAAAATCTTAAACAAAGACATCTTCGAGCTGAACATATTTTCCTTCTATATAGTGGATTTAACTTGCTTAACTTTCTATGATGATATGATCAAAGTTGACTGATTGCCTCAAATCGAGACCACACTTGTATTTTCACCACATATATACATCTATTACTTGTCGCACATGTTATAAATTTGCTATGCTTTTCTGGTCAAAATACTCAGCAATTTTACCTGCTTTATGTCATCCCTAATTTGCTGATGCTTCTCAATGAATTGCAGCACTCCTCTGTAAGATTGCAGCATTGAGATCCTTTGGGGACAAGTTAGAATACTGGAGAGAGAGAGAAAGCGGCATGAGCAGTCTAGCTTATTTTCTTTCCAAGGATACAACAGACCATTTCAATACTCTTATAAAGCCTTTGGTTTTCCTGTCTATGTTCTATTTCTTAAATAGTCCAGGATCATCCTTTCTCGACAACTACCTTGTTTTCCTCTGCCTTGTATACTGTGTGACTGGCATAGCTTATGTGTTTGCCATCTGCTTTGCACCTGGACAGGCACAACTGGTATGTACTGCAGTCACATTCTCCTTTGACACGATGTATTTCTTTTTTCTGATTCTTTATGCTGACGAGCTTCTTCTTTCCCCTTCGAACAGTGGTGTGTTCTCGTTCCTGTTGTTTTGAGTCTCATTGCAAACCAGGAACCAGACGGTACCGTCGGAAAATATATAGCCAAGTTTTGTTACCCAAGGTGGGCTATGGAAGCATTTGTCGTTGCAAGTGCACAGAGGTTGGTAGTTCATATTCTCCGCTGTTTCCTGTGAACTGCTAGGTCATAAAGGAAAGCATATACTTGTTGCTCCCTCGTCGACATTCTTACAAGTTGCATTGTGTTACTTTCAGTTGGTGTTGTTGCATCAACATTTAGGAATAATGTAATCTGTTTTGGCTTTTTTGTTTTTAACTTTCAAGAAAACCTTCACTCTGGCTTCGTCGAACAAATAGAATGACCAATTATTGGCTACGTTGCTCAAACTCTCTAAAACTGTTGTCATATCCGTGTCGGATCCACAAAAAATGCAATACTTTTATAGGATCCGACAAACATTCTTGAAGAATTCGAGCAACATAAATTTTCGGTTGTTGTTGATCACATTACATTAGCATTTTCTCATTTGTTTGGCTATGTTGCTTGGACTCTCCAAAAATAATGTGTTTAATCCTCCAAAAATGCACTACTTTTGGAGGATCCGACACACACCCATTGGCATTTTTAAAGAGTAAGGTCAACATAGATTTGGTTGTTGATCACATTATGTTTGCATTTTCTCTTTTGTTTGGCTATGTTGCTCAGCCTCTCCAAAAATATTGACATTCCCGTTTCGGATCCTTCAAAATACGCTAGAATCCGACGCACACCTGTTGGAACTTTTGATGAGTCCGAGCAACATATTTTTTGGTTGTTGTTGATCACATTTTGTCA